>NC_079444.1:27060747-27380747 GCF_903798145.1 Danio aesculapii
TGCTTCTACAGAGGTGCTCTAGTGGGTAATAAGTTTCATTGTGCACTGTAGAGTACTTCACTGATTATAACAAAACTGTGTGAGATTGCAATGAAGGACAGGGTTTCTATGATTGTAAGGAATGCTTTTAAATTGCTTTTGAACAGAAATTATAAATTTTAAATTGATCAAAAGTGGAAAAGGCATTGACAAAAAACGTTTGCTTCCAATAAATGCTTTCTGACTTGTAGTTGATGCGTTCTGTTAATCCTTTCCTTTCCTGTTATGTATCAAACTAATTGACTGACTTTATTCAGTGATTGTACTTGAAACGCTTCTAAATGAGTCAATAAATAAAATGAGTTTCATTCAGCTCTTGGTTTATCTGAGAGACATCCTTTTTTCATCCTGTGCTTTTGATCCAAGGTAGAAGAAGAGGGTTTTGACATGGTATATAAACACACAAGGCCACCTTTTGAGGGATAATAGTGTCCCCCCCCCCCCTGTATTCAGCAACAGTTCCTTTTTAAAACACAGAACTAAAAACAATGAATCAACCTTGAATGCAGAACCCAATTTCCAATGATGGTATTCATTGTGAAGGTCTTTGGAACTCAGTGAAGCATGAATGGTTTTCTTGTTTTGCGGGAAGCCTTTGACAAGTTTGACGAATTCCATACAAAACTGTATTGGTCATTAGCATTAGGGAAGAATGGATGGGAATTGGGGGCGACACTCACTGTACATGCACTGTGGCTCCATAATCTGTTGCGTGGCACCTGGTGTTGCACAATAGTCCTGCTGTGATTGAGCCCGAGAATGACAATGCGAGATACAAAACAAAGGGACATTTAGAAAATGGAAGTAAACAGAAATTTAATCATGCCATTTTTACATGGAAAAGGAAATAAGATTGTTTTAGGGCAGAACAATATATCGTTTCAGCATCGATATCGCAATATGAATGTATTCACAAGTCACATCGCAGCATCTGCAATGGGGTGTTAGGATTATTATAGTTGATCAACATTGAAGAGTGCACAGTGTTAGTTTGCATTACATTTGATTATTTAATAAAATATAGGTGCTGACTTGGTGATAATTCCACCCGCAATACATTATTGATGTAGCCTAGTATCAATATTTATTTAAAGGTACAAAAAATCTGAACTAATTCATCAGCCTTGCATTGCTACCATTTACCACTTAGGCCAGTGTACATGAGGTGGTACTTCTCATAGTGTCTGATCGAACAATCAATGTTGCAATTCTACAAAATATATGTGCTGTTAATAAAATACATCATACATTTTTGAAGCATTTTTCCCCTTGATATATAGTGGATTGTTTTCCTGTGATATATCGCTGATATTGTGATCTATCATATTCGGGGGCAAAATATAATGATAATATTTAGTGCTGTACAATATACTGTTTTAGCATCGATATCGCAATGTGTGTATCTGCAATAGTCGCATCGCAGAGATCTCCAATGTTGAATTGGGATTATGTTTGACCAGGAGCCACAGTTCAGAGCATAATCAGGCCAGAGTCATTTGGAGATTTTTACCATAGTGAAGCATAAAATGTTTATATAAATTTAAGGTGTGTGACTGTATGAGCATTTCAAGAGAGTTTAAAGCATTCAAGCACTAGGAATTGTACTGTTTGAAACTTAGATAATTTTTTAAAAATTATTTATACAATAAAGATGCTATGTATTGCTATTTTACATTTGACGAGACATTTGAGATCGATTTAAGTCATCTGGTGAAATTGTATTCATATCGCAATTTATATTGCAGAATAGGGCTGTACCATTATTACCATTACCATACCATTATTTATGTTATGATACTATACCAGCTGAAGTATCATGAAACCAAGTAGTATTGCGATACTGTAATTTATAACTCATGAAATAAATCCACGAAATCCATGAAATAAAGAACATTCAGTAATACTATATTTTATGTTATAATAGGCCTACTTCAATTGAATTTATGATTGCCTTATTATTAAAAAAAGTATTGAAAGTTTTTTTTATTTTTTTTTTTTTATTATTATTGAAAAAACTATTTGCACGTCACTTCACCTAAAATGTATTCGCTCTTTTTGTTTATTTTGTAGATAGCTGACCAATCTGACAAAAAAATACATTAAAATAAAGATACAAATTTTACCAAATGAAACGCATTTTACACATACTACTATTTTTACACATACTACATTATGTATTGTAGATAGACTATTATTGACAATACTACAGTTCATAAACTACAGTGGCACCGGCAGTGTTTTGGAGCCATAGTATCACGATACTACCATAGTACCGGTAAACATCGCAATGTCTGATTTTTCCAATATCGTGCAGCCCTAATAATATTGTATCGTATTGCTGTACCTGAATATCTGACAAATTATTTAACTTTTATCTTTGCTCAATCTTATTTACACTTGCAATTTCTTTGATTCACTCCTCTACATGATTATTTCAATCAAAGTTAATGATTTCATTTCAAATAGAGCTATTCAAGTCATCTGCCGAAATTGTATTAATATCACAATATATATCACAGATAAAATAACACAATTTCAGATTTTTCCAGTATCGTGCAGCACTAGATTGTTTTACATTACACCACCAGTTGCTTTTTCAGGTCCGTAATTTTGTATCTTAATCAAGTAAGTCGCTATTTAATACTTTAATATTTTGAGTAATGTGAATACTACTGAATTTGAAATGCACTACTGTTCAGAAACTTACCTTTTTATTGATGAGTTTATTGCTTATTTATTAAAAGTAAAGTCACCTTGTGAACTATTCAATTTTGTGAACACATTGTGAACTATTCCATTACATAATAAATGCAGTTTTGTGCTGCTTAATGTTTTGGAAATGTGATGCGTTTCATTTTTAAGATTCTTTAATGAACAAAATGATTATAGTATTTTAAATGACTTTGTTTTTGATAAATCCATTGCATCCTGATTGGTTAAAGTTACTCATGCATATATTTTCATTGTACACTGTAGTGAGTTTCACACAATTCCTTCATGTTGTTCCAACACAATTCAATTAAAGTTAACTTAATAATACTTAAACATTTAAGTGGATTCAACATAAAATAATTAAGGTGTCCTCCCCAAAAAATCTTAGGAATTGTGCTGTTTAGACTTATTTTGAATTAGTTTAAACAAGCACCAAAAGTCCTTTGAGTGTAGGTATTTCTGAGTAATATGGAAAAAATGAATGTTGTGTAATGTGGGTTATTGTAAAGTAATTAGTAAAATAGCTATTTAACAAAACAACTAAATAAACAACTATCTAAATAAACATTATTAACATTATTAATAATTGCAGTGAAAGCAGCATGCCATTACATTATAAATACAAATCACAAAGATAAATAAATATTCTTTGGTTGAGGAATGTGCATTGAGAATAATTAAATAGGTCTTATGGTACTTCTAGTAGTATATCATTCTGTATCGATCTGCATCTTTGTTTCCCAATTGTAAAGGCTGCAGTAGTCTGTGCTTGAATTTGTTCCCAGTAGCAGACAGTGTTGTTCAAAGCAGTGACTGTGGTTGTGCAGTGAGCGTAAACACTGATACAGACAGGCAGGCCAACAGAAACTGCCCGGGTTATAAAGTAGACTGATCTCCAGCGCAGGTGACTCAGTGCTGCTTTGCATTACAAACAAGCTTGATGTGGCCCTAGAGGAAGTGCACCAACCTGCAGGTATACACGCATACCCTCAAGTGTAAACAAGACGCACAAGTAAACATATGCACGCTTCCATTTTAACAAGTCACATTGTGTCCTTGAAGACTCGCCTCATAAAAAGCAGTGACCCTTCATGCCCTTTTCTTTGTAGTGAACTAAAAGTAGCAACAGGTTACTTGGCGGTTTTCTGTAATTTAGACATCGTAGCGTAAACCAGTATTGAAACAAAAAATAAAATGACACATGAATTTTTTTTCATTTATTTTTTTTTTTACTTTTGATATTTACCTGCAATACTCAAAGTTTTTCATTTTAAAAGATTTTCTATTTATTTATTTTATAAATTGACATCTTTAAAGGTTCAGTTGTCCTGTAAAGTAATTAAAAATAATGTCAGAAATCACATGACTCAAAAAATTTTAAGGTGAAAGTAAATTGTCCTAAAGAAATAGTCTAACTACTGTTTGCAGTCAAAAATTGTTCATTTAAAGAAATGTCATTTTATCGAATTTTTGTCATTTGATGTGAGATTAAGTGTTTTGTACTGTGCCTAACAAAATCCACTAAAAGCTCATATTATGAGATGAAGGCTCAATCCCAATTCTATTTTTGTACCCTTGTGTCCTTGAAAACAGAGTATGAAGGGAAAGAGCTTCAAAATTTACCTCTAAGAAATGGGACAGCACTACAAAACCAGCACACATCATCATGTCATCGTGATCTATTACTTCATATGAGATTGAGGATGGCGACTGCTGTAGTGATTCCACTTGTGTTATTTTTTGGTATTTAACATCAGGAAATCACTAAAGGCATATATTTTGTTATTATAATGATATAAAGTGGCAATAAGATCAGAACTGTACTGTGCATTTACACAGTGTCCATATTCATCTATGTCAACACAAAAAACAACATTACCATTAAACCAGAAACTGTAAAAAGTCATTCCCAGCCACTAGACTTTTCTGGCAGGGTATTCAAGTGTCATCGAGTGAAAGATTTATTTATTTATTTATTTTTTTTTTAAACCATGACGGTAAAACACAAACGCAGTTATGAATGAATAAGGAAATTTTCTTACCCCTTGGTTTCGAGAGTGGTCCTGAAAAATCTCAGTTTCAAAGGGTATCTAGCCCTTCCCTTTAGCCCTACGCCTTTAAGCTGAAGAGAATTGGGACACCCCTACCCCTTCACGTGAATGTGCAAAATGAAAGGGTTAGAATTAGGATTGGGCTGAAATCTTTTGTTTAGGTTTATGGCTCTTCTTATTTATTTATTTTAGATATTTTGCAGAAATTAATAGATTTAAATTGAGCCTTTACACCATTTCATATCATTTGTATTTTTGACGAGCCACACTAGATGAGTAAGTGGACTTAACGATTGAAGAAATCCAGAAAAGTCTGTAATTCAGACCATTAAGTTGGTAAATTAAACATGCATGTATGTATTGTACACTGCATGATCAATTACAAACATCAACAAAATTAATTTTGTTTTTATTCACACTTTAGAGGTGATGTTGAAGATCATTGTTGTAATCATCTGTTTACTTGGGTTTTAACAGTTGATGGACTGATCTCTCCAAAGTGATAAAGACGTCATAATATAGATACACGAAAGATGCATCAATTCATTCTTTGTCCAAGAACTTTTTTTCTTTTGATCCCTGTCTTGACTAAGCAGACTTTTTGCCTTTTGCAGTTGAAGTGCCTTATATCGTGCTTGTATGCAGCTTCAGGCAGTTTTCCTTATCCTTTTTTATTATATTTTAGTTATTACATTCAGATATGGAGTGTTTTACTGATGTTGTTGAATGTGTTCTTGAGGACCTGTGTACAGACTCCAGGTGGCATGGATTAGTCCTGCCTATACCAAGTGGTAATTTGGACAAGATGCTCTCAGATTCTACAGCTGTTTAGATGTAATAATAAAGGAGAAGTTCTGTTTTTCCCTCTCACATAATCCTATCTCTCATCCCCCATGTGTTGAATATTGTTTAATACTTTCATAAGTGTATTTGAGCTTTTGCTCCTTTGCCCTGAGGTGCTGCTCTGGATGGCTGCGCATGAAGCTAGACTGCAGGAAGTCATCACCTTTCCATCCTCATGGAACTCTTAAATGGATCATGTGTTTCTGTGTGGCTGACAAGAATTTGTACGTGTCTTTGTGTTTGTCTTATGCTGCGTCTTTTAGCCAAAATTCCTGTCATTGCACTATTCCCGATGAAGCTTTTGGAGACTGAAGAATTAATCTTCGCCTCTTTTAAAACTGATCTGCTGGTGCTGCTGCCTTCTGGTAGAAGGTGTTGATGTGGCCTAAAAAGAACACTTTGTTCAGGTTGTAACATTGAAAGGGCAAATATTTCACTTGTGCTGAAGGACATTTTGTGATAAGAGGGTGTACTGCGTTTGCCTTTCTCTAAATGACTTTCAGAAGCAGAAAAATGAGGTTTAGTCCAAGTCTGAACATTGACTTGGTCTTTCACTGACACACATGCACAGTTTGTTGAAATGTTGATCAATATACCTGTGCATTTAGCTTGATTTACTAAAACCTGGTTCTGATTTGTTGTTCTTTTTCTGCTCTCAGGTGATCGTGTACTCTGGTGACCGGGCCTTTGAACACTACTATGATCCTCTAAAAGGAAGAGTCCACTTCAACTCACCTGACCCTAAAAATGGTGATGCCTCCATGAACATCATGGGCCTGAAAGCAACAGACACTGGCACTTATCAGTGCAAGATCAAGAAGGTTCCTGGTATTGCTAGCAGGAAATACCTGCTAACCGTTATGGGTGAGTTAAAAAAATAAAAGCCACTTTTGAATCGATAAGTTTTGTTGACTGCCAATTTCTAATCCTGTTTAGAAAAAACTGCTTGATTCTTTAATTTTCTCGAAAAACACTCTTCATCGTCCTTGTTTTTTCTTTCTTTTGGAAGTTGAGCTATAAAGCAAGGGAAAGTCCTGTGTGACTGTATTGATCTGCACCGTAAATGCACAAAGTTTGATTTCATGGGTCCTCTGATGAGCCTTGTTTCAGGGTCTGCATTGATCGCTGTCAACAGCGAGTGTGACATCAGTGCTATTTCGTGTGTGTGAAAAATCACCTGTTTCTGGTTGTTGACTACTGCCGACACAGAAACGCCCTAGGCAAACACACTGTCACCAAACAAGGCCATCAGAAACGATATGACGACAGTGGCGTCACTTCCCGAAACTCAGTAACCACAAGACCAAGCTGTGTGTTTGCATTCATGCAAATCAAAAATGCCAGTAGCTGTAAAATAGAGGAAACAGGAAGATATTTTTAATAGTTAAATCCCTGAAAGGACCAATCTCCTTGTGAATATGTACAATTCTTTTAATCAAATGTATATAATAATCAACATTTAGGTGGCACACAAGACTAGACTATTATATTTCAGCTCTGATATGTTATCATCAAATAAGATATAAGCATTTAAACAATGGCTGTATTTGTTGTTCATGTTTGTTTAGTGCTATAATCAGTAAACAGAAAGACGATCGGTTCATGTGCACTTGGCTCATGCTGCTGCTTTAACTGATGCGGCTATCATGAGTGATCTGTCAATGTATGAAATGCTGCCAAAACAACATTTATATGTGGAATTACATAATAAAATAGACAATTTGAAAGTTGACACTTTTTCTTATTAAAAGTAACAAATCACAATGTTTCTGGCGCGTCCTGTTGTTTGCTTATCAACTGCGTAGTCTAAAAGTTCATTTTGTTAACCCAACCTTAGCATCCACCCCGACATTGAAGAAGCACTAATTAACCATCACTGTTTCTGGCTCCTCAAAATCAATATTTAGTTTGAGCTGGAATTTTCTATCTTCTAAAAGACAAATAATGAAAAGATGTAGTTGTTTGATGTTAGTGTCAGTGTGTGAGGCAGTTATCGGCTAGGTAAAAGACTTCAGTGGACTTGAGGCCTAATCATTTATTAAAGTTGGCTAAAGCCGCCCCGGTTATTGGAGGTGGACCACAGTAAGACAGATGGAAGGACACAGATTGGTTGTGCTAGCAGCAATTGATGAATGCAGCTGTTCTCGCTTCTTCTGCTCCCTTCATTGTCCACCCTCTTCCTATCACTGATGACCGCGGGGACTCTGTACCTGCATTCAGAGCAGATGCTGTCTGGCTGCGTGCGTGTGTTCCTTACTAAACACGTCTCCGTCAGAGACAGCCGTCCAAGGGCATTCACTTGAAGGGGCTGTATAAGTGCTATATGGCACCTCTGAAATGTACAGCTATTGCAAAAACCAAGTGCCTTTAACAGGCGAAAGCAACTTTTAAAGTTCTTTGTATTCAGTTTGCTCCCGAAGGGATTAATTGTTTGTTAATGAATGTTTGTTTGGTGTCGAGCATGTAGCTTAAAGGCACAATGACTTTGTGTGGAAGTTTCATAGCTCGTGGCGCTTATTCAAATGATTATCCTGACCAGGGTTGAGGAATTGGTGTTCAACAGATTCTAGGCACAATTGACAAATATTTTGTAGTGTAAAGTGTATTGATTTGTAAATTTAAAAGGAAAAGGCATTCATGTATTTAGACTAGGCCTGGGCCGATATAAGATTCTGACGGTATGATAACCTTAGATAAAAATACCATGGTTTCACACTGTTGTGATTACTGCTCTAAAATATATTCTTTTTAAATGTCTGGGTTTAAAACAAAAACTCCATTAAATCCAAATTTTTTAAAGAAACATTTATAATGTTGTGGAACAGTAAGCTTGTCAGGCTAAATAGTTGAAATAAATCATTGACTTCTGCTGTCTTCATTAATTTAAAAACAAAGTTTTCTTTACAACAGATAAAAAATGCATTAAAAACCTTACATATACCTTCGGAATGATATAACAGAAGATTTTAGTGGTATTAAAACCTTGACTTTTCCAAACCGCACTAAACCTTGAAACTGGTTATCGTCCCATGCCTAGTTTAAATATGATTTCACTTGATGTCTGTTCCCTAACACATGCATTTTATATATACTAGGATAATGTGAATATGACTGGTTACAATGCAATTTTTATTTCTGAAGTTAAACATTTGTTAGACACATTTAGAGTATGTTCTGATGTGGCATTTAGGTGTGTTATGGAATTTCTGGAGCATCATGGAAATTTAAAAGGTCTGTTCCAGAAGTTGAAAGTTGAGGAATTTTTATTTTTAATATTAACTGGCAGTCACTTCAGTCTAATGCGGTCACCACACTGTACCTGTTAACTAAGGTTAACATGCAAGGATAATATACAATTTATGAGCGTTGGGTTCAAAAGGACAGGTAGTAAAACTACTATTGAGCTATCAAATATACATTTTTCAAATAACACAATAGTTTATTTTTACAACAAACTAAAATTATATTCCATCTAAAGCCATTTTAATTGTATTTAATATATTTTAACATTATTTAAATATTATATTATTAATATACAGTGCTTAGCATAATTGTAAACCCAATTTTGAAAATGAATATTTTATCCATTTCTCAGTGAATATAGGCAATGTATTTTGGTGCATTTAAACAAAACCGATTTATTAAACCGATATATTTATTAAAATAATATTTTAGTCATCGAACATATATTTAGAGATTGAAACATAATACAATTAAATTTAAGCTCAATTTTTCCATTTTTATTTATTTTTCTATAACATATAAATTTGGGTGTGCTAGTTTTTGGATCGTTATTGTAAGTTATTTTGTTAGATAAGCTCCAGATTTGGCTTCAGTACTGACTAATCTAATGTATATGCATTATGCACAAATCTAATATTTTATATCTTCCTATTAAAAATATGAATTTAAAAGGCAGATTTGTGAGGGGTATATTTATAAATGCTGAACACTGTATAAACACAGAATCTTTTTTTTTTTTTTTTTTCAGATCATTAGATATAAATTCAGCATTTTAGTTAGTGAAAGTCAGGGTAAAGATGGGGAATTTCATATTTGGCTTAAAGTGGGAACCCTGCATCTAGCATTCAAGGTGGAAAAGTAAATCCGTCCCTTCCCGCATAGCAGAAAATAGAAATGTTTGACCTTTTTCTTTTCACGCCTTTATGCGTCTGGAGTTGCATCTGGCAATTTGACTTTTTCGTTCTTGTTTTTCCTTGTCGCCTTTGTTATGACCAGTCAAGTGTGATCACCTCAAAATTACAGACACGCTTGCCTTGATCTCACGACTGAGCTATAAAACAATTTCACCTTTATAGGAAGTTTTATAAAGAATTGTCCCTCTCGAAGAAGCAGATAAAGATTTGTAATATAAATGTGTTGGTTTCAGCACACCTTGATTTGTCCCTCCCACCTGTCCATCAGCACACATTTAATTTCTCCATCAGAGAAAGCTGCTGTGCTCTGACCCTTTATCCTATTAAATTGCTGTTCAGTCCTGCTGTTAATCCTCTGGTCTGTAAGCCGCTGTCCCAGCAAACCCAGAGATCTGTTTTTACAGCTTCCATTATCAAACAATGATGCCAATGGAGACTCAAATGCCAACACCCTGCCCAGGGTTAGGAGGATTCACAGAAAGCAACTATTGACATTCTTCTGTCTGCCTTGTCTTCCAACTATCTCTTTCCGTCTGTGTTTTTGCCCTCCTCACATGAGTCTCTGTATCTGCCTCCTCCTGGTTTTAATTTGGAGGTTTGTTTGCTTTTGAATTCTCATGTCATCTCCTGCCAAGCGAGGAGGGGGTCTGTTTGTGCAGGCTTTGGTTTCTACACAGAGCTCCCTATGTTCCCCATCCCTCCCCCCTATTTAATCTTTCCACATCTCTATCCCTCCCTCCATTATATACATAGACTTCACCCACTTTTTCACCTCTAGCCTGCTACTTTTAATGCATATCTCTTCAGAAAACACATGCTGTCTGTCTTTCACAATATCCAGCCACTTTGCCGCCCTCTTTGTTCCCTCTTTTATCACCAAGAATGTTGACACCCACCGTGCTCTGATTTTAATTAAGTTGATTGACAGCACCTGTAATAGCAGCAGCTGTATCCATTACGGTGATCGTGGCTTCCTATGCTGTGATTAGTTATGATGGGGTGAGAATGAATATAGGTGGAGTGTGAGAAAAGCCTCAGGGACTCGTCCTTTACATCCGTGATGTGCCATATGTGAGGCGGGAGATGATATTTGAGCTGGTCTGAGTGGAATGATGATGATATTTTTCTTCTTGAGATAATTGCTGAATCTGTGGCCTCATGCATGCTAATAGATCTCATATGTACTCTTACTTTTTTTTTTTTTTTTTTTTTTTGGAAAGTCTGAATACAGATGATGCATGTTTATAAATCATACTGTATATGACATGTAGTTGATGATATCTGCCGATACCTGATCCAATACTTCTACAATACTTAAAAAAAGAATAAAGAAAACCGAAGAAACAGATCTAGGATGTTCCTTAATTTTTATTTAATTCACCTTATTTTAACATTCAACAGCTCCATTAACAAACAGAGAATTTCTGTAAGGTAGCTTGAACAATCAAGTAATAAATAACATTAATTCTTCACTTTTGGACAGTAAATATTAAAAAATCGAATGCAAAAACAAATAGCCCCTCAACTTAAAATACCCGGCAGGCAATACCAAGTTTGCTACGGCAATGTTGCCGTCATCAACTTAATAATACCTCCAGAGATCAGACCTACTCTTTCCGCTTCAAGCTGCTTACGTGTTCTACTTTGCCAGCAATTAACCAATAGCATCTCTGCAGCAAAGTGATGTCATGCCACACACAATTCTGTTTCTGTGTAAAGTCGGGAAAGAGGTCTAACTCTGTGCCACTGCATAATTATAGATGTGTTAAAAAATAATGAAAATATTAAAGGTGTGAACCTACACTGGTCTCACGGTTCAGTAAGGATTATCATGCCATCGATTCGGTTCAATTCGATACCATGGTGAATTGACGATGCTTTCCATACACGTTTTAAAATTCTACTTCACAGCACAGCAATTCTGTTTTAAAATGTATAATTGTAAAATACATTTTATTTTTATTTTTAATACAGTATTGTCCTTTGATACAAGCATTTGCTTTTTGTGTTGTCAAGTGAGTTGTTAAACACCTATGAAACACCTATGACCTATGACGCTCCACAGAAAGTGCTGCGATTGGCTCTTACGCGCTGGCACTGTTCACAGAGTAGTGACACTGATAAAAGGCAGCAGTGATCACAGCTGATCTATGATAGACGCGGTGTAGAAAACTCACTCTGCAAACATGCGCTCGTGTCTCGATCCACAAGTATTGCTGTAACAGTCGAGAGGAGAGGAAAAGTCACGCCAGCAGGTCAAAGGGGCCACAGTGAGAGAGAGAGAAATTGAGTTTACTTTCATTTTCTCCATGGGAGTGCAATAGGGGCTTCTACTGTAACTTCGGTGTAAGTGAATGACTGTCCAGCAAACACGCAGTGAATTGTGTGTTTTAATTACGCAACATAGCGCATATGAGATAAATGACGTCAGTACATAATCGATTACGATCTATTACTGAACCGATGCTGAATTGTCTGCGTCTGGATACATATATTCGAGTCCTGATCAGGAGGTAACGTCCGATTTCGATCAAGTCTGAAGCCGCTTGATCTGGCTTGATTTTCCAATCACGTGATTGGATCTGGACCTCATTAGTCTTAAGTCTTTTATTTGCACTTTCAAAATATTAGTCTATTCTCTTTGCAGATTCTCAATGCAAAGACGTTCTCTTTGATGTCAGTTTTTCTTTGCTCATTGGCAGATATGTGTTTTGTTTAATCAAACTTGCTTCATTTTGATCACCTCAGGTAAATGTATCTTTATTTAAGAATTGTCTCTTTTAGCAGTATCATCAGAAGGTGCTGAAACAGTTATTTAATATTCTACTATATTATTTTTTTGTAAAATGAATCAGCGTAAAAGCTTGTACAGCCTGTTGCTAATATACCTCACTGTGCTCTGTAGATATTTACATTTAAAAAACATTGATTAGTTTTGCCTTTAAATTTCAAACGGTTTCCCCTTTATAATAATTTCTCCCCTTTCTGTTTCCTTCTCCTCAGTACGTCCTTCTAAACCCAAATGTAATGCAGAGGGTCAAACTTATGTGGGTAAGAATATGGTGTTGAAGTGTAGCTCTGTGGAAGGCACACAACCTATGGAGTACATCTGGGAAAGAACCTCTGGCAATAAGCTATTACCTCCATTTGCAATCCTGGGTAAGATCTTTTTACTTGTATTTTATTTTCTTTTTTGATTAATCATCTTTGATGGTCTTGTGCTACAGTTAAAAATAACAATGCTACCTGCTATGCACAGATAAAGTCACGGGCACCATGACTCTGAAGAATGCCACCGGGGATGCTTCAGGGACATATCGATGCCAGGCTAAAAACCGCGTTGGAACAGAAGAGTGTGTGGTAGAGGTCACTGTCACGCAACGTGAGTCTTTACAAGTCTGTCCCATTCTGTTTAAAACTTACAGCACCTGTCCTTCAATATCTGATTACTGTAATGTGGTGAATGTGCTAATGGCTATTTCCTTATATTCTTGGTTTAAGTGTCCTTTTCTGGCTCTTTGCAGCGCCTAACACAGCTGGGATCATTGCTGGAGTAATAATCTGCATTCTTCTGCTTCTCATTCTCCTCGCCCTCATCCTCTTCTGCTGCTGCCGTGCTCGCCACAAGAAGAAGTACGAGAAGGAGATCGCCTATGAGATCAGGTACACCACACACACTCTTGGCTGCAATCCTGTGTCCTAAACAGCCTGTTACCATGTCTATGTGAACCTTTTCCAACAATTAATCTTATAAATTAGGAGAGAAACACCTGTTTGTGCAATTCACCCAGAAACACAGTGAATTACAAGAACACCTGCCTCTCCCAACTGGCATTCTGTCTGTGCCTGCAGCATTCAGTTTAATAACCAAAGAATAAGAATGAAAGAGAGCTCTTGACCCAGATGCCATTTGGTACATGTCACTGTCCCTATGTCTGTATGATTCACCTCTATTCATCCAATGGTAGCCCTCCCCTGTACTCACTGATGACCAAACAAAGCTGATGGCCAGCGAAACTGGCTAGCGGTGCTGTCAGCCTTCCCCTCTCACCCCTTTTCTCTTCAAATGAAAGGCTGGTGTAATCAGTTCTGTGCATTTGTTTGTTCAGTCGATTCCTGCTCTGTCAATGGCTCCCCCCTCAGTCCCTGTGTCTCGCTCCCCCGGCCTATTGAAATGGCATTCCTGTGTGATGGGGCAGGCTGTGGGTCAAGCCCTTTATTATGCTCCCCCCTGGACCCCAGCGCTGGACACCCTGTCTGGGAGCCTTGCGCTGCATCACTTAGGCCATGACAAAAGAGGATTATCCAAATAAGCCAGCTTCTCTTAGAAGAGACCCCGCTGTCTCTCTCTCTTTTGCTGTGTTCGGTGCTGCAATGGATTATTGCTGCTGATTACTTGTTAATTTAGAGGATGGGGGAGAGCATGGTCTGATTGGCCACACTTGAAATCCCTCCATTGTCTTATTCAGCCAATCTGAGCTGTGATGGCCGAAGCGCCAAAACAAGTCTTGACCGTAATTCTAACTTCATTGTGTCTCCCTCTTATTTGATTGTGCTGCATAGGGAGGTGTTTTGTTTGGCTTGACCTGTCCAGTGCTGCTTTCTAACCTTTTTCTCCAGGAAAACAATCTTTGACTTTGCATTTTCTCATGAACAGCGCTTTCAAACAGCGTTTGTTGAAATTTAATTCCAGTTCAGGAAATTCTGTCTGCTAAATCAAAATCATGTAGTGCGACCAACAAAGTTATCTGATCTAACCAGCATGCAGAAACTCTGTAAATGATACCTCTGCGGTCATAATTTGACCTTTTTGTGACAAGTCACAGTCTTTTTTGTTTTTTTTAACACCGTAAGAAATCTCTTGGACCTGCAGGTTTTGATTGAACATTCTTTTGCCCTCCTTTCAACAGAGAGGATGTGCCTCCTCCAAAGAGCCGTGTTTCCACCGCACGCAGTTTCACCAGTGTGGGCAGCCAGCGCTCCTCTCTGGGCTCCATGTCTCCTTCCAACCTGCATGAGTACAGCAAGCCCCAGTATGACAAGATTCCCTCTGAAGAGTACGACAGGCCCCCTAGCCACGCTCCCATTCCCCCGCCCAGCAGAATGGCCGGCCCCAACCTCAGCCGAATGGGGGCCATCCCCGTCATGATCCCTGCCCAAAACAAGGATGGGTCTATTGTGTAAAACTGAACTGGGATCAGTCTCTGCACATTTTGACGGTCTCTGTTCTTATCATTTTAGCGGATTTTGTGAAGGAGCAAATAAGAGGAACTCAGATGTACGGATAATGCAAATCGACTGGCAGAGCTTCAACAAACATTAACACAAACTTTATTCAACAGGATGCAGGAAAGTGATTTGCCTGCTCCTGTTTTGTAAATAATGCAACGCATGATGATTTCCCCCTTTTTTTTTCTTTAAAAATAGAAGGCCCTATTTTAATGTAAGGCACTTGAATTGGTTGCCTATTAAGTGTTCTCCAGAGATGAATTGAAACCTTTCAAACGAAATGTATATGTAATACAACCCCATTTTAGATAAGAACTCTCAAGCTATTTGTTAATGTTTTTTTTAAACCAGTTTGAAATATTTTCTGGCAACTTAAACCATTTATCTATGACAATAGTTTTCTTTTTTAATTTCTTTTTTTTTGCTGGCAAAGATTTACTCAAAGGGTCTGTGGGAAATATGATGAATTGCTTTGGTTTCTCAAAAAGATAATAGCGTTTGCTTGGATTGAAGATTATTTACATGTGATGTGTGTGTGCATGTGTACATATACATGAATATGAAATTGATTTATTTGAAGATGAGCTAATACTGTGATTCCTAACCTGCTTTGCTTTTATGGACCATTTGGCAGTTTAAATCCCATCAGAATGATTAGTGTTCAAGTCTTTGATTGGTCAGTTCCTTATGCTTTGACCCCCAAACCTCTGCTTCCCTCTACCCTGCAGCATAATGGTACTCTTCAAAATAAGATTAAAGGTTTTTTTTTTTTTTTTTAAAGATGCTTAAGCTGGATGGTAAAATATGCTTCACTGAGCAATCTGACTTCAGTAACGGCCAGACCAGAAAAGCTGATCCCAGATGCCTCTGATTAATTCACAGACTTTAACTAGAGATTCTAATCCTGAATCTGCATTCGGCTTGGCCGTCAATCATCCTGTTTAAAGCTAATTGTCTGATTGATGTGTTGGTTTGCAGTTTATTTATTGGGTGAAGGACATCTTATTTAAAGATTTTTTGACCACATATTAAAAGCCAATTTATACTTCTGCCTCAAGAGTGTGTGGTAGGTCTGGAGTAGCCTTTGCACAGTTGCCTTTTGCCATATTCTGATGCGTAGCAACTCTCAAATAATGTAGCATGTAGTAGTAGGGCTGCATGATACTGGAAAAACTGACATTGCGATGTTTTTCTGCAATATGAAAATAATTTCACCAGATGATATAAATGGCTAAATTTGGAAAGAATTCATTATTTTATATTGATTGGGATGATTTTGTAGGATGGATAATCTGCATAAATCAAACAAATAGCATTTTGTGGTTTACTGGAAAGATTATAACTGTATTGACATACAGAAATTAAATCATCAAACGTAAATAAATAACACTGCATAATCTTCATTGTGTAAACAAATAAACAATCATTAGCTGTTTCCATCCTCCTATTTTTATGTGTATTTGGATATGCGGATAAAAAATAGTTGATAAACACCAAGATGCGCATACATTTTGAAAATTCGCGTAAAAAAACGTGTGCGCATAACTGAGTAGCATGAACTTGATTCAATAAGAAAGAATGCACATAAACTACGATGGAAACACTTTTACCGAACAAATTCCATTATGTGCATTAAAGTCATGTGATTTTGTTATAAGAGATCATGTGATGATAAAATGTGTGTGAATGGACAAAGCAGCAGGTTGAGCACATTGTAAAACATCTATAATGTTGTTTTGGTCATTCTAAAACGCTTTAAAACATTTCAGTTTAATTGTTATTATTTTATAATGTGCTCCGCATCTCACCCCTTCAAAAGCCACTCTTTCATTGGATGACAGCATTGTCTTCTGAGGTCATTAAATAAATAAGAAAAGATTGGCGCTGCTTCTCCGACCGCAGCAAATCTCGTTTTTACTTTTGATATTTGGCACCAGTTAATCAGGAAGTGACGATTTTGTTCTCTTTGACTCGTTGGATGGAAACGCTGCTTTATTCGCACATATTTTATGCGATACTCCAGTTTTGCGCATATATTTAATTTGCATCTTTGGATGGAAACATAACTACTGTAAAAAATGTTACAATTTCTTACACTTGAAATTTAACGTTCATAGGCCTTAAAAACAAAGCAAACAAGCAAATGAAAAACTTTTACTTCATTAAGATTAAAGTTCACAATGTGGTTGCTTGTCTACTATAATCCCACTCAAATATCCTAATGGATGAATAAACTGAACTGACATTGCAAATTCTGTGATGTGACTATTGCAGATTTGCACATTGCGTAATCAATGCAAAATGATATATTGTGCAGCCCTAACATGTAGTGGCAATGCAGATCACAAGATCTGTGATTGGTTGGCTTGTATTGGTGAGAGCTGTGAGAGTGGTGCGAGGCCGGTGGTGCAAGTTTTTAAACATGTCTTGAATCCTGCAGAGAAGCTCCAGATAGATACATTTGTTTTGTGTATGCTTTATAATTAAAGTTGGTGAAGGTTTGAACTACTGTTACAATAGCAACCCACAGATTTTTGGCACAAACTTAAAACCCCACTGCCTATTATTGAGAGTAGGTAAGAGTCATTGCCAAGGCAGCACAGACAGAATGCAGAAATATAAATACTCAGAACGATGTCGGCTACCTGCAAGATATTCATCATGGGGTGCGTCGGATCACTTGATGCCGAAGTGTAAATTGGGCTTAATTTTAACCAATTGAAGGCCAATTCAAATGTAAGATCATCCATAGATTTATAATAGACTTCTTTGATCATTTAATATTGATTAGGCCTCGTACGATTTTGATTTGACTTAAAGGTTTATCCTAAAATGTAAATTTGCTGTTGATTTGCTCATTATCAGGATCCTAGATGTCGGTGATGCGCTCTCTCTTTTTAAAGAAGTTTAAAGAACATTAAAGTAGTGTTTTTAGTTTTTTAGGCTGAAACTGTGATTCTGAACTTTAAGAAAAAAACATACAGGGGAACTAAATTTATGTTTGTGGGCCCTAACAATCTGCTGAGGATTTATAAAACTATTGGTTTTCTGTAATGTTCTACTAAAAGAAAAAAGTCTACATCTATAAACAGCAGATTTTTATTTTTAGGTGAACTATCTGCTCAAGTCACCAAATCACCACAATGACTGTCCCAAACCTTACGGTTCTTATCATGGTTTTATTACTGCTTATTTTACCATGTAGGTCCATTCTAATGTTCACTCTGTGCCTTTTTTTGTCTATGGGTGTAATGAACTGGTATACACATCAGGCACAGTCCGGTATAAGATTCTGACAGTATGATAACCTTGGTTAAAAATATCATGCTTTTAAGGTTTCATGGTATTGTGATTACTGCTTTAAAATAAGTTCTTTTCCCCATTGAACACAATTTATTTTAGTTTAAGAAAGATTTAGTGTTTTGGCTTTTGTTATTTTAAACATGACGTGTCTTCAAAACGCAGATTGTGTTTCCTGAATTTCCTGAATCGGGGGCTGACCAGTAGCCTTTGATTTTGAGGGTCCTTTTGCTGTAGATACTGTTGCCCTAAAAACCTAATGAAGTAGTCGTAAAAAAACAAATAAAAAAACAACAACATCTTGCATATACCTTAGGAACAGTACAAAAGAAAATGTTTAAGGTTTCAAAACCTTGACTTTCCAAACCGCGGTAAACCTTGAAAACGGTTATTGTCCCATGCCTAATACACATTGAGTGGGTCCACATCAGTGGCATAGGGTAAATTGTACACGAACAATTATAAATGATGATGTGTAATGCACAATTGGACATTAAATGATTTTGTTGCGCAGGCTGGCAACAAATATGACTCTTCTGTTGATACAGTAGGTGTATAATGACGATTTGAATTTATTATTTTTTTAAATGCTGGTCTCATGGAAAGATATTGTGTACACTGACAACCATATGCCGTGTGTCTGTTGTACACAAACAGCAGGCTTTTCACAATCTGCTTGTATTTTGACCAGGGCTCCTGTTGAATGTGTAAATATATTTACTGTAATGTTGGGCGCGATTGATTGCGTTTGTCTTTATGGCTGTAGCCTGTTGCACTTGGGTGGCTTTCCAAGGCTGCGAATGTGATGAAGGACTAGAGGATGATCAGGCTAATCATCCGCCATCTGGAGAAGGTATTATTAACATTTATTATGCATATGTTGTCATTACACAAAAGCACACACACACACTTGTGATTTCCTTGGGCTTTTATTTGTTAAGCCTCTATGAATATAGGGCTGCTGTTACAGGATCAGTACAGCTTGTTTAAACGTGGAGACTAATGCCAGTGTAAACTGAGAAACCCGATCTTTGGTCAGCATTATCTTTACTGCTAGCTGTACAAATCAACTTCCTTGAATCAAATGATACTTTTTTTTTGGGATGGGGCCCGTTTGGTATTTCGTAACCTTAGAGGTTTGTCTGGTTCTTTGTACAGTGCCATTTAAAGAGATAGCAAACTCTCCTTACTAATAAGAGACAACCAATGAAATTAACTGTAGATGTTTTCTTTTGAAAAAACTGTACTAATATTACATTTACTTTTTCTTCCTGTTTGGTTTGCACATCATGTAAAACCTCCTTTTATTTTTGTGTGCTTTTTTGTGATGTATTTTTAAATAAAAAACGAAACTACTATCATTCTGCTTTTTAAATTCTTTTCCTTTCATTCCCTCTTCTGCATCATGTGCTCCGCAGGCTGCCCGGCGGTGCTGTCGCGTTTCAGAGTGATTAATTTTAATCTCCGTTGATTTCCACCTCTAACTCCAGGTGAGGCCATTCTCTCGCTGACTAATGACCACAATTAATCAATGACTCGCAAAAGCACCGGCGGCTTCGCTGACCACGAGCAACAGAACCCAAAGCGTTGGCGCTTTCTGTGCATGTGGAGCGCTGCCCTTGAGGGCTATACATAAAACACGCTGCCCGAGTCAGTCAGCCGAGTCATTGCAAACTAATTTGTACCGCAAGCTCAGCCATTGTGCTGGTTTAAGAGAGGTAGATCAAAGTGTAAAAATTAGTGACAAATTGCTTTGATTAGACTGGGGTCAAATAATTGGCTTTTAAATGACTTGTGTGTCAATAAGTGTGTAATAAATGCCATTTGTCAAGGTTGAAAAAAAAATGCTTGCAGTGTTCACGCTTGGCAAGTTTGGTTCGACTAAAATTTGAATTCTGGTGAGATTGCTCTGTTAATGTGGTGCATGTGAATAAGTGTGAACACTGCACTCCTAACCCTGGTGCAGACCAGTAATGACATGACATTACATCACTAGATGCATCGATAATTAGGGCAGAATGCTTAAAGGTCCAGTAAGTGATCTGCCGGAATGCTAGTGTTAGCGTAATAGCTTAGAAATTGACGTCCCTCCCCTGCCACCCAAAGCCACGCCTTAAGTCATGAACACGCGAACGCTGATGATGGTAGACAACCTTATATAACACTAGATCATGTCATTCACCGTTTCAAAGCTCTATGGAGACACGCGTAGTTATCCAGCGTAGTTGTTAGCAGGCCAGCGGGTGCAGGAATTATATTTGCCCAAAACTGACATTGGGGTAAGTTGGTTTTATATTCACACATTCGGACTTTCTCCTAATATTATGATTTTAGAAAAATACAAATTTTAAATAGTGAAAGCATGTAATCAGCCAATGACTATAAAATACAACATTGTTCACAGTCAGTGAAACAGTGCTAACGTTGTTTTGAAGTCATTCCTACACGCTATTTCAGACCCAATATTCAAAGTAACGTTAGAGTGGGATCGTGTGACAGGTTGTCACTTCAAAATGAATGAATGTGCAAATATAAATCAAACTTCACCTCAGTAAAGCTGGTTAGGCTGGGGAGCACTATTTACTTGCGTTTTGTTATTCAACTAAATAAAAATCAGATGAGAAAAAAAGAGTGCTAAAACAGAAATATTCTGTCCTCTTTTTACAATACATTTATTTACTAAGACGAGTGACTTTCCATTTTCTATTTGCACTCTGATCCTCGTACCTCGCCTTGTTTTCATGTCCTTTTACACTTGAACAACTAAATACATGCTTGCGGTCTATTTAACTGACTATATTAAGATGTTGTAAAAGTACGGTGACCCGGAAGGGAGGTCTGAAGGTTGGGGAATAAAATTGGTGGGAGAAAAAAAAACAGAGTGATAGCGATGCATTTGTAAGTATTTTTAGCGTTCCCTCGCAAAGATTGTTTTGCGTTCTCGCAAAACTGTTTCTCCACAAACACTCCCTGTTCACTTCATTTATGTAAATTCTCACGTTTTTGCCGAAATTCTCCCGTATTTTACCATTCTGTCCCACTTTCTTTACATTAAAGCTGTGCGCCGATCATCACCTTTCATATGCAACCTCTGAACCAGTGAATGCATGTATAAGCGCTGACTGACAGACGTGTTCCGTACAATAAACTGATGCCAGATCAGCTTCTGTACACGCCATTTAAAGTGACACCTCTGTTATCAAACAAGTGAGCAGCAAATGAATCTCGTTTTGTTCAGTTTGATAAGAGTGTCTCTGTAAGAATGCACAGATCTATAATGTAAGCATTCCATTACTTTAGAAACTGTTTGTGCTCATTTAGGAGAAAATTAGCTGTTTAAAATAAAACATGCAGGACGGAGATGTTTACATGTTATTCAGTGTATTTGTCTGTCTGTTTAAACATACACCCGAATCCAAAAGTGTCCTGCACTTTTGCTCCTCTGTAAATGGCGTGTACAGAAGCTAATCTGGGATCCGTTTATTGTATGAAACGCGTCTGTCAGTCAGCGCTTTTTTTATAAATGCATTCACTGGTCAGATGTAGTATGTGAAAGGCGACGATCAACATGAAGTTAATATTTTGCCGGATGTTTTCAGTTGCTGAAAAACACCTCCGTCCATATAAACCCATTCATTAATAAAAAAAACACAATCTACTTAAGCTTTGTGTGACTAAAATAGTTTTAAAGCATACCTGTCTAAAATTAATACTTCGGCCATGGTATAATCTTTCTGATCATGAATTTGAACTGCATAACGTCATTTCCCTCCAGCGTACAAAAGTAACTTCTGTTTTGCTTCAGCATTTAGAAAAGGTTTGATTCTGCATTTTTGGCAGAAACCCTTTCAAAAACAATCTTTCTTTTCATGGATACAAGGCCACGTTGGTCTTTCAGAAAGAAGTGTTTGGGTGGATGCAGAGTTTGCCTGATGTCTCTCTTTGTCAGCTGTAGATGGCCATACTTCACGTGTACGCACAAATGATGGATCTATCTGTGTAAAGAGGCTGCGCGGAAATACAAATGTAAGTGTGTTGACACAGTTTCAGTTACCTTTCAAAATTGAGTTATTTGTTAACCCAACAATATTAAATATTCAGACCTTTACCAGAATATAAAAATGCATATACTGTACAGTTAGATCATTTACTTTATACGTACTATTGGAATGTGAAGAGACTTTCAACCAGCACATTAAAAAAACTTTTCTGAAGACAATCACCTACTGCACCTGTTCTTTTTGTCGTATTTGCAATGTAACCATAAAATCCATCAGTACAGATATCAGAAAATTAATCTTCATACAGCAGATAATCAAATGTGCATGAGACAGAGGGATTCCTGCTGCTTTTTGACGCCTTTATACATTTTATAAGCTGTGCATGAGTTTTGATAAAAGCACAATTACATGAATGCACAGACAAAGTTTGACTTGAAATAGTTTGTAAAAACATGATTTAATATCCGTGAAAGATGGATGTACTTGTTCAGATGATCCATCTATAAACCATTTGTCCCACCTGTTAGCATATTTAAGATGGGTAATTAAAAACACAAAAGGGTGATATTGATGCATTTTAAGTCCTATAACAAACCATGAAATTAGCTAGATCTTGTGTTAGTTCTGGATTTTATTTCAGATGCGCCACTCAGCGCTGCGACACGGCACGCACATGACAGTTTAAAGTAACGCATACCAGATGCGCACATCTGCATGCTATTTAAAACTAAACTATTCAGATGGCATACTGTGGTGTGGCAGAAATATGAACAGTGTCTTGAATTGTGGCTGTGCGCCGCCGACAGCCACCGACTTCCTGACAAACCTACTAACTGACAAACCATTGCTGCAGCTCTGATGTAAGCTTATGAAGAAAAGTAAAAAGCACTGCAGTGCTTGGATGTGCTGTGTTTGTCTGAGGTAATTAGTCTGCGGTTACTGAAACATGTATATTCCTTACAAAGCGTGAAGCAGATTGGTTTGTTCTTACATGAATCGCGGTGCGCTCGCAGCATTCAGAAAAATTCTGCTGTTTTTCAACCAGGTGTACCTGGAAAATGCGCTCCCATGTGTGCGTTGTGCAAGTCGCGCGCCTCAATTGGAAATGACAAACTTACACCCTAAGCTTATTGGCATTCCTTCCAAGGCACGCGCTCAGCAGGTACATAATAATAAAACAGTGGGTCATATCGAAAATGTATACCAAACTTTCTTTTAATCGTTATTGACAATAGTGTGTGGTCCATAAATATCGATAACGATTTTATTGTTTAAAATTAGCACAAGTGAGATGTGAGAACTTTGTGAGAACTTTTCAATGCAAATGTTTAATTTCACCCTTTTTCCAACTCCAATCTAATGTATCTGCTTTGGAAAATGAGAAAAGTATATATGGATGACTTAGGACTTACAGTATAGGGGGCTCAACACGTCAATTATAGAAAATCATTTCAAATAAAATATATGTTCTTTGGTTCCCTATTGAGGAAAGATATAATGATTGCCAAATATTAGTTTTATGTGCGAACTGCAGATTATTTTAGTTATGTCACTAGCAATCAAACTGAAAAATAGCTCTTGTACATTTGATCCAGTGTAATGTTACAGAGTCTCAGAACAATACTGTAATGTATTATGTATGAGGCTGAATAACCTGTTCCTACAGGTGCCGTTTTAACATTATGGCAACTCTCTGTAAGGCCTTGAATCTATATGTAATATTTGTTTTACTCTTAATATGGTTTTTACTCTTGTATGAGGACGGGCTTCATGTCACCTATTAAGATCTACTCATTTTCACTGGCTTTGAACTGCAGTCAATAACATGAATAGTTGCAATGATGTTGATGTCTGTAGAAATAACTGAATGCTCATAATGGCTTGCAGTCCTAGTAATTGATCGATGATCGTTTGTAACAAAAAGCAGACCCCAGTAAGCAATGACATATTAAGTGCAGAGCAAGTCATTAACTGCTGAATGTCAGTGTATTTTTCATTAAGGCAATTCTGGGTGGAATAATTGCACAGTGGATATGTGGTAATTTCAGCGATGGCGTGCTCAAGCCATCAAAAGCACATTAGAGTGTAATGTAATTTTGTTAATGTAAGGGAAATTCGCCGCCTCTAAGCTGCATTTTTACTCTGAGAGTCAGTGTTGTGTGCTGTTGGGTATTTCCGATGGCCGTCTTTTTTTGTACCGGATTTGAATTTGCACATGGCATTAATCCCACACAATGGAAAGCATCACTCTTAGACATGCTATTCCTCTTGTCCTTGGGCTTCAAGTGGCAGTCAGTGAGATGAGGACGTGGAAACATCCCAATTCACACAAACACATACTTTATTTTTCCTGCTGAAGGTATTAATTGTTTGCATAGCTCAGGCAGGTTGAAAGGGAGGGTGTTGATTGCTGATTGGTTGGTTTGCTGCATGTTTCCACGGTAACGTTATCGGGTTGTACACAGAGTGAGCATGGAAAGGAGGATTTATCTTATAGACGTAATGCTCTGCACCCAAACAACAGGAGCCTGTTAAAGCAGCGGTGGTCTTACTCAAGCCTTTGCTTTATCATTTCTTTTCTCTAGTTAAAACACTATTGTCTTGTTATATGTTCAGGTTTGATTAGTGTGGCTCATTTGGATATACACTACCTGACAAAAGCCTTGTCGTCGATCCCTGTTGTTAGAGCAACAAATAATAACTCGACTTCTAGTTGATAATTTAGGAAAGTGGCAGAATCTTCTGTTGAACTGCATCCCAATCATCACCAATACTGCAGAAGATCTAGTGGAACTCGCATAGACCCAGGATTCTCACCAGTGCTTAATTTGTGAATTGCGAGGTCCCGGAACAGATCGGGATAACAGATCCGGCATATTACCTGAGGATGTAGAGGTGTTGCATACAAAAGTAGAGAGGGGGGAGGGGTGGTTTTGTCGCGGACGAAAGTGAAGAGCAGGCAGAGAGGTGTCGCGGGTGAAAGTCAAGATGAGGGGGGTTGTCACGGACGAAAGTGAAGAGGGTTTGGGAGTCAAGACATTTGTGCTGCCCATTAGATTACAATCCACAGCAGAGGGTAAATTCTTCAGCAGGATAGCGCTCCTTCTCATGCTTCAGCCTCCACATCAAAGTTCCTGAAAGCAAAGAAGGTCAAGGGGCTCCCGGATTGGCCAGCCCAGTCACCAGAGATGAACATTATTGAGCACGTTTGGGGTGAGATGGAGGCATCGAAGATGAATCCAAAGAATCTTGATGAACTCTTGGAGTCCTGCAAGAACACTTTCTTTGCCATTCCAGATGACTTTATTAGGAAGTTATTTGAGTCATAGCAGAGATGTATGGATGCAGTCCACCAAACTCATAGGAGTCTTACACAACATTAATTCTTTTTCCACTTCTCCATGACTTTATATTCTTTACTGTACATTAAATCGGTTAAGTGACGAGACTTGTCTAAGCAAAGTCAGACCTTATTGTCCTAATTAAATAATTAAAAATCAAGGCATGATCATATTTTATTCTGGTAAAATAAGCTTAATCTAGAGGCCTTTGCCTTTCATATAAGCCACTTGTGATACGAAAGGATCAACTAGAGATCAAGTTGTTATTATTTGTTTCTAAATATTGGATAGGTGACAAGACTTTTGTCAGGTAGTGTATGTGAATGCTGCCATATGAGCCTTAGTGTGCACCAAACAAACAGACCAAGACCACTAAAATTGTTGGTCTTTGTGTGCTTCCAAACAGCAGATATTCAAATATGAGTCTAACAAAGACCAAAGATTTGTATAGAAACCTAAAACAAGACTTGATGTCATGAAATATGGCCATATACGGGACACAACACTTTTTGCATTTTAGGTTCTGGCTTAAAAATAAGTCAGAACTAAATTAATTACTCAATTTTAGACTTGACTAAATGAACTAAGAGAGCTGAACTACAATTCAACACAGCCAGACAACTAAAAAAAGTCTTGATAATGTATTTGTTAATGTAATTTATTCTAATAAGTTAAACAGGTTTCAACTTTATTTTTGAAGTTGTACATTTTCTAACCTAATGCTTTAAGTCAGATTAACTGATGCAAGTTGAGTGACTCCCGAAGTTACATTAAGTAGAAAGTAGCAAAAAATAAGTCTTAAGTCTAAAGTTCCAACCTTGAGCCCTGGTATTAGGAGGCATTTTGGTTGATGAGATCGCAGGTAGACAAGGGAGACCCACTCCTGTTTACGTCAGCCATTTCAATTTCTCTTTAGTCCACTTTTGATTTCCTTCCTGATCTTTCAACGGTAAAAAGATTAAGAATTTAATAATTTTAAGAATGAAATCATTAGAGAACACACAAATAGTCTGATCATGAGATTCTCATGTTGGTGAAATGATGTCCCAATAAGTTGCTTTGTATAAAAAAGTGAGAATTTGTATTTAATACACCTCATGACCATCTACATCAAAAAACGCAATCTGATTCAATTATTTGAACTACCTGTGGATGCGAGTGAAAGTTTGTTTATATTTTTACCCCATTTTCACTTATATGGAAGGAATGTTGTGATGTGGTCAAGTATGGTCACTCAAGCTTGGGAATTTGTGCTCTGCTTTTAGCTCATTCAAACGCACACACCCAGAGCAGTGAGGGATCAGTGCCTTGCTCATAGGACTCACCTTACCTCAGCCGTGGTACTGAAGGTGGGGAGAGCACAAACAGGACCAAACCAATGGAAAATTTCAGATTTATCAGTTGGTATGTGTTTATTTAGATTCAAAATAGATTGGCCTGGGTTAACCACCAGAAGCAAATTGTTGATTGCTTTGGTCCCATCAGGGATGAAGAGTGATCTGTATATCCAGCACTAAGAGTAAATGCGTATCACGGTCTGGAATGCATCATGTTTGGGAAGCAGATAACAGATATCCTTGCCTGCCGGGACTCTTATTTGCTTACTCTCCACCTTCACATGGAGGAATGTGGAGCCTGTTGGGCAACCTGTCCATATGGTTTTAATCAGATGTGTTAAAATCTCTCAACGGCACATTCACAGCATGTCTGTGTAATCAACTAACAAAGACTTGGTAATCCTTTGTTGGTCAAATAACCATATATGGTGACTTTGATTACAATTTAATTTTTCTTTTATTCATAAACCTTTAAAAGTCTTGTAATAACCCCCATGCAACACACCATGGTTTTTCCTGTGAATATTTCAACAAGTGCCCTACAAACGGATAAACTTTCAAGAAAAAAAAAAACACCACCCCACTGTGGACTGTTTCTCCAAAAGTCTTTCTCTATTGGTTGTACTTTAGGGTTTAAGGATGGTACACACACACACAAACTCTCAAAGGTAATATAAGGGTAAGAATGCAATATTCCCACATGCCTTATGTAATCCACTTTCTTGGACATTATTTGATCCAGGTTAGATAGCTAAGAAGTAAAACAGGCTGTTGTTTCCAGCCGTTTCAATCACACAACAAGTTGCTACGCTACTGCTGATAAATAATTAATGTTACAAGCTGCTAGGAATCCTGGGTATGTTCTGCAAATCCAGGACATTTGAGAGAATGAGAATGATTAAAAACTAATATTACTATAAATGTATTGGTCATTTAAGGTGGTACATAGAGACTCAATAATTGTTGGCAATGTGTAACTGTACATAAATGATTTTTCAAACAATGGTAGTTTTCTGGAAGTCTGTGATGAGTAAACAGGATATACAGTACTCTACATTTGAAGTGGATCAAAAAAGTTTTTCAAAACTGTCCTAAGACAAGAATGGGTGTTGGTCAGTAGTTTTAGGACAACTTTGACGAAAGCTTTTGATCCACTTCAAACGTTGCCTACTGCTCATTTTGTTTTGCCTGCATGTTTTTTGACTCTCAGAGTGCTGACTGTTGACTTTATGGATCACCAAGGACCAGTTTCAGCTAAAAGAAAAACATTGACATCCTGGAAGATCTGAGGGTAAGGAAAATAACAGCCAATTTGAGAGTGAAATGTACCTTTAAGATATTGTTAAAAAAACCAAACATTTCTTGTCTTTGAATCTTTTTAATGCATTTTTCTGCAGTCATGGCAGGTCAAGTTGTAGCCATTAGAAAAATTTCCAGTTTACAACATATAATTAAGAATAAAATTCTAGAATCTTGAATGGAGTTTGATTGAAAGTTTGAAGCTGCAATTTCCCATTTTTTTCTGACAAACAAATTATACAGTCAGCAGATTAGCATTGGTGAAAGAACCGTGAAAAACTCCATATACAGGACTTGCAATGCAGACTTCAGGTACTCGCAGAGGGAAATTGAGACCGATGGTAGGAAATGCGACCTGTTTGTTTTCTTTCTTTTATTGAAGCTCAATGTTTTATGTCAGTCTACATACAATAAAAGTAGAGCTTTTAGTTTTAAGAATGATTTCGAAATACCTTCAGGATTTTTCCTGTAAGTATGTATAGAAATTGTGCAGATAATTTACTCTTTACAAGAAGAGCCATGGGATTTTTTCTGTCAGGATGTCAGTTTAACATCTAATCCAAATGATGGTGGCTTCATAGTAGTGTCCCCATTACTCTTAGAACCCTCACAGACCACAGGGTGGGTGAGCACCCCCTGCTGGCTATACTAACCCCACTTCTAGCTACAACCTAGTTTTCCCAGGTGGTTTCCCGCCATTGTACTGACCAAGCTCAACCCTGCTTGGCTTCAGTGGGCAGCCACCCTTGGCCTACAGAGTAATCTGGCTCAAGCATTTGCTTAAAGATTCTGTATAGTAATTTCTGAGTGCTAGGACATCAACAGCTGACTTACGAAAGTTAACCATGGTTTTATTGTGGTAAAAATGTAGTAACCAAGTTATCTTTGGCAGTTGATTAACATTTGTATACTGTAACAATTTATTTTATTACAAATACCATAATTAACCCTTGTGCATAAAATAAAAATGTTATTCACTGGTCCATAGAGGACAAAAATGTATCCCATTAATTTTTTTAAGCAATCAATCTGGAAGATAAACATGAAAGTAAAAATGTTTTAAAGGAGTTTAACCTCTTAATGCCATTGTGTTGTTTTATATAATTAAAAAAATATATTTTAGCATTTTATCAATATACAGTCTTTTGCAAAAGTTTGGCCACCCCTGATGAATTTCATAATTGCAAGCCATAGCCTGCTGGCCTTTCAAATCAGAAAATTCATATTTATATATTTTATACCTAGGGAAAAAGCAACATTTCAGTTCTGACATAAGATTAATTTCATCAACAGATGTAATGCAATTTAAGCCATATCAAAAATAGGCAGGTACAAAAATATGGGCACCCCAAAATAATAAGGACATCAGTATTTTGTAGAGCAATCATTTGCTGAAATAACAGCCTGTAGACGCTTCTTATAGTCAAGCATAAGTTCCCGGAATTCTTGCTGAAAGCATTTTGAGCCATTCTTCCTTGCAAAATCTCTATAGTACAGTAAAGTTTGATGGATGCTGAGCAAAAACGGCCCTTTTCAACTCAATCCATAGATTTTTGATTATGTTCAAGTCTGGGGACTGGGATGGCCATTCTAGGTCATTGGATCGTGTCTGAGCATGAATTACTTGGTAGATCTGGAACTGTGCTTTGTCATTGTCCTGCTGAAACATCCAACCTTGTCGTAATGTCAGCCTCTTGATTGATTCCTGAACATTGTTCATTAGAATCTGCTGATACTGGTTGGAATCCATGCGACCTTCAACTCTGACAAGGTGTCTAGTACCTGTGCTTGCACACATCCCCACAACATGATGAAGCCCCCACCATATTTTACAGTAGGGAGCATGCTCTTCTCCTGGAATGCTGTGTTCTTTGTCTGCCATGCAAAGCGTGCTTATGGTTGTAGCATCTGTCCATAGTATATTTTCCAAAATGATTCAGGCTTGTCCAGATGAGCCTTTGCATACCTCAAATGACTCTTCTTGAAGGCTTTTTTTTGCATCACCTTCCATTGAGCTGTTCTTTGAAGAGTGCGCTGAACTGGAACAATGTACAATGACATTATTAGCAGCATAATGTTCCTGGAGCTCCTGGAGGTGGTCTGTGGTTTGTCTGTGACCATTCTAACCATTCCTCGCCTTTGCCTTGCAGATATTTTTCTTGGTCTAGCACATCTTTCCTTCACAAGGACTGTCCCTGTTGCCTTACATTTTCTTACTATATTTCTGACGATAAAGATAGAGACTTTAAACGTTCGTGATAGCTTTTTGCTTCCTTCTCCTAATTCACCTTGGTCAATTATCCTAGATTTGAGGTCATTAGGAAGTTTTTTTTGAGGTTCCCATGTTCCTACATTCAGGTTCACAATAAGAAGCACAACTAGCAATCAGCTATCTTAAATATCCCTTTTCATGATTGGTTGCACCTGTGTTGGAATTGTTGAATTGTCGCTGAAATCAATTTTGACTTGTAATCAATGAGCATTAAGTGACTACAGGCTTTGAAAACCACACAAAAGAGAGGGTGCCCAAACTTTTGCACAGCCTATTTTTCAGCTTGATTTTAATGTCACACATCTCAATACTGCTACGCTACGTATTTCTGTCTGAAAAACATGACATTTTCTAGCTTTCACTAGAAACCGAATAGTATTTCACTGCAATCTTCTTTTATAAAGAAAGAGTACATTATTTTGCAGCCACAGAGGAGTGCCCAAATTTTTACATAAGTTTCTAATATCCATACTAACACACCCACATATTTATAATTACATAGTTTAAATTCACTTGGCCTGCAGTGCTCGAAAGCAGAAAATAATTATCTGCTCTAAAATGCCCCATTAGAATTAGGTGCCATTCAGACAAGGTTGTAATTGGGAATAACTGATAGAAGTAAATGGCATGTTTACTCCAGGGGTGTCCAAACTCGGTCCTGGAGGGCCGATGTCCTGAAATGTTTAGTTCCAACTTGCTTCAACACACCTGCCAAGTAGGTCTTGGATTGCATCAATAGCGCTGCATAGTCTCTAGGGGCCTAGGAATGAGTATAACTAGGTGGAAATAGAGAATAAAGAAAATAATTAGCGTAGCTACTGTTCATAGTGTATGTAAACGAGATGAAAAAATGGAGTGTTATCAACCACATATCAGCATCATTTGACGTCGATATTGGACATCAAAATAACATTGTCCTTAGACGCTGACTATATTTGAGTAATATTTACAACAGATACTTTTACTCTGCTTGCACTACATTTTTAAAGAGCCCATATTATGGGTTTTTGAAAATGCTCTTTCATGTAGTGTGTCACACAGCTCTAAGTGAAGTGAAATATCCAGCTAAGGCTTAAATCTGTAAGTGTACAGTGTTTAAAACTATTGATTCATCTATAAAAGAGTTGACTCATAGTGCTTCAAACGAGTCGTCTTGATAACGAGTCATTAGGTGTTTCGTGATGACGCGGCTACGAAACACAAGTAGTTGTGCGCGCAAACCCGGGAGATTTGAAACCTGCGGCCCCGCCCACTAACAGAAAAAGTCAAAAAAAGCCAAAATCCACTATGAAGTGTGTGTGCACTGTGACTACTTTTATATTGTTGATTAGCAGCAGCTGGGCATTTCACTCTGTCTCGCGCTGAAGCCTGTCAGTGTCGTCGACCAATCACAACAGGCTGTCATCAGCGCAGATTAGCTTCGCGCTGAGGAGGGGTTTGGGAACAAATGAATCACTGAACGATTCATATGGGAGTCGCTGGAATAATTAGGTAAAAATAAATGCAGATTATAAGACCATGAAAGTGTTTTTGACCTTGCATGCATATTAGACTGTTGTTGGAGACCCTTACAACCTAAATATGACCCTATTTCATGTATAATATGGGCTCTTTAAGCAAGTAATGGTACTTTTACTTAAGTATGATTTTTCAGTACTTTTTCCACCACTAACGATCTCTAATAAAATGTGTCTCTGTCACTCACAGCTGGTGTTTTTGAACAGCTTTATATGCAGTGAATTCTTCATGACAGGATTTAATTTACAGTCAATCTTCTCACACAGACGTGCGGTGCTGAGGCTTCAACAAGCAGGTAATGTGTTTGGTTGTGGCTGTTAGAGGGTCGATGGCGTGTGTTTCTTTTCCTCTCTTGTGGCCATATTGAGGTCATCTCTATTACCGCCGCTGTGGATCTGGAATAATGTGTGGTATGAAACCTCCCCGCAGAGAGCAGAGGTCAGGACCGCTGAATTAGCTGTACGGAGCCATTTCTCACCTCTCGCTTTTCTGTCTCTCTTTATGTCTCTATATCCTCCTCTGGATATATTTCACACCGGAGGCTAAATCCTGTTAGGCAATTAGAGAGTCTCTGTGTGTCGGTCTCTAACAGAGATTGAGTCTTCCCATGGGTTTAAGTGGGCCTCCAGGGCTCAGATTGTGTGTGTGATATTTAGATAACTGCGCTCTGATCAGGCTTGAGCTTCTGCTGTACAGTGTGTGTGGATAATGTTCCTCTGAGAGACGAGTTCAGGGTCAGATGGCAGACTCTTCACGAGAGAGACGGCTGATAATCGCTGGAGAGCTTTCGGTTGATGTGGTCTGGTTTGTGCGGCGTGAGGGTCTTCAGAACTTGACGTTATCAAATAGCCCAGATGGTGCTGGAAAGATAGCGTGCTGGAAATAACTGAATTTAGACTGCAGGGCTGTTAAATGCTTGATTCTGATTAGTTTGGAGGATGTGCTGTTGTCTTTAGGTAAAACAAACAACAAAAGTTGTAGAGCCAGGTTTGACTGCATTATGGGGCCGTACAGGAGTTCTGTTGTTTCAAATAAATATACTATACATGTTTTATTTTTCTCCTCTTGATTTTTCCAATGAAGTTATGTTTATTTATGGAAAGACCTTGAGTACATTTTCTGGTTATTCAGTTGCCTGCCATCCTTTATTCCTTAGCTAGGTCTATATCATGGTCGTTCTATGGCAGGATTTATTAAAGATGACATTTCTGAGAAGATTAGATTTGATTAATTAGTTCGACCTTTCTTTTTTGTTGTCTTAAAAAACAGGAATGATGTCAGAGGAGTTTTGAAGATTAACTGCTTTTATGTAATATTGCTGAAAACTGAAATAATAATAATAATAATAATAATAATATATTACTTTAAATATACAAAGTATTGACTATTTTATTTGTATACTTTTTGCAAAATAACTGTTAAACGCATTTAAACTCAGTGAATTACTTAGTATTCAGACCCCCTTAAATTTTTCACTCTTTGTTATATTGCAGCCATTTGCTGAAATCATTAAGTTAATTTTTCTCATTAATGTTCACACAGCACACCATATTGACAGAAACACACGAAATTGGTGATATTTGTGGTAAATTATTAAAAAAAGAAAAACTGAAAAATCACATGGTCTTAAGTATTCAGACCCTTTGCTCAATATTTAGTTGAAGCACCCTTTAATCTAATACAGTTATGAGTCTTTTAGGGAAAAATGCAACAAGTTTTTTACACCTGGATTTGGGGGATCCTCTACCATTCCTCATTGCAGACCCTCTCCAGTTCTTTTGGGTTGGATGGTAATCGTTGGTGGACAACCATTTTTAGTTCTCTCCAGAGATGCTCAATTAGGTTTAAGTCAGGGCTCTTGCTTGGCCATTCAAGGACAGTCATAGATTTGTTGTGAAGCCACTCCGTCATTATTTTAGCTGTGTGCTTTAGGGTCATTAGCCGCATTTCCACTGTCAGGCTAGTGCGAGCCAGGGCTTTTATCGGGCCGGGCCAATCAGCCAGGAGGTTGAGCAGTGAGGCAGAAATCATGTCACATTTCCATTGTCAGCACGATAACTCGCAGTGCGGCATACAAACCCCGCCTCCAGAACGTCCCCCTAATCATACGTCACACAACCCACCCAGTTAAGCAGGAATCAGGCAGACAAAGCACACCATCGCATCATCACGAAACAATTAAAATGAAGACAACGGAAACACGCAAATTACTGGTTACTGTACAGCATTACATTATATGTCTATATGCATAGGCCTATGCATTTTTATTCATTATATTCGTTTACTCACTGACCGACAGTTGGCATCGTACATAGAGTGGTCTCGCCACTAACGGAGGGATAGTCCAGCGCACCATCCAAAATGTAAAACCACAAAAAATCTCCATTAATAACTCAGTGAAAAAACTTTTTTTTTTTTTTTTAAATAACGTCCTCATTTCGGTAGACGCCGTCAAACATTCAGCCTAATGTCTTGTTGAAAGGTAAACCTTCGGCCCAGTCTGAGGTCCTGAGCACTCTGGAAAAGGTTTTCATCCAGCATATCCCTCATTAACTCACAGCAGAGTTAAATATTTGAGGGTCACAGCATAGAGTCTGAATACGTAAGATTATGTGATATTTCAGTTTTTCTTTTTTAATAAATCAGCAAAAAAAAATTTTTTTTTTCTTTTTTTTTTGCTAATATTCAAAAAAGCTTTTAACTTACATCCTCTGTCACTCTATCTATATGGATTAGCACCGTTTTTTTTTATATTTCTTCAAATGTTTGATGCATGCAAATTTTTTCAAGCAATTATACCCTCGCTGATCCATGAAAGGCATCAGAAATTGAAAGAGGGAAAAAATCCTCTGTTATCTTGACACATCATGCGCTGGTTTTGGTGTGTTATGATAAGATGAGTTTCACACTGATAAGCTCAACGTGCATTAATATTACTGCAGACGGCAGCAATCTCGCTCTCTGTGAAAACAGAATCCAAATCATCAGTAAAACAGCTTAAATGTTGTATTTCAGTGCATCAGTGCATTCCATAAATATTACATTGTGCTGTGAACGTTATTCATACAGCTGAACTGTTGAATCTTGTTTGGAGCCATAGCAGCTGTTTTTGTCTTATCAGTGTTTTGTGAAACACAGAAGACGAATCTCTGGCTTATTTCAGTCTGTTCACAGGAATCAGGGACTTTTTGGAGAGTCACAGTGTAAATGAGTACACCTCTTTTGATAATTATTTTTATACATTTTTCAGTGAATATAGATAATACACTCACCGCCCACTTTATTACCTACTTTTTATTACCTGACCAACTGCTCGTTAACGCAAATTTCTACTCAGCCAATCACATTACAGCAACTCAATGCATTTAGGCATGTAGACATGGTCAAGACCAACTGCTGCAGTTCAAACCGAGCATCAGAATGGAGAAGAAAGGGGATTTAAGTGACTTTGAACGTGACATGGTTGTTTGCACCAGACGGGCTGGTCTGAGTATTTCAGAAACTGCTGATCTACTGGGATTTTCAAGCACAACCATCTCTAGGGTTTACAGAGAATGGCTACAGCAGCAGAAGACCACACTGTGTGCCACTCCAGAAGAACAGGAAACTGAGGCTACAATTCGCACAGGCTCACCAAAATTGGACAATAGAAGATTGGAAACATTGCCTGGTCTGATGAGTCCTGATTTCTGCTGCGACATTCGGATGTTAGGGTCAGAATTTGGCATCAACAAAGCATGCATCCATCCTGCCTTGTATTGACGGTTCAGGCTGGTGGTGGTGGTGTAATGGTGTGGAGATATTTTTTGGCACACTTTGGGCCCATTAGTACCAAATTAGCATCATGTAAATGCCACAGCCTACCTGAGTATTGTTGCTAACCATGTCCATCACTTTATGACCACAGTGTACCAATCTTCTGATAGCTACTTCCAGTAGAATAACGCGACTGTCATAAAGTGTGAATCATCTCAGACTGGTTTCTTGAACATGACAATGAGTTCACTGTACTCAAACTGCCTTTTGTCACCAGATCTCAATCCAATAGAGCACCTTTGGGATGTGGTGGAACGGGAGATTCACATCTGCAGCAACTGTGATGCTATCATGTCAATGTGGACCAAAATCTCTGAGGAATATTTCCAGTATCTTGTTGAATCTATGCCACAAAAGATCAAGGCAGTTCTGAAGGCAAAAAAAGGGTCCAACCCGGTACTAGTAAGGTGTACCTAATAAAGTGGCCGGTGAGTGTATTTTAATGGATTTAATCTAAAAAGTTATCTTAAAGTTATATTCATTAAAATAAGAGTTTGGTAACCTAATAAATTCAGGAACAGAAAGATTATACAAGTTGTGGCAAAAAAAGAAAAAGCTTAAAAGTTTCAACTAAATGTACAATATTTATGTTTTGATAACGTATTCATTGGGGTGTACAAATCTGTGCTCCATGATCTTTTAAGTGTTGTTCGATTAGTTCAAGTTTTGGCTTTGGTACTGGCTATTCTAATGCACATGTGGTATTGAATCCTATAGAAAATATTACTTTAAAGGAGATATCTTAAGAGGTGTACTCTTTTATGCAGAGCACTGTAACTTCATACAGTACAAGGAAACTCCTCAGTTGTCTTAATCGGTTTAAATGGAAAACTATTTCCGCAGACATGCCCGCAAGGCTACATTTCAAAGATGATATTTCATTACAAGGTCTCGTTCATTTACGCACAAACAATATAGACTTCGCTGGAATATTGAGCAATGTGTGCAGTATGTAACACCAGAAATAGACACGGATTTTGTGCGTGAATGTGTTCTGGATGCATGTAATTATTATTGTTGTCAGGCATGAGATTGAGTATTTGTGTCTAATCCCCTCCATGGCTGAATTGATGCACTCCACTGAGATTCTTTAGCATCTTAACATGGAGGGAAAAAAAGGAGAGGATGTTTTAGATTTGAGCCGGAGGAAATGAAGATGAAATTCAGCGCTTGATTGACGGATCTCTCATGTGTCACTCAGTGGATTCAGATGGAACAGCTTTTAATTAACACAAAAACCGGACGTTATATAATTTGATGATCGGAAATGCAAACAACGCCTCTGTCTGTAATTTGATCGTGTGTTTCACAGAATTTGATGTCACGCTAGTTCCTCCTTGCATTGTTTTCTCTGTCGCTTGATTAAAATCTGCCCCGCTTTTGGTCCTGAAGGGTTTTTCCTGTTTGGCGGCCTTCATTGTTTGCATGCCTGTGGTTCTGCTCATAACCAGCCCGACCGGCTCTCAGATGAGGAGAACAGCAGCGCCACACCCTCCACTGCACCTGTTCTCTCTCCAGCTGCTCTTTTCTGCTTGGGTTGCCAGAAACCACTCCTCCACATCAGCCTTCCAGGTTTGAAGGAAGAGCTTTGCTGCCATCTGCTGCTATCAGGTAAGCAGTGTGGGGTTTTCTCTGAGATTACGTGATTGAATTGTTTGGTGCCTGAAATGTTCAGTCAGTGTGGTAGTGGTTTGTTTTCCTCTGGTCAAACAAGTGGTCAAAGGTAAAATTCACCCAAAATTCCCCTCATCACTTACTCACCCTTCACTTGTTCGAGATCTATTTGATGTACAAGATCTATATTTCCGGCGGCGCTGTGACGTAGTGGGTAGGGCTGTCGCCTCGCAGCAAGAAGGTGGCTGGTTCGAGCCTCTGCTGGGTCAGTTGGCATTTCTGTGTGGAGTTTGAATGTTCTCCACCCACAGTCCAAAGACATGCACTAAAGGTGAATTGGATAAGCGAAATTGTCCGTAGTGTTTGTGTGTGAATGAGAGTGTATGCATCTGCTTTGTGTAAATAATATGCTGGATAAGTTGGCGGTTCATTCCGCTGTGGCAACCCAAAATTATTAAATGGATTAAGAAAATGAATGAATGATGAAGATCTATATTTCCAAAAGATGTTTTTGAAAAAAAATACTTGTAGCTGGAATCCATTAACTAAATAAATCCATTGGTGCCAGCAGTCAGCATTCTTCAAAATCTCTTCTTTTTGTGTTCAACAAAAGAAATTCATAAAGGTTTAAATCCATACAATGAAGAACAATGTATGACAATGTATGATGTTTTTAGGTGAACCATCCCTCCCTTTTAGTGATTGTGTGTGTGTGTGTGTTTGTGTGTGTGTGTGTTTACTGTTTTTTTTGAGGGTCTAATAATAGCGGCCTATGAAATAGATTTTTACTCTTCTCCAAATTCTGTTAAATATGTAGTAGTAGTCAGAGTCGTGCAACTTCTAAACTATAGTGAAGTGAGCCTTGTCAAGTATAGTTTTACAGTACATTACAGATTACTTTCAGTCATTCATATTCCTTTGGCTAAGTCTCTATTTTTGAGGTCGCCACAGCAGAATGAAATGCTCAGTGCTGGGAAACACCCATACACTTGCATTTACGCACGCACGCACACACACGCACACTCTTTGGCCAATTTAGTTTATTCAGTTCATCTATAGCACGTGTGTTTGGAGTGTGGGGGAAACCAGAGCACACAGAGGAAACCCATGCAAACACGTGGGAGAACATGCAAACTGGTCCAGCTGGGACTCGAACCAGTGACCTTCTTGCTGTGAGGTGACAGTGCTAACCACGGAGCCACTGCAGTTATAATGAGTTACATTTTTGTTCTCAGTGTTCTGTTCTTCGCTGTCATTAAAACATGTGGAAATGTGAACATTACTAAATTGAATTAGCTTGTTTAGTTTCAGCCCGTATAAATTGTTTACAATCACTTACCTCATAAAAAATGTGTAAATCCAATGAATCAGATTTTTCAGGGGACTCGGTCATTAACTCCAGTCGTTAACAAAAATATACTGCTGGCCTACAGGAATCCTGTAAGGAACATGCAGGTATCCTACTGGAAAGCATTAGTGTTCAGTTTCTGTATGACTAAGGCCATGTCCATATGTACTAGAGCATTAATAAATAAATATAAAAAAATAAAAAAAAACTTTATTTTGATGCTCCATTTGAGTATTAGTAGACTGTCTGCTTGATACTGTTCCTTCAACAGACATTTAGCTGTCTATAAGAAACTTTGCAAGTAGATGTTAACTTAGGGTTTTTAACACTAACCCTAACCCCAACCTAACAGTCTACTTATAATAATGAGAATTGTTGGCATGTAGATGCAATGTAACTTCAATTCAACAAAAAGACCCTCAAAATAAAGTGTGACCTAATTATGTAGACATGAAAATGTTTTTGCACCAAGTTTTTGTGCAAGTAAGTTACATATTCAATAGAAACTTGAAAAGCTTATGGTAGCAAGAATGTTTTTACAGTTGAATTCAGACAGTTTGGCAACAGTAGAACTGCAGATGTACCAAAAGACTTGAATCTGTTGCTGGATCTTTTTTATTTGAGCTTTTAAGTTGTTTTGTTGATGTACGTGACATTATCTGCAATCATTACATTCTTTCAAAAGATGTTTGATGGTGAGTGTGAAACATTTTTTATTTGAAGGTTTTATAATTGTACTTTATAATTGCCATTTTAAGTGATGTAAACAACAACAATGGTCCTAATCTATTTCCTGTTTTACATTTTTAATCTCCATAGTTTCTAAAAATGTCCACATATTAATAAATAATGTTATGACGGCTGCTTTAAAGTTAAGTTATGACTGAATTGCCTCCGTTACCGTTGTGAAATAGTTTAATAACAAGCAGGAAATGGTCATGGGCCAATGACATCACCACATTAAAAAGGTCTACTACTATTACTGTACATTCTACTGTACAACAATTTCTTGACTTTAGACCAGAGGTTTTATGTTTGTGTGACGTTAGATTTTTTCTGAAACAACAACAAATGTTACAAATTCTTGTTTAACATTTGATTTAGTTATTATTTCCAGACACTAGTGCATATTGCAGTTTTATTAATTATGCAACATTTTGTCTTTATATTTACACGTCAGTTCCATTTGATGAATGTGTTGTTGGAAATCATTGAGCCTTTAGTGATGGATTTAGGACAGCTTTGGGGTTGTTGTTGAGCAGCTCCATCTCGTGGCGTTTCTTACACTGCTCTTCTAACTTATTAGAAGTTGAAGTATTTTAGTGCGCCCTCTAGTGGTTAAAAATCTGCCTGCGTTTGACGTTCACTATGACTCCGGTTTTTCATTCATTCATTATCTTTTCGGCCTAGTCCTTTTATTAATCAGGGGGGCGCCTAAGCGGAATGAACCACCAACTTATCCAGCATATGTTTGATGCAACCCAACATTGGGAAACACCCATACACTCTTGCATTTACACAAATACACTACGGCCAATTTAGCTTATTCAATTCACCTGTTCCGCATGTCTTTGGACTGTGGGGAAAAGTCGAGCACCCAGAGGAAACCCACGCGAACACGGGGAAAACATGCAAACCAGGGACCTTCTTGCTGTGAGGCGATCATGCTACCTACTGCGCCACTGTGACGCCCTGACTCGGGTTATATCTTAGATAAAATATTAGAAGTGAATAATGTTAGACATGAATTGCTAGTTTCATAATGTTCATAATTTACTCTGTCTGGAGAGGGTCATGTCTGTCGGTCGGTTCAATAAAATAAATGTTGAGAAGAAAACGAAATCTGCTGAATCCATCGTGTTTGTACTATTGCTGTAATGACATATTTTATATTTGCGCCAGAATTATTCATATAGAAAATGAGTTTTCAGAAACAGACTGATTTAAAAAGGAAACTTTGACCTTGATATTGAATGTTTGCAGTACTGCTTTTCTGAGGTGTGAGGGATTGTCATGTCAGATATGTGTTTTCCTCTACCTTTAGAGATCTGAGATCAAGCTGTTGAGTGTTGAGCTACAGACTGGAGATTCTCCTCAGTTCAAGCGTCACCGTCTTCTCAATTACAGTAAGTCTGTCTCTAAACATTGACATAAACTATTGAATATAAATGGTGTCTATTCACCCTTTAGTGTCTTCCTATTTACAGCCTAATAATAAATGTTTGTTTTCTTTATTCTATTTTTATTTGGAGGATTTTAGCTAGAGTCTAATGTATACACAGTAAAAACAAAAGTAATATATATAAATATATATTTTTTTATATTTATATTTATTTTACTGTCTTTGATTTTAATATTGAGCCTATTTCATGAATTGTTTTTAAAATGAATGCTATAAATATGATTAATACTTCTAGGTTTGATATATTTTAAGTAATATTACACGCGCTCTTCACACCATTCACTCACTCTTGCTTCTTAAGAATTCAGACAAACTTTGCAGAACATCACATAAACTATCCAAAGATTGAGGCTTCATTTTTTTTAAAGCATGTATAAAGTAAGATTAGCAATTCTTGTCTGTCGACACTTTTAAGCAAAGGACTTGGACTGCTTCGCTAAATATATTGTGTTATACATTTGTAAGGCCAGGCCCATATAGGCAGCCTATTGAAAAGGTGGTTCTTTTTTCTCAAAAAGTGGGTCTTTTTGCAGTTCATTTCTCAAATTTCTGAATAATAAATAGGTTTAAATACTGCATTTCAGTAACATTTTAAGCACTAATATTTGCTGCATTAGCTTGTCGGCTGGTGATCATGACCACATATTTTGATGCAACAAAAATATTTCCTACAATTTAGTCAAAGTGCTTACCGTAGTGATTTCCTGTTTTATAAATAATGAGATTACAATTTTGAATAAAGTATGAAAAAATAAACCTATTTTAAAAATACTAATTTATTAATTTAGTTACATTGCATCTACATGCACACTAATTCTCATTAGATAATAAGTAGACTGAGAGTTTGGGGTTAGTGTAAGTTGATGTACTAGCAAAGTTTCTTATAGTCAGTTAAATGTCTGTTGAAGGATCAGCAGATATTAAGCAGACAGTCCACTAATACTCAAATAGACCATCACAATAAAGTGTTATCATTAAAACTTATTAAAAACTGTAGCCTGTAGGTAAATCACACCCTGGCCAGCTTGGTCTTTTGGACCAATTTTCTGATATACAGATATTTAAATAGATTTGAAAAATTATCTTTTTTAAACATTTGTTTAATTTATTATATATATATATATATATATATATATATATATATATATATATATATATATATATATATATATATATTTTTTTTTTTTTTTTTTTAACTATTTATATAGTTTGTATATTTTATGTGCAGTATTTGATGAATGAAGCTCATTGAGATCACCTGCAAGTCCCTATAAATGTTTTGGTATTGGGAATATTATTGTTTCATCCTGTAAGAAAAAAGTGGTTCGAGCACCAATCACTGGACTCTGAAAATGAAAGGCTCTTACTTTATATTGTGCCATCATACTCATAATCATGTATGAGTATCAAAGTGCAAAAATCTCAGCCTTTCATAAATGATTACGCATTATTTTAGGACAGTAAATGTTGAAAAGGTAAACATCAGGAGAGGATTAGTTCACATTTTTTAATAACATGGCACAATTTACATAACACAAGTTTAACTGAGGAGCATGCTGTCGCCTCACCCTTTTTTTGTACATGATCTAGAAAGGACTTCATTTTTTATTTACGTACATGATAAACAGCAAAAAAGTTTCTTACAATCTCTTTGCAATACGTATTGACTACCCACTACTGCTTCAGTGGACATTTTAATGTTCGATTTGAAGAAAACAAAAACAAGGAGAGAAATTAAAGGAAAAAAAGAAGAGAAAAACACTGCACAACATCTGAATTTCACAGAGTTTAAAAGCGCACAACTATCCCTCCCATGGACTACTAAAATAGATCTCTGCTCATTAAAAACAAACTGTCCATAGCGTACGACTGGCTTGATCATCGTGTAGATACAGAACACTTTAATACAGATAGACCAAGAGGGAATCATCAAACTCCACACCGTCTTTAAGTCACGATGGGATGTGGTGTCACGTTTGTCATCTTTTTCAAATTGCCATACATTTGACTTGGAGGTATTTCATTCATTTAAAGATTTCGCTTTTAAGTTCTTGATACATTGGTGGATTTGTAAGGATTGTCAACACAGATTTGTATAGCTCGAAGATCAAGAGTTGAGGAGTCTGATTGAGTCAAACTCTCTTATCTAGGGAGAATCTGCCTGATGGGTAAGCATGTAGTGTTGCTGCGACAGGAGAATGAGGGGGTCCAGTTGCCACCGCTAGTCCTCTAGGAGAGAGAGAGAAACTGATAGAGAAAGCCCACGCATGAGTTGCATAGTTGAAAGAAGGGATGTGGTCTCTCGAACTAAACCATTCATATGCAGCATTAAACTAAAACCAGAGCCTGTGCACTTGCGCTCCTCTTGATCACTGCCCATTATGTACAGCATTTCAAAGTAAAGCTTTCATAACACCCATTTGCATATTTGTACCTTACATTTTTTTCCTCAATCAGAGAAACACACCAACTTTGCACATATCTACAATGTATTGAGGTACCTGTACATTCCAAAAAACATCCCCTTGACCGTGTTTGAGATCTACACTTGTCCACTTGCTCAGTGTCCTGTACATGTTTAAGAATACACACCAATGGAGGAGCAGACAGGGTTAAGAGAGCGTGTAAAATCCCAGTCTTTTGTACAAAAAGCAAACGCAACACAGAAACCAACGCACAGTCTATACACAGATATGATACAGCCTCAAGTGCTCGCTTCTGAGGTTTCATCGGGCCTCGATGTCTTTGTGTGTGTGTGAAGGGGGTCTGTCTCTGATGTCAGGCCCGAGTGGTGTAGTCCGTCTGGGGGACGAGGAGCGTGCACCCAGGGTCGGGATTAGAGGGGGCGGAGCACTGAGTGATGCGGTGGGAGGGGTTTTGTTGAGGATGCCGTTCTGGGCTGCGGCGGCCACAGCAGAGGAAGGACTTACACGAGGGTAGTGCATGCTGGGAAGTCCGGGGGCCATGAGGCCGGGGTGCGGGAGATGTCCATCTAGAACAGGGTGATGCATGGGGTGCAGACGGCCCTGCTCATAGTCCTCTCGGAGCAGGTGCAGGCGCTCCCTCTCCTCTAAGTGCGCTCGCTCTTGTTCCCGCCGCTGTTCTAGGATTAGTCCGTGAGGGTGGTCTCGGTTAAAGTCATGAGGCTCGCGGTCCCGGTATGAACGCTCTGCTTCGTACAGTCGAGGCGCTGCTAACCGGTGCAGAGGGTCATTCCGTAGGAGAAGTTCCCGAGTTAATGGATCCCTCCGGTGGATGTCCAGTCCTCGGTAAGGGTCCCTCATGGGATCCCAGTGAAACGCAGGATAGGGAAACCTCTCTGCCCCTGGAATGGGGCTGATGCCCATGAAGGGCGCCACCATACGAGTCCTCTCCAAACTACTGATACTGTTTATGGGGTGCATGCTGGCCATGCCCATGGGCACTGGCATTGAAGAAGGAGGGTGTAGAGCAGCAGGAGGATGAGGATGGGGAGGAGGAGGAGGTGGTGCTTGCGGTGTAGATCTTTGCTCTGGCGATCTCTCCGTGGGACCATCCTGTTCCTCTTTGCGTTCTTCTTTTACCTTTACCTCACTGCTTTTCTTCTCATAAGTGATTTCAGCCTTTTTCTCCAGAATGTCTCGAGTCAGGCCGCCGTTCACCCGGTCCATGCCGCCAGGCCGCATGTAGGGTGACGCTGTAATCCGATTGGCTGGTTTGTCTTCAGAAACGCGGCCATCATGGATGACAGGAGTGTCTTTGTCACTGTGATGATTCTCCTTCAGCTTGTGTTCGTCTGTGTTAGAGTCTTTCCAGTCTGAGTGCTCTCGATCTCTCTCCCGATCTTTGGGTTTGTCCTTGTCTTTGTCCCTAGGCTCGCTGGAAGTGATGTGGTTTCGGGATGGCTCAGATGGCCGAGTGTGACCCAGCAGAGTGAGAGGATTAACAGGAAGTGGGGATTGGTGACTTTGGTGCCTCTTCTCCACAGATTCCCTAAAGGTATAAGAAAAAAAGAGCATTACTATACAGCAAATGAGTATGTGCTCACCTTTTCTGGGTTTGTATTAAATGATGCTGCTGCTGTTAATAATAATACTAACAATCGTCATCTCTCTGTACAACTATAAGAATATATGTGACATCACTGACATCTTGTGCATGTGATGTGTATTACATGTTCAGTTTATACTGTAGATATGTGCGAGTACTTTTTACAAGGTGACATCACGAACTACTGGCCTAAAATGCACAAAACCAGCCATTTTTACAATGTGGTCAGTAAAAAAGTGTCCAGACAGAAAGGTAATATGTTCCATTGTCTAATTTAAAGTGTTGAAGAAATTGTTAATTTATTTAACACATTTCAATATAGAATGTATACAACCAGAATAAATCACATTGTAATGACCAAGTCTAGATGTAGAACAAGTGTTAAACAAATCAGCCTTAAACATATACAATTCAATAGCTAAACCATGTCTAATTCTTGACAAACTATGTCTTAATTAGTGTGTTGTTATAATCTACACACCGTTCTTTGTCGTCCTTGTTGACTGATGAGTCCCTCTTGTCCAGGTCCCGCTCTCTCTCTCTGTCCCGCTCTCGTTCTCTCTCATGTGAGCTGACTGAAGCACTGCGCTCTGATTCTCCAGGTTTGAGCCAGGGCGGTGGAGTGGGGAAGGATGGTGGTGTGCGATGGAGTCTGTTCCATGGCTCGTGAGGGCCGCTGAAGTGCTGTTGTGCGCTGGGTGAATCTTTGTGGCCAAACACAGAGTTGGATGCTGGGAGAATGAAATGGATTCATTTGGAATGTTTTGCTTCATGCGGAGAGTATTCTTTGATATCAGATAATTGCTGACATTTTCCCCCTCTTAAACATTATTTGAATAACTGAGATATATACAGGGGTTGGACGATGAAACTGGCCAATTTAATGTTGGCGGTTTCATGGCTAAATTTGAGCAGCCTGGAAGCCAGTCTTTATTGATTGCACATTCCACCAGTAAGAGCAGAGGGTGAAGGTTTAATTAACGGAGTAATAGCACAGTTTTGCCTAAAATACTACATTGCAAACATTATGGGTGACATATCAGAGTTCAAAAGAGGACAAATTGTCACTGGCTCTTCTGTGACCAAGAAAACAAGTTTTTGTGATGTACCAAGAGCAGTGGTATCTGGGGTAATGTTAGCATACCACCAAGAAGGTCGAACCACAACCAACAAAAGTAACTGTGGACGCAAGAGGAAAGTCATGTCTAAAGGATGTCCGGGTGCTAACCCAGATTGTATCCAAAAAACATGAAACCACGGTTGCCCAACTCACTGCAGAATTAAATGTGCAACTCACATGCAAAAGGAGTCCCTACACCATACTAATGAATTATTGTGGGCTAAAATCAGGCGTTTCCATTTTACTGTCCAACCCCTGTACATGTACTGCATTTCTGAATGATTACAGGTGGACTAAAGAGGAATGTTCAAAAAAACAACAATTTGTGACTAATTGACACTCACCGAGTGCTGGATTTCCCAGACCACCAAAGGCTGCAGTGCTTAATGAGGCCAGACCTCCAAATGAAGGGGGTCTGCTGAAGGGCTCTATCAAAACAAGACCAAAGAATTAGAAAACTGACTGAGCAATTCACTAAACAATTCCAGCTTATATTTACAATAGATCAGCTAGTCCACAAATGAACAGATAACCCAACTTGTTTTCACACTAGTGTTCAGTAATTCTTAGGCCAGAGGTGCCCATTCCTGCTCATGCAGGGCCACTATTCTATCACTATTCCACATGTTTTATCTGATTTCTGTTTAGTTTGATTAAGAAATCACTGTTTACATGGTAGACTCTTAATCAGAGTATTGTCTTAATCGTATTAAAATCAGATTATTGGTGTTCATGTAAATATATTCAGTGATCTTTAGGATTACTAGGGACTTCCACTGCATGACACTGGTCCTCTATGAGCATTAGAGACCTCAGCCTACAAATATCCCTCATCTCTTGTGAGATGCAGCCATTGGAAAGGCTGGAGAAAAAAACACCACGTTGCCATGAAATTAAACAGTTGTCAGACCAACTCTGTAAACAGAAGCTTGCAACGCTTGCACCCGCCTCAAAGTTCTGACCGGCTCAATGCTTTAAAACATATTGATGAGTGGCAAATTCTTTTAACTTGACAGTGAGTCTTGAAAATGTGGCACTTATGTGTAAGGCACAAAAGATGTGACTTTAAAACCAATAAAAAAGCAGGACTTTGGAATGAAAAAATGTATTCTGTGTGAGTGATAAGTAAAAGGTGTGCAGTGACCTCTAGTGGAGGAACATGAAGATAGCTTGTAAGTTTACCTAAATGAGGTGCTGGAGTAAGAAAGTTGCTAGGATGATGTGGAGGGTGTCCAAAAGGTGCAGCTGTGGGATGCGTGGACCCTGAAAGACAGAAAACATTCAAGTCGTTCAGCTATATCCTAATAGGGTTTTTTTTTAATGCTATGATAATACATCCTGAGAGGAGTAAAACAACAGAAATTACACTGCAAACATTATAAAAGCAGAATGTTTTCAGAATCAAATGTCCACTATATTTCATTATAGTATAACCTGATTGGTGTCTTACGAAAAAGGCAATATAGTGATATATATAGACTATACCTGTAGTGCAGTAAAAAATACTGTATTGGTGATATTGAAACTACACTCTTAACTCTCCCCAAACTCTCAGTGAAGATTTGGATAGTCCACTCACCTGCTGCTGAGAAAAGCGATGCAGGTCGTGCCAAGTCATGAGGGTGATGTATGGCTCCAAAAAGAGTGGGGCCTGGAGGTCGACTTAGGAATTCTGGTTTGAGGCCAAAGTCCAGTTTGTGTGGGTCAACCTGCATCTGCTGCTGGAGAAGGCAAGACACGAGAGAGAACATATGTGATACCTCTCATAATAAGTATGTCAGTAATGAAGGTTGCACTTTATTCTGTTAATAGACCCTTTTCTCCTTTTCGGTTTTCTCAGTAGCGGAAGGTGTCATATTTGGGTAAATAAAGCACAGTAAATGGGAGAGTACAACAAAGAATTTTTTTACAATCCTATTTGCTGAAATAATAAAAGAAAAATGCCACAATAGTGTTATCAAGACTTTCAGAAAAAGGAAAAAATATAGTGCGAGACTGATGACGGCAGCCAGAGGAGAGAATAACGTCAAATTTACTCTCAGCCCCATAGAAATTAGAAAGATTGCTTGCATAAACAGTAATTTGTTGTTTGTAATTTGACTCAAAGATGATATAATACATTCATAAATACATATAAACGTTCGTACGCTTTTTCAAAATCAAAATATTAAAAACTATCAAGGATTTATATTATGATGATCATTAAACGCCTCAAAACTGTCTTCTGAAAGGGTCCATTATGTTAAAAAAAGAGGCACAAAGAATATTTATTTCCAAATATAGAGGTGATCTCGATTGGAGGTTGTGTGTGCAAATCTCACCTTGACTTTCTGTTGGTGGTGGTAAATTTGCCAGGCTATATGAACATGCATAGCACACCACTTTCCTGGTTTCTGTGGAGACAGAAAGAAAAGCTGTTTACACATCAGCGAATTCAGATGAGTTTAACTGTGTTCTTCTAAATCTAGCAAACACTCCTACAGAACAATGTTGGGTGCATCTGACAAGATTATTTTCCAATTTAATTGAATATGTTTTGAACACTTTCAAATGATTTTTAGGAACGGCTGCAAATGAATTCCGCCAAATGTCAATACAAAGTGTTTTCAGATAAGGGAGTCATATAGTGTGTCTCCTATAGACTGAGATGAGACTGTCAAGTCCCAGCGCACAGCTAATTAAAGAGACTGCGGAGTGGAAGGCAGGTGCTCGGTGCAAGGTGGGATTAAACTGTAATGAGCTTTTACTCTATTTCCTGCAGAGTCCTGTGGGGAAACAAACCGAATAACTGATAAAGCAGTCTTACCCTGAGAACCGGCCGGAACGGATCTGTCAGCTAGAGAGGAGAGGGAAAAAAGAGAGAGAGATTAGGGACACAAAGCTGTCACTCAGGACTTTTAATTAGCATCCGAGCATCACTTCATCACTGACCAAATTAAAATGTTAAAATTTCCCTTTCTAATGAAGCATTTTGTGGAATAATTAGGCCAGAATTCAGAGTATTCCCCTTCCTGTCACTGCCTGCATACCAATGTGGGCAACAGTATAACAAATACAATGGTTAGCTTGCCCATACTGTCATTTAGCACAAGGTTAAAAATACCACTGTTTGGCTTGCTTACCCGGGGGTCTTTCTGAAGAAGTGTGTGTGGGACAGCTCCAGGTCTGGCTGCCACGTCGAGAGGGTTTGAGGTCTATAATGCACACACAAAGACAAAACATTAGTATTTTCAGACAATCACAAGATAAAAAACCATCCAGCCTCATCTCTGATGCACTCTAGCATATATAGCTAACTGGGGAACATGACCATAGAAACAGATTCACTATTGACTGCAGATACTGTACCTATACATGATATCATAGAAGAAACAGACTGAGATCTGTTTATATTTAGCCAGATCTGTTCCATGCGTGCACAAGTACACTCAGAACAGCACAGGAGGTTAGTTTTGGGAGATCTCTGACTTTTAGTGTTTGATATGGTGATACCTTGGGCTGGAACGCTCCCTGCAGAGATCCGAAGGGCCCCGTCGGTGGGATGACGGGCGGAATGCCAGACACCGCTGGGGGGTAAGAGTGGAACAGCTGAGAAAAGAAAAAGGATACAAGACACGGTTACTCCAGGAGGTTCTTGTTTGATCGTGTCAGCTGTTTACGGTTATACAGTGAGACCGGAGCCTGCAGGTCCCTGTACAAACTAACATCTACACAAGATCAGCTGCTGACATTTAAATAGCCCTCTTCATTACAGTAACTGTATAATATAAAGTGTCACACTTGAAAACACACAGCATATAAACACATGAATCATATTTCATTTTTGTTCTTTCTGTGAATGGATAAATGAAAGAATGAGACTACAAAGCATCTATTCTGCTGCGTTCAGTGGTACAACCTTCATCTGACCTGCGGCTGTTGTGACATTCAACAAAGATTAACGATGAGATGAATTTACAATATGGGTCACTCTCGAAACCTGCTCTGATAGCAATGACTGTTATTATCACAATACACTGCATAATGCATCTAATTACTGTAGTCTGTGTGTGTGTGCGCATGGGTGGGTGTCAGAAATGAATCATTGCTAAATGGTGAGTCTGTAATTGAAAGGCAAAGATCAAATAAATTGAATTTGCATCAACCTGTTGGACAGGCAGGTAGAATGAAACGTTTTATGCTTAACACGATCTCTGTAGTATCCAGCGAGGCATTTCAATAAAAACATGTAGTGCATCTGGAAAGTATTCATAGCGCTTCACTTTTTCCACAGTTTTTATGTCACAGCCTATTTCCTCAAATTTCTACACACAATTCCCTATACTGACAATGTGAAAAAAGATTTTTTTTAATTGTTGCAAATTTATTAAAAATAAAAAAACCTGAAAAATCACATGTACAGAAGTATTCACAGCCTTTGTCATGAAGCTCTAAATTGAGATCCGGTACATTCTGTTTCCACTGATAATTCTTGAGATGTTTCAGCAGCTTAATTGGAGTGCACCTGTGGTAAATTCAGTTGATTGGACATGATTTGAAAAGGCATACACCTGTCTATATAAGGTCCCAGGGTTAACAGTACATGTCAAAGCACAAACCAAGCATGAAGACAAAGGAATTGTCTTTAGACCTCCGAGACAGGATTGTCTCCAGGCACAAGGCTGGGGAAGGTCACAGAAAAATTTCTGCTGCTCTGAAAGTTCCAACGAGCACAGTGACCTCCACCAGGACTAGAACTGGCCTGCCATTTAAGCTGAGTGATTGGGGGAGAAGGGCCTTAGTCAGGGAGGTGATCAATCACCCGATGGTCACTTTGTCTGAGCTCCAGCGTTTTTCTGTGGAGAGAGGAGAACCTTACAGAAGGACAACCATCTGTGCAGCAATCTACCAATCAGGCCTGTATGGCCTGACGGAAGTCACTCCCCGCCTGCAATTTGCCAAAAGGCATTTGAAGGACTCTCAGACCATAAGAATCAAAATTCTCTAGCCTGATGAGACTAAAATTGAACTCTTTGAAGTGAATGCCAGGCGTTACGTTTGGAGAAAACCGGGCACCGCTCATCAGTATGCTAATAACATCCATACAGTGAAGCATGGTGGTGGCAGTATCATGCTGTGGGGATGGTTTTCAGCAGCAGGAACTGGAAGACTAATGAGGATAGAGGGAAAAATTATTACAGAGACCTCAGACTGGGGGCGACTCGGTGAATGACCTTGAGTGGCCCAGCCAGAGCCCAGACCTAAAACCTATTGAACATCTCTAGAGATCTGAAAATGGCTGTACACCTTCGCTTCCCATCCAACCTGATAGAGCTTGAGAGGTACTGCAAAGAGGAATAGGCAAAAATTCCCAAAGACAGGTGTGCCAAGCTTATGGCATCATATTCAAAAACACTTAAGGCTGTAATCGCTGCTAAAGGTGCATCAACAAAGTATTGAACAAAGGCTGTGAATACTGATGTACATGTGATTTTACAGATTTTTTATTTCGAAAAAAAATTTGCAACAATTTCAAAAACTCTTTTTTTTCACATTGTCATTATGGGGTATTGTGTGTAGAATTTTGAGGAAATAAATTTTATCCATTTTGAAATAAGGCTGTAACATAAAAAAATGTGGAAAAAGAGAAATGCTATGGATACTTTCCGGATGCACTGTATCTTGCGGCCAATCTGCTTAACAAAATTGAAATGTTATAATGAAAATGTTTTCATTTATTATGCAGTAATGTTTTTGGCTACATGTTAAAAAACACCATAAGCTGTTCCCAGCATATCCCCAATTGCTCTAGACATTTAATGCAAAGCATGATGTAAATTATGGACCAAGCTAGGTGAGAAAAAAAGGCATCATAGCAATTGACAAAAACATGACAGGGACTCACGCTGTGCCTGTAGAAAGGGTCGACTTTAGTGGGGTATTTTTCGAACTGTGGAAGAAAAGAAGAAATAGAGCTCAGTACACAGCAATTTACTCCTGACAAATCTCATGTGGAGCCACGAGGCTCAAAACAAATACCAAATGCTTTAATATGCTCTCCAGAAAAGTGTTTGGTTGGCAGTAAAATGGTCTCTGCCCTGATTAATGAATGTTAGCACCCTGCATGACTCTTGCTAGGCTGTCGTTTTTGCAATTTACAGTGAATTACGACAAGGCCTTCCTCTTGTTAATATGTATTACTCAGCAAGTCTTTGAGTGGTCAAGTAGAAGCCATTCAGCTGTCTAAAAATAGTCCCATAAACAGTTCATTTAATGGGGTTTGAGTGGTCTAATCTGGATCCAAAGAGAATGTTTCCCACTCCTGAGTAAACAATGTGGCTCTCAAACTAGTTTTATACTCTCATTAGCTAACAGAGCACCATTCTCAGAGGTCTTTGAGTCTGGCATGGTTGAAAAGCTGCTTTTAAGCCTCTGCGGGCACTGTGGTTACTGTCGAGCTGTGTGGGAGTGTCTGTATGAAGCCTCAACTCACTAATCAGCTCTGCTGTCTGCCAACCAAAAGCCCACAGTCCAAACTCCATCAGACCAAAATTATGTCATTAAATTGGGAATGAATAAACTAGTATTAAGTTCTCAAGACTTAGCTGGAACAAAAATGTATTGCCAGCGGCAATGTACTGCCAATTCTCAAATCAGGGCAGAGAACAGAATGTGGAGAAGCATGGCAGAGAAAAACAGCAGTTTTTCAACAAAGAAAAGCCACATAATGGCAAGAGAGAAACACATGGTTACAATTGAGTGAGCATACTACTGCCATGGCTTCCAGTGATTACTGAATCAACATACTGTACACAAATTTTAATTCTCCAGCTAATACAATGCACATGAGTGAATATCGTAGTGTACAGTGCTCCCACCTTTTTTTAACCCAATGACTTTCAGTTTTTTCGCTCCTATATGATGCCTCGATGAGACTTTTTTGCAAATCATTCTGATGAATATTTAGAGAGATTTTATTAATCATTAATTAAATGTCTGAATGCTTCATTAATGGATTCAGAATGCCTCGAATCATTAATGAAATGTCTGAATTCTTCATTAAAATGTTCACTAGAGGAATTTCCATGATGGTGGGAATCCTGTCACTTGTATGCATGCATTTGATTTCCATGTGTGCATCATTTTTAAACATCCACTCAGGCATATCCACCTTATTTTTCAACATGAAAGTCGGTAATTAATTGATTGTACAAGACTACTTACAGCACCTACAGACAGAACTAGAAAAAGAAAAAAAAAACTGTAAAACTTCTTGCTACAAATCAGTGATTATGATAAAGAACTATGCTAATAAATATCATTTTGCAGTGACCAATCAGGTTTGGCTGACTTTGTGTTCAAAATAAAGTGGATAGCCATCCATCATCACAATGTTTATCATTATATATATAGTTTTTTAGAGTTGTGTTCCACTTATCCTCACATTTCTGGCTGGGGTACGCACCATGGGCGGTGCAGGCGTGGGCATGATGGCGTGGGGGAAAGGGGTGAAGGTGTGCTGGTGTGTGTGTTGGTGTGTGTGCTGGTGCTGATGCTGGTGCTGGTGCTGGTGCTGGTGGAACTCAGTCCGCAAGTATGGAGGGGGACCCAGTGATGCCCCACGATCAGCACTCTGAGATGCCAGGAAACGAGTGTTTAATTCCTGCCGGAGAATGTCTTGTTCTGGGAGAAGGAAAAAGAGGTTTGTTTTTAAGTCACATACCATTGCAAACTTCTTCATTTAGTAGTTTACATTGTTGAGCTTCTCATAGAAGTGAAGTTTCATAAACTAATTTCGAGAGGAGCACATAAAATGATTGAGCACGTCTGGCCACTCATTTGTAATCAGTAATAATCCAATCAGAGTGATCCTAGTTTATTATAAATGGATCATTTTCCCCCTACTGTTCTATCTTCGTTTGGAAGAATCCCCCCTTCCACCCCATCTCCTCCTTTTCCTCCCTTTTCTAAAGGGGGAGCTCTCGAGACCTACCTGATCTCGGATCTCCTGATATGCTTATCGACCGGGCGGGAGCCCTGGGCTCAAATATCTCCGAGCTCAGGGTTCTCTCCCGGGACAGCATGACAAACCTGCTTTATACGCCAAGCATATCTAAGTGGGAACTCTTGAAAATATAATAGAGACAATATAATAGAAATCATATAATAAGACTTTAGATGGTGATTGGTACCTGAGTAGGCACTCCCAGCTGGATGTCCGGGGACCGGCAGAGTGTTTGAGGTGAGAGGAGGAGGTGGAGGCAGAGCAGCAGGCGACGCAAACATATTGGTGTGATGAGGAAGAGTGGAGGATGGCAGGGAGGGGGGGAAGGTGTGTGAAGCTGTAGGGTTCGCTGACAGGGGCAGGGGGAATGAGGCTGACGCCCCGGTGGGGGCAGGTTGGTGATGGTGCAGATGAGGGGCTGGAGATGGGCCCGGAGGCTTCCCCGGAGTGCTGCTTCGACTACTGCTGTGAACAAAGAGAAAATAAATGATTGTAAAAAATGCACCTGCATAAAAAGTAACTCCCTTTCCAAACTATAATCACAAAACTCCTTTGTTCACTAAATTGCTTCGAGAGTGGAAAGTGTCTGCTATAAATTTAGAGAAGGATCGAGTTTCAGAAACCTGGAAAGTGTGTATACACTGAAGAATGTGTTATTACTGGAGGGATTTCCCAGCCACACATGCTAAAGTATTTATCAGAGTCATATGCAATCTAACAAAGAGCTCATTTACAGGCCGAGTAATCATTTAAATGCTAATTATATTCATATTAAAAGCTGCGCACAGAATAACACGAAGTATAATTATCATCAGCAGTCCACTGGCAATATACCGCACTGGGTGGACTACACAACATATCTAAAGGACGGCAGAGAAGGGCAAGAGGAGGGAGGGGAAGATCTGCTTCTCTGCGGGATACTGGGGTGGCTGAGTCGAGAAGAGGAAATGTTATCTACAAGCCGCCGCCAGCTACAAGGCAGCAGCAGCCTCGACGTGGGAGGGGAACGAATCAAACCGTCTAATCTCTCAGCTGGGGTTCTCTTTGCGGTGCTGTAAGGCGCACACACTCAAACACGTAAGGATTTGTGCCTCATGTTTACTGGCGGAAGCGGTGCTGTTGTACTATAGTATTTAATAGCTGAGGCTCTACTCAATCAGCAAACAACACATCTGGATTGTAACAGAAACTTCCTGCTGTGCTTTTACATTACACTCATTTGGTGCACACTCACCTCAGGCCGTTGAGCGTAAGGCTGCCACTGTAGGCTGAAATCGGGCGCTGGTGGCAGCGTGAGGGTGGCCTGTGCTGCACGGGTTGCGTAGGGTTCTGCTGGGCTGGTAGCGCTGGTGATGGGGGGTGGTGGTAGATACTTGGGGTTCGAGGTGGCTTTGGGTGAGATGGAGATTCAGGTGGGTGCTGAGACTGATGCGGGGGTGCCTGAGAGAGCTCGTGACCCTGGGTTTGAGGCAGAGCAGTAGAGGGTGACAGTGGCCTTAGTGTGCGCTCTGGGCAGGGGTTCTGGGTTTGGGCTGGCCTCGAGGGCAAGGCTAACCCCCTGCTGGATGGGGGTGGCTGGAGATGAAGAGGGGCAGGGAGGGGAGGTTTAGGATGGGAAGTGGGCACCAGTGGGGGGGTGGCCGAGGAGATTTCACGGGAAGTCTCCTGGCTCTTCTCTTGACTGCGCTCTAGGCCTGACACCTTGGGAATGCCCAGGCCTCGCAGCTCCTGGCTGGCATTGGTGGAGAGTGTGTCAACACTAAAATCTGGAACTGTAGAGACAAAAGAACAACAAGGCACTTTTTAGAAACCACATGTGCAGATCATCATTTGATTTAATACAGAATAGAACACAATTAAATGTGCAAGAGAAAGTGGTGTGCCACAGTAAACTATTTCACATTTAAAAAAATGATTGCATTCAGTGTTTTTTAGTTATTTGATTGAATTAATTTGTAATGGTATACTACCAACACTAAATCACGTCTTACTTAAACTGAAATCATGAGAGCAACATCATATAGTAACAACCATTAGCTAATAAGCCAGTAACATGTGAGGTCATGTGAATAGCTTAATGTCTTCTATTAGGGAAAGTTCCAAAAAATGGATAATCATTCAGGTTATATGATATTAGCTTTTTTTTAATTGTACATAATGCACTCCAATAAATAGATAGAAAGAGAAATGAAGAAATAGAGAGGCTTTAGCAAGGTTCAGTGTATTCTCTGGGACCAAAGTGCAAATGCAACTCTGATTAACTCCCCTGTCTATTTCTCAAAGGGAACCACACCCCTCTGTGTTTCCATCACACCCAGCCAAGCCTCTTCTTAGCCTGCAGCTAGGGATGCTGATTGAGCTTGAATCTCAAAGGCTTTGGGGATCCTGTTGGAACAGAACCCCTATAGACTGATGATTCCTCTCTCATGGGCCTAGGGGCCTCTCAATGCAGCGACCCATGGGGCCCAGCTCAAAGCATTAGGTCCCAGTGTGCAGCTGAGAGGTAGTGTGTATGATGCAGTCATTAAAGGTCAGTCCAGCCTGCAGCCAGATGAAGATCAATAATCTGGGAGTACAAGGCTCCCCTGGGGAATGGGTTTGCGTCAAACATCTGCCACATGACATTGGGGGAAAGCACGACACACATACGCACAAACACTAATATGAATGCATACACACGCATGTGAAAGAACAAACGAAATGCACGCACACAAAGATCAATCATTCCAATGTGAATTCCCCAAAAACGTCCACTGAAATGAGAGGCAGGCAACCTCATTTGACCTGTGAAAGCTAACAATACCCTCCGGCTCTGGCACTCTAAGCACACTTTAACAAACAAGGGCAGATCAGCCTCCCAGCTCAGAAACAAGCAGTCCAGAGGGTGCAATAAGTCACCCTTTATCCTGCCTGAATAACTGGATTTAAGGCAGAGAAGGCTAACAGCATTCAAAGAAAAGCCTTTCACAGTTGTTTGTGTCAGAATGAGGGCTTTTATAAATGAGTTCCCTTCAGATTATGTAGCTTCAGTAGGCCGTCAACATCTGACATGACATGTAAGGATGGACATGCTCTCTTTACTAGACACAAAAGTGTGCCCAACTCTCTTTCCTGCTCCGTGGCCTTCCTGTAGAGACTTTTGATGGAAAATATCCAAAGCTCTTCTAAAAGGCTGAACCACAGAGATCTCTGCTGCTCCTCCCTGGAGCGACTCTCTCAATGTACTAACATGCCTAAAAAAAACAAGACGAAGAGTGAAAACACTGCTTATTCTTCCCGTAATGAAGACTCTAGGGCCGGGCAGGGAGCGAAAGAGAAGTGTGTTTCTCCTCCCTGGGGAGTTAATTTGTCAAGTCTCCTTGATCCCTGGAAACAAATAAATGCAGCTTTCTCTCGCCTCAACGAAAAGAGTGAAGAGAGGTGATTTTTATTCCAAATGGCAGCCGTGGAGGAGGATGTTTATTAAGACGGTAGAACAGACCGGGAGGCGGACTTTGAAAAGTTCTCATCTGATCACACACTGCTTATGTATGTGTATGTGCTTTTCAGCAGGATTAATGTCTACAAGGCTCCTGGAGCAGTGTGCATGGGTGAGGTCTCAGCGGACAGCAGCACAGCTCATTATCCTGAGGTGAGTCCACTCTGAAAGAACACAGCATATTCAGCTGCTAGAAAACCACAGACACAGCTCAGAGACCTCAAACACAAAATGTGTTTATGAGAGCACACCGAACAGAACAGCTATTTTACTATTTGTTTAATCAATTGCAGTCACATCCAGAATGTTCACACAATCCCAATTCTACCCCTTAGCCCTTCCCCCAATTCTCTTTAGCTTGAAGGCGTAGGCCTAAGGGGAAGGGCTAGAGACACTTAAAAACCAAGATGTGCAAATATTTCCCAGAATACACCATCTACAACAGCAGCACGGCTGCACACGGAAGTAAGAAGATGCACAAATTAGTATGTTTTGTCATTATTGTGAATTTTTACAACAAACAAGCACATTCATAACGCGTTCATGTTTTACCATCATGCTTTTTAAAAAAACAATACAATAAAAACAGCTAAAATTTGCTAATCCATAATAATAACTCCTCTACAGCAGTCCCTCAACATCTGGCACTCGATGACACTTGAATACCCTGTCAGAAAAGTCTAGTGTCTGGGAATGACCTTTTTATAGTGTCTGGTGTGGTAATGTTGTTTTCGTGTGTTTACATAGGTGAATATGGCCAGAGTGTAAATACACAGTACAGTTCTGATCTTATTGACACATTATATCGTTACAATAACATGATATATCCTTCATTTATCTTCCTGAACATAAATACCAAAAAAAAAAAACGCAACTGGAATAACTACAGCAGTCGCCATCATTGATCTCATACTGTAAGAAGCAAGAGATTGCGATGACATATGATGACGTGTGCAGGTGTTGTAGTGCTGTCCCATTACTTAGGGTAAATGTTAAGCCCTTCCCCTTCACACTGTTTCAAGGGCCAAGGGGAAAGGAAAGGGGTAGGGGTACAAAAATAGAATTGGGATTGGGCCTAAACTGTACCAGAGTTCCTCCTTCATATTATAGAAATCTAAATGATTTTTTGTTCAGCTCAGAATACAGATTTTATATTAATCAAACTTTAGTTTAGTCAACTGAACCCAGAATACTAACAAATTTAACCAGACTTATTTCAAATCCAAAAGTCTCAATAGTGCCCTTTTGTACAACACACACACACACACACACACACACACACACACACACACACACACACACACACACACACACACACACACACACACACACACACACACACGCGCACACAAAACAACATCTAAATTAAATTATTTAAGTATAAAAATTAAATTCAAGTATATAAAAATGAGGTATCATTGGAAAATGCATTGTTTACCAATCTTAAATGTTTTGTTACAATGAAAAAGAACCAAAGCCCAGGCAAGGATATTAATGAGAGAGTGTGTGTGTGTGTGTGTGAGAGAGAGATGGATTTCATTTAGATGCATTGATTTTAGGAAGCTCTGCTTGTATAATCATTAGAGCATTAAATGCTCACTGCCATCAGGGAAGGTATAAAACTGCATTCAGACCTTTTCAAGAGCCTCAAAATGCATTAATTGACTGGTCATCTAGACAACCCAGTCATTACTTGATTTTAAACTGTGTAGTTCTGCATTAGGTAAAAGAACTCCATAGAGAACTTTAAGTGACAGTAAATAACTCTAAATGAGTTTACGCATTGTCATTTGTAAGTATACTAATACTACCAGAATACATACAGGACCTCCCTGGGTGGTGTGTGCAGATAGCTGATCCTTCTAGCAAATGCCAGTCATGCTGTTACACTAGGCTTCAGGCATCCTGACACTTCTACATCCCTTCCGCCCTGAAATAGCCCCACATACTCCTGTCAAGCTAGAGATGAAGTCTGGGGTTAAGGGGCCTTCCTTCAGTGCCCCCAGGCCTGTGTTAAACTCTTCCCTTCATTGTAACTGACAGGCCTGTACGTCTTCTCCGCCTGACGGCCGTTTTGCTGTCAAATCAGCTGAGCTGAGACTTCAGCCCGCTGGTAAGAGCTTAGACATGGCTATTTGTGATCACTTGGAGCAGAAGAGAGGACAGGGGGCTTTACAGAAAGATGATGTCAGTACCTTAGAGGGCAGCTACAAAGCCGCAGCTGAAACAATGAAGTTGCAACAAACATCCAGTCTCACATCCTTATGTTTCAGCTACAACCACAACACAGAATAGCAACTTTAACCAGACCAGACCCCGGGATGACCACAGCAGCGAGTTAATCCTTACAGTTTATGAAGTTGCTCATGTCTCATCAATGACCACAGTACCACAATAAACACCACAGAGCATCAATTCATAATGAAATAAGAAGCTGCTGAACTCAGCATTTGATGTACTCAAACAGAGTACACCTGTGCTAGGTGTCCAGAACTGGTGTTTGAAACCTGTTAATGAGGCCATTTATAAGAACAGCACTTTATGTAATCTACAGCAAAACATCTATTTGAACACATGGCAGCTGGTGATGCAATAAAAAGAAACTCCCAGCGCACACGCACACACAAACACACACACACAAGAAAGTTGATATATTATAGCTTTAAATATAAACTGAGGGTAAGGAGAGAGAACGCCATGACTGAGGTTCTGACAGACTCATCTCAGCTGACAGTGGCCACACTGTACACATGCATGCACACAACACACAAACAAAGGCAACCACATTATCCAACAGGTTGTTTTCACATGACATATCACTGATGACGTGCGAGGCTCAGATGGAGGGCAGGAAGTGGTTCTTCTATAGGAATCGCTATCAGAACATCAAAATGTTTATGTTTTGTGTTGTTTATAATTGTTTAAATCAACCAAAATAAGAAATGCTGAACAGCTGTTATAGACTTACAAAAGTTTTCAGAAACTGACTGAAAACGAAACAAAAAGCAGCATGTAATAAACATTCATTTATTGCACATGTATCCATGTGTACAAACTTTTTTTGAATGCAATAATTCGTTTGACAGCATCAATAAAGATTATATACAGGCTTAGCTATGTGTATAAATGTGTTAATGTGTTATATAATAATCAGATACAAACACCACCACATTTATTCAAAATCCAGGACAATATAAATAATGTACCCTGCCCTGTAATCGCTGCAATGAAATCTCTGTCTTGTTTTGCCATATTCCAAGTCTTTACTGGCGTTTTGGTGGAATAAACAACCGTAACGTTAACATCGAGATATGCAGCAGCAGCGGTGAATGTTTGTTGATGGTAAGTTCTATTGTGGGGCACTTTTCCCCCTTACAAAAATAAATAAATAATAATGTAGACTGCATCCACGCTTTTGTATGCTTTCATTTGTTATTTGGTGATGTCTGGAAGATATCTGCATGGGGGAAAACTATAGTAATTTATGTTTTTAAACCACATAGTAAAGTGTATCATGTGCACAACTCTATGTTAATGAATACTAATAAATACTGTAACGTTAGTGTAAACTGCGGTGTATTGTTATGGTGTGTAATTGTAGCATAGAGCCTGCTGAATAGTTTGTTTATTACTACAGTTGGTTGTACCACAGTAACAATATAATTACAACAGTTTAAGTATTTATCTATAGTATGTTACCAAACACTATAGTATTTATTTTTTCATGTAACATAATAGCTCAATGACAGGCAAATATACTTTAGTTCAGTAGAAAACTCAGCCCTATTCATGATATAAGGATCATGCCCTACATATGTGGCTATTTTATATTTATATCTCCTTTAAAATATGATATAAATTGCACAAATATGGACTTTATATCTTGCATTCAGTTTTTTACTTCCTGCCCTCCATCTGAATCACGTGATTGAAAACAACATAAACCAAATATCAACTATACCAAATACCAACCATTCTGAGTTTCACTTTTTTAATGATGTTGTAGGATGCTGGTTGTGGTTAACAGTGTATCTTCAATGTCAGCAACTAAATCTGAGATATTTATTTACACTATCATAGAAAGAGATCACCCCTGGTCCTTGATTGAGCTGAGCTCACAGCTATAAATCAATCACTGTAATGACAGACAGACCAATCCACCTCTTAACCTTTGGGCTGAAATAACATACACTCAGGCAGGCTGCTGACCCAGGAGTCTTCATTTCGCATGCAGTATCAGAGTGAGCTCATACTGCAAACACACGGGAAATCTGTCCAAACAGCATTTATTGAGGCTGTAAATGCTTCTGTTCTTCCAAAAATCATTTCGAATCCAATCACAGATAAAATAAGAGAATAGCTGTATAGTGACAGGTACAGACCTGCGTTATGGTCCAATCAACGAATGTTTGTAAATAGAGGAGCTTCATGATTATCATGTGAGATCATGCATGCTTCACCATGTCAGCGATAATCTAAAAGAGGAAATCCACTGATATGCAGCATCACAAGACAAACAAACTAAGTCCGACATGCCATTCTGAGCATACATGGGACATTTTTGAAGAGACTGAGCAAACATGGGAGCAGATGCCTGGGTGTTTATGTTGGGTGGCCATTTAATGTCACAATTCACTCTGCACTCGACACCTTGCGCTGTTTGTTGCTTTTATGGACGTGTGTGAATCTGTGCGATTGTTCAGCTCAGTGGATGTGTGAGGGTTCATCTCCCACAGATGGCTAAGGTGGTAACTGCCGCTGCCGCTGTTTAAAGCTGGTCAATCTGCTGTAATTACTGTGATTAACACAGAGATGTTTTTCTAAGCACTTGTGACAGACACACTGCTCCCCGGGGCCCTGAGAACACACACAACTACTACACATAGTGTCAGCTCATTCTCACACGCACCTCATTCAATTCATCACACATCGCTTTTCACTGTTTCTGATCCAAGCTGGTAAGCTCCAGCTGCTGTTACTCATTTCCTTTCTGCCTCTGTTAAACAGTTGTTTTTTAGCGCCCATGTGAATGTTTGTGAGATATTACATCTTATGTAGTAGTCTAGTCAATCAGATACATGCCTATGATACCCAATAGAGAAATACATCCTGTGTGTCCTTCTCAATCTTTATCTCTGATCATGGGGCCAATGCCAGAGCTACATTTGACGGTATGTTAAGGACTTAGTCTATGTGTATGTGTGTGAGACTGGTGGGCTCTGGCAAAAGTATAGATTTCGTCTATGGTGAGGACAGTGTTGATCCCTCTGAGAACAAATCTTTATATATCCCTGAGGACTGAGATCATGTGCACACATTGAAACCAGAGAATGCTCTGACAACAACTGGGAATCTGTCACACACACACTGCTTATTATATGGTACTATCCCATCCTGCCCCTAAACCCAACCCTCACAGAAAACCTGTGGCAAAATTTCAATGTCAAAAGTCTTCATTTAAGTATAATTTTGAAGTGTTTTGAATTACAAGGATATCATGCATGTCCTTGTAAACCATCGCAATAGATTATAACTGACATACCCTTGTCATTATACAAAAAACGACCCTTGTAAACCACCAAAACCAGGGTGTTAACGCACTTGCTGAAGTTTATTTAGTTGCTCAAGGAAAGAGACATCCGTTTTTTTTTTTCATTAGTCACTAAAGACCTTAGTCTGTGTAGTACACATTTTTAATTTGACCCTAAATTACCCTGGCTGAGGGATAAAAGTACAGACAAGTGACAAGTAACAATTGGCACTTTACATCACATTATGGAGGTGCATTGTTACGCAAGGCAAACACTTTCACTTATACATAGGCTGCATCTACACTGCATAGTTTAAGTGACCCAATTCAGATTTTTTTTTCTCCCATGTTGTGCACAGATCGTTTATGTAAGCAGGAAAAAATTCACATGGATTTAGATTTACTCAAATCAGATTCAGGCCTTGTTCATATGTGGAAATGTTTTCGATATGAATCAGATCTGTGTCCTCGTTACTGCAGTGTAAGCGGGAAGATCGGATTTGTCAATGCGAGTCGTGCATCATTAAAAAGTATAGCGAATGATGTCAACTCTGACGCTTTCGTTTCAGAACAGACTTCTGCAGTCCCAAACCTTAAATCTCATATACTAGGACAAAAAAGCTTTTATGTTGTCGTGTAGCACAAATATTTAAAGATGTTAACGAAAGAGAGAGAAAGAGGGAGAGAGGGAGAGAGAGAGAGAGAGAGAGAGAGAGAGAGAGAGAGAGAGAGAGAGAGAGAGACAGAGAGAGACAGAGAGACAGAGAGACAGAGAGAGAGAGAGCAACGTCCGCCACGTAAACAATATAAACTAAAACTGTTGCATACATCACGTGCATAAACCACACCATGGAAATGACATTAAGATGCCTACTGGTTTAAAAAGCCTAGATCAAAAGAAGATGGCCAAATGAGAACTTTTCTGTCATAAACTATAGTAAAACAACTTGTCAAAAAGAATAAAAAAACAAACAAAACGAAACCAGTCAGCGCCCGCTCTAGTTATTGCATCTTTGCCATGTACAGTGTAAATGCAGACAGTAAATCAGTGTGCGCATGCTCGAGTGACGTCACTGCTCCGCTGCGTTTGTTTGGAGTTCGCTGCGTTTGTTTGGAGTTTAGATTCGCAATTTACATTTTTTACATTTTTATCTTAAATTTACAATTTACATTTTTATCTTAAAATACTTCCTCATTCACTAAATATTTATCTCTCCTACTTGGGGTGAACAATCCCCTAACACACTCATACAAACAAATCTACTTTTAAACGTTCTGTTTCTCGAGCATCCGCTTGGTGTTTGTAGTTTTAGCCTGCTAGCACCGCTGGTCAGCTAAAGCTACCAACCCCTTTCACACATTTATTTTCTCACTTTCTGGCTTTGCTCTTCACCTTGTACAATGTCGCTTGCGTGTCTGTCCTTGAGTGCAGGAGAGGCATCGATGGAGGCGCTGGAGCTGGAGCTGGAAGCGGTGGAGTCCCAGATTCGCTCGCTGGAGACGAAGCGAGAGGGCATCAGGGCTCTGCTCTTAACCCGTACTCGCTCGTCTGAGGTAAGTGTCCGATACAACGACAATCTCCCAGTTTCTTCAACCCCGCGTGTTTCTCTGTCCAGGCCCAGCGCACCAAGGACGCGGTGCACCCAGGCGTCGTTCACGCCGACTCCCGGCTACCACGGCCCCTGGGTGCAACCGCGTAAGGTGCTTGCCAGGTCCCGGGGCAGAACGTCTCCTCCTCCGGTGTTCGAGATCCCCACGGAGAACCGCTTCGCCCCTCTCCGCGAGACGGGTCGCGATGTTGCCATCATTGGCGACTCAATCGTCCGCCACGTCCGCTCCACTTCCTCCAAAGGTAACAAAGTACGCACTTTCTGCTTCCCTGGTGCCCGAGTTAAGAATATTTCTGCACAGATACCTACTATCCTGAGCGCTGCCGAGAGCCTCGGTGCCGCCGTCCTCCACGTGGGGACGAACGACACCGGGCTCCGGCAGACGGAGATCCTGAAGAAGGACTTCAGGAGCCTGATCGAGACGGTTCGACGCACTTCGCCCGCCACGCAGATCATCGTTTCTGGACCGCTTCCTACCTACCGCCGAGGAAATGAAAGGTTCAGTAGACTTTTTGCTCTGAATGAATGGCTATTAACATGGTGTGAAGAACAGAAATTGCTCTTTGCCAATAACTGGAATCTTTTCTGGGAGCGTCCTAGGCTTTTCCGCGCTGACGGGCTGCACCCCAGTCGAGCTGGAGCTGAACTCCTGTCGGACAACATCACCAGAATACTTCGCTCTATCTGACTAGTAAGTAAAAATTCACAAAACTCACAAATTAGCCACACAGACTCCTATTCGTCCCACAAAAATAACAGTAATGCATACCTAACTAACCACATAGAGACTGTGTCTGTTCCTCGTATTATTAGATCAAGAAACAAACGTACTGTGTGCTCCAAAAATAATCTATTAAGAATTAAACCAGAAAAAACACGAAAAAGTGAAAATACAAATTTCATGAAGCTTGGTCTCCTAAACATCAGGTCACTAGCACCTAAATCACTTATCATAAATGAAATAATAACAGATAACAATCTTAATGCACTCTGTCTCACTGAAACCTGGCTGAAACAAAATGACTATATTAGTTTAAATGAGGCAACTCCTCCAGGATTCTTATATAAACATGAGGCTCGTCAAACTGGTCGTGGTGGTGGAGTTGCGTCAATCTTTAGTGATATTCTTAATGTTAATCAGAGAAACGGACTTATGTTTAGCTCCTTTGAAGTACTAGCGCTTAATGTTGTCCTTCCAAACACTATGCAAAAACCTATGTTATCTCTCGCTCTAATCACCATATATAGACCTCCAGGACCCTATGTCAATTTTCTAAAAGAGTTTTCTGATTTTATCTCTGACTTACTAGTTAAAACTGATAAAATACTAATTGTAGGAGACTTTAACATCCACATAGATGACGCTAACGACACGTTAGGGCTCGCGTTTACGGACTTGCTGGTCTCACTAGGAATAAAGCAAAATGTTATTGGTCCAACTCATCGCCTAAAGCATACACTAGATCTAATTCTGTCTTATGGAATTGAGGTCACTGATGTAGACATTATACCACAAAGTGATGATATTACAGACCACTACCTCTTACTATATAAGCTGTGTTTACCTGAAATTAGCAGATCCGCTCCGATATATCGTCCTAGTAGAACTATTGTTCCATCCACTAAAGATGAATTTATAAATAACTTACCTGATCTTTCTCTACTTCGAAATGCACCCGCAAACGCAAATGACCTTGATGTAGTAACCAGCAGTATGGATGCCATCTTTACTAGCACTTTAAATACTGTGGCACCCATCAAACTAAAAAAGACTAGAGAGAATAAAACTACACCGTGGTATAATAGTCATACCCGCGCTCTCAAAACAGCAACCCGTGCCCTGGAACGTAAATGGAAAAAAACTAATTTAGAAGTCTTTAGAATTGCATACAAAGACAGTATGTCCAGCTATAGGAGGGCTTTAAAATCTGCCAGGGCTGAGCACCTCCGCAAACTGATAGAAAATAATCAAAACAATCCTAGATTCTTATTTAACACCATCGCTAAATTAACAAATAATCGGTCATCTTTGGAACAAAACGTTCCACCGCAAATTAGTAGTGATGACTTCATGAATTTTTTCAGTGATAAAATAGAAGGCTTTAGACAGAAAATAGGAGATATTAAACTTTCTGCACCGCCTTATACTTCAGATCCAGTAAACACGCCTCTGAATCTAAATAACCTACAGTGCTTTAAAATCATACAACAGGAAGAGCTAGACAAAATTATAAATAGCTCTAAATCAGCTACGTGTATATTGGACCCAATTCCAACAAAGTTACTGAAAGAATTGCTACCTGTTATAGGAGAACCTCTTCTTAACATTATCAACTCTTCTTTATCTTTAGGCCATGTTCCAAATCCCTACAAGTTAGCTGTTATTAAACCTATTATTAAGAAACCACAACTGGAACCCAGCAACTTAGCTAATTATAGGCCTATTTCAAACCTTCCATTTATATCTAAAATACTAGAAAAAGTTGTTTCTGCTCAATTATGCTCCTTTCTGCAGACCAACAATGTTTTTGAAGTGTTTCAGTCAGGTTTCAGAGCTCATCACAGTACAGAAACTGCATTAGTGAAAATAACCAACGATTTACTCTTAGCTGCTGACCAAGGGTGCATCTCGCTATTAGTTCTACTCGATCTTAGTGCGGCATTTGACACCATTGACCATGGTATCCTTATTAATCGCTTAAAGTCTACAGGTGTCCAAGGACATGCCCTACAATGGTTTAAGTCATACTTATCTGACCGTTACCAGTTTGTAAATATAAATGGACAGCCTTCACAAATCAGCCCAGTAAAATACGGGGTGCCTCAAGGATCAGTTTTAGGCCCTTTACTGTTTACAATATACATGCTACCCCTGGGAGACATTATTAGAAGACATGGGATCAGCTTTCACTGCTATGCAGATGATACTCAATTATATATTTCAACTAAACCTGACGAGACGTCTAATCTGTCCAAGCTAACTGAGTGTATTAAAGATGTTAAAGACTGGATGACCAACAATTATCTTCTCTTAAACTCAGACAAAACAGAATTATTACTTATTGGGCCTAAATCCTGTACACAGCAGATCTCACAACTCGATCTACAATTAGAGGGATACAAAGTTAGCGTTAGTTCTACTATAAAAGATCTGGGTGTCATATTAGACAGCAATTTAACTTTTAAAAATCATATTTCCCATGTCACAAAAACTGCTTTCTTTCATCTGAGAAATATAGCTAAGTTACGAAGTATGCTATCCATCTCAGATGCAGAAAAGCTAGTCCATGCTTTTATGACTTCTAGGCTGGACTACTGTAATGCTCTGTTTGCTGGCTGCCCAGCATCCTCTATTAACAAACTTCAATTAGTACAAAATGCAGCTGCCAGAGTTCTAACCAGGTCTAGAAAATTTGATCACATCACCCCAATTTTATCCTCCTTACACTGGCTGCCTGTTAAGTTTCGTATTGAATTTAAAATATTGCTTCTTACATATAAAGCTCTAAATAATCTAGCTCCTGCTTATCTAACCAATCTTCTGTCTCGCTACAATCCAACTCGCTCTTTAAGATCTCAAAACTCAGGACTTCTGGTAGTACCTCGAATAGCAAAGTCGAGTAAAGGAGGTCGAGCCTTCTCATTTATAGCTCCTAAACTCTGGAATAGCCTTCCTGATAACGTCCGAGGCTCAGACACACTCTCCCAATTCAAAACTAGATTAAAGACCTATCTGTTCAGTAAAGCATACACTTAGTGCACCACTTAGGGGGCTTCCACACAGGTTATGCATCTTGCTGATATACACTGTGAACATCAGCTACGCTAATTATTTTCTTTATTCTCCATTTCCACCTGGGGATACTCTTCCAGAGGCCCTCAGACTATGCAGAGTCACTGATTCGATCCAAGACCAACGACGAGATGATCCCAAGGTTTCCATATCCTGGACCTGGCCGAATCCTGAACAACTACTGCGATGGTCATGGAAGAGTGGAGAACATGAGACTGTTTCCTATGACGCTCCAGAGACAGACGAGTCTTCGCTGAGGCCAGCTTCCAGCCTCCGCCACTGAGACTGCAGCTCTGCACAAGACGTTTGGCCAGCGGAGAAATTAAAATGGTCGTGCCCAACTGAGCCTGGTTTCTCTCAAGGTTTTTTTTCTTCACTTCCGCCTTTAGTGAAGTTTTTTTTTCCCTCTCCGCTGTCGCCACTGGCTTGCATGGTTCAGGATCTGTAGAGCCGCGCATCGTTGGATTTGCTCTTCAGTGTTTGGACTCTCAGTAGTGATTATTAAACCACACTGAACTGAGCTAAACTGAACTGAACTTAAACACTACAAACTTAACTACACTGTTCCTATTTACTGTGACCTTTTATGTGAAGCTGCTTTGACACAATCTACATTGTATAAGCGCTATACAAATAAAGGTGAATTGAATTGAATTGAATTGAATAAATCAGATACGAGTCACGTTAAAAAGATGATGTAAGCAGGTCATCAAAAAAATAAGATATAGTCACAAAATCAGATTTGACCATCAAGATCTGCAGTGTAAATGCAGCCATAATGTGTTATTTTGACAATGTTACTTCCAATTTAAAAGTGAAGACCACGCAGTGTCCACATTTTAGATCTCTTATTTGTTTTAAATGAAGAGAAATTGTGAAGCGCAGATAATACAGCTGTTCAAAGAGCAGCTGCAGTGATAGTGAACACTGATGTAAACATGCTGAAACATAGACAAAACACCAGCAGCTCATTCAGTCTGTGAGATGACTTACACGCTCACTGAAGACAGAAAGAGCTGATGAGGGAGTCAGACTTCTGTCTGTCAACACACTACACCTTGCTCTTTGAGCGGAACACTTACTGTCAGACCAAGGGTAGGAATGTCAATTTTACCTGCCACACAAGATTTATTCCCCATTTCAAATTTATGAAACAAACTATTTATATAAACCTTTAAAAAGCATCTTAGGTTAACATTAAATTAATCCGTCATATCAGAGGTCACAAAATAAACAAATACAAACATAATTAACCAACCTTGATGTCCTATCTTTGCTAAATATCCCTACAGCCATGCAAGCAAACATCCACTAAGAAAGCAAACCTAAACTGTGGGTCTCTCTCCATGTGACCTTGTAGTCATCAAAGATTTTGATAGAGGACACAAGATCATTATGGCGAACAGATGCCCACTGTAAAAAGTGAGACAGTTGTGGTGAGATCCTGTTGCAGTCACAGCATTCAAAGTACAAACACACTTCCACAAGCAGATGGCGAGCACACCATAACTGATATGTACACCCTGCTTAATCCACAAAATGGATTTCAAGACACCTGTTTAGTGTCAGTAACTGAATGGAACGGAGTTACAGTCTTTACATCATCTTAGCTCTTCGCTGCTGCTTCAGTGATTCATGACCTAATGATGAATGACTTGATCTAAACACTGCATCACAATAGAAGACACGCACACGCACACGCACACACACACACACACACCTACCTATCTAGCAAGTCCCATCTATTGCTTGTCATGGCTGTTTTGTCCCGCCATTTAACTAGGGTTGAATAGCATTCACATACACACAGCTTCATTTGGCCCCAGCGGTGAGTGGTTTAACCCAGTGGGCTGTACCTTAGTGTTTAAAGAGGTGGAGATCAGTGTGTGTGTGCTTTGAAGACAGCAGGCTAACAGCTATTGCTGGAGAGAGGGATGAACCTGACTTGCTGTAAAGAACAGTTAGACTGACATCACCTACAGAGACTCATAACAGCCCCATTGTGTGCACAAAATGATGCTTGCTAGTAAAACACACCAACATTAGTGGTGCTTGAAACAATAGGTAAAAAATCCTAGACTTCATTTAAATGAACTCTAGAAACCAGAATATCACAATTTAAAAAACTAAACTAAAGGCTACATTGACTACACCAACAACTTAAAAATTGTAAAATTTTGAATTTTAGTTTGAATATATTTCTTCATTTACATTTAAAATGATATAATTTTATAAAATGTATATGCTACTAAAGATATTGTTGACTATCAATTAAAAAGAGCTCAGACAATAAAAAATGTCATATATTACTGTATATTAATAACTGTACTAGACAATACAAATGATTGACAATTGTATAATTATGTAAACATTACATTACATATAGAGTATTTTCTAGGACTGATCATATTTTATTATAATTTTTTATAATAAATGAGTTTGCCTCATTTTAAATTCATATGAATATATATATCAGCCTGCTTACAATATAATTTATTCCAATTTTTAATCATTAAAATGATTTCCAATAATTTGCAAATGTGATTTGTGTGCATATTTATAAGTGAGTGGCTGCATTTGCTACAATGTTAACACTCTTGACACTAAAGGCTGATTTATACTTCTGCATCGAGTGACCGTCGTGACCCACGGCGCATGTCTTACGTGTTGTCGTGCATTTATACTTCTGCATGCTGCGTGTTGCTCTGCAATAACACTTCTAAAACGCTAGCTGGCAGTAGGTTTTAATGTTCCTCGAGTTTCTTCGCTGGTGTTTTTTTTGAACTTATAGTCTAGTTCTGTTCTATTCTACAGGATTTCCCAAACTCGGTCCTGGAAGGCCGGTGTCCTGCATATTTTAGTTCCAACCCCAATCAAACACCTGAACCAGCTAATCAAGCTTATTCTAGGTATACTAGAAACTTCAGGCAGGTGTGTTGAAGGAAGTTGGAGCTAAACTATACAGGGCACTGCCCCACCAGGACCGAGTTTGGACACCCCTGATGTAAGCTATTCAAAGTAGTTTTTGGCATAGACTCAGACCATTCGACAGTACTGCACAAAATAGTATCTGGCATCGTTATGTTTTTCATTTTTAAAGACTGACTTGGCTCAAAAGAACCAGTACTTTTAACAACAATAATATATAAATAATAGATGTTAAAATGACTTATCCTCATCAAATTTGAATGATTATTAAAACTTAATAGACTTGATGAGAACAGGTCTTAATGTTGAATTTCTCTATCTTGGCACATAAACATTGTTCAGAGAGATATATGGATGGCCTGATAGTTCAAATGGGGAGCTCACAGGTTTCTGGTTAACATTTCAATATGGAATTAAGCAAAGGTAATGGAAACAGACAGACAGAAGTGAGTGTTCCTAATTCTGGCCTGCAGGGGCAAAGGTGTTTATTTTTACCCTGGATTGGTATGAGTGAGTGTCGGCAGAAGAAATGCTGGGAGAAGAAGGGAGAGCTTGAACAGATAATACAGCTGTTCAAAGAGCAGCTGCAGTGATAGTGAACACTGATGTAAACATGCTGAAACATAGACAAAACACCAGCAGCTCATTCAGTCTGTGAGATGACTTACACGCTCACTGAAGACAGAAAGAGCTGATGAGGGAGTCAGACTTCTGTCTGTCAACACACTACACCTTGCTCTTTGAGCGGAACACTTACTGTCAGACCAAGGGTAGGAATGTCAATTTTACCTGCCACACAAGATTTATTCCCCATTTCAAATTTATGAAACAAACTATTTATATAAACCTTTAAAAAGCATCTTAGGTTAACATTAAATTAATCCGTCATATCAGAGGTCACAAAATAAACAAATACAAACATAATTAACCAACCTTGATGTCCTATCTTTGCTAAATATCCCTACAGCCATGCAAGCAAACATCCACTAAGAAAGCAAACCTAAACTGTGGGTCTCTCTCCATGTGACCTTGTAGTCATCAAAGATTTTGATAGAGGACACAAGATCATTATGGCGAACAGATGCCCACTGTAAAAAGTGAGACAGTTGTGGTGAGATCCTGTTGCAGTCACAGCATTCAAAGTACAAACACACTTCCACAAGCAGATGGCGAGCACACCATAACTGATATGTACACCCTGCTTAATCCACAAAATGGATTTCAAGACACCTGTTTAGTGTCAGTAACTGAATGGAACGGAGTTACAGTCTTTACATCATCTTAGCTCTTCGCTGCTGCTTCAGTGATTCATGACCTAATGATGAATGACTTGATCTAAACACTGCATCACAATAGAAGACACGCACACGCACACGCACACACACACACACACACCTACCTATCTAGCAAGTCCCATCTATTGCTTGTCATGGCTGTTTTGTCCCGCCATTTAACTAGGGTTGAATAGCATTCACATACACACAGCTTCATTTGGCCCCAGCGGTGAGTGGTTTAACCCAGTGGGCTGTACCTTAGTGTTTAAAGAGGTGGAGATCAGTGTGTGTGTGCTTTGAAGACAGCAGGCTAACAGCTATTGCTGGAGAGAGGGATGAACCTGACTTGCTGTAAAGAACAGTTAGACTGACATCACCTACAGAGACTCATAACAGCCCCATTGTGTGCACAAAATGATGCTTGCTAGTAAAACACACCAACATTAGTGGTGCTTGAAACAATAGGTAAAAAATCCTAGACTTCATTTAAATGAACTCTAGAAACCAGAATATCACAATTTAAAAAACTAAACTAAAGGCTACATTGACTACACCAACAACTTAAAAATTGTAAAATTTTGAATTTTAGTTTGAATATATTTCTTCATTTACATTTAAAATGATATAATTTTATAAAATGTATATGCTACTAAAGATATTGTTGACTATCAATTAAAAAGAGCTCAGACAATAAAAAATGTCATATATTACTGTATATTAATAACTGTACTAGACAATACAAATGATTGACAATTGTATAATTATGTAAACATTACATTACATATAGAGTATTTTCTAGGACTGATCATATTTTATTATAATTTTTTATAATAAATGAGTTTGCCTCATTTTAAATTCATATGAATATATATATCAGCCTGCTTACAATATAATTTATTCCAATTTTTAATCATTAAAATGATTTCCAATAATTTGCAAATGTGATTTGTGTGCATATTTATAAGTGAGTGGCTGCATTTGCTACAATGTTAACACTCTTGACACTAAAGGCTGATTTATACTTCTGCATCGAGTGACCGTCGTGACCCACGGCGCATGTCTTACGTGTTGTCGTGCATTTATACTTCTGCATGCTGCGTGTTGCTCTGCAATAACACTTCTAAAACGCTAGCTGGCAGTAGGTTTTAATGTTCCTCGAGTTTCTTCGCTGGTGTTTTTTTTTTTTTATCTTAATGTACAAGTAACTCAAACTCGGCGAACGTGCAACAACTTTAATAATAATAAGGTAAACATAAAACAAAAGTTTTCATCTGGAGCTCCTTCACTGGACTCGGCACTTGTAAACACTCATTCCAACGGGTTCAAGTGACTCTCAGCACCGCCCACACTTGACAGCGCTACCAAGCCAACCAATCACAGAGCTTGCACTACGCATTGTTGCGACATGTAGTTTTATCTTTTGAGAGATGCGCGTCAGCGTCACCGTCAGCCACGGCGAGGGGTATGCCACCGCACGAAGGCTGCGCTGGACCATATGCATACACTTGACACAAAAGTATTGTCAGCCTTAACTGAATTCGCCCTATTTAGATCACTATTAGTGTTGTCTCCCTCAGGGATTTCTATCAGTCCTCTAGTTTTATCCTCTCTCACTCAGGTTTCACAGCTGAATGTTTTTAATCCATTCAAACTAGGCAGAAATTGCACTCAGTGCCTCTCCGCCTCTCTGAATGCGTGACACAGGGGACAGAGTGCTGCCCTTCACCGAGATCTCTGGAAACATAAGCCCTCCAACAACCCACCAAAACTGGCACTTACCAGCTCACACAGCCTGTATGTGTGTGTAAAGCTCTCTCATTACCCAAGGCTCATGTTTCAGTAAGTTGGGGATTAGAGACACACATGCTGTTTGAGTGTGTGTGTGTGTGTGTGTGTGTGTGTGTGTATGCCTAAGGGGTGTTAGGACTGAGCCACCTGGAAACTCAGCCTTCCTAGGGCATGGCCGTAAACCAATCCTTTGGCTCGACCTGTTGCCAAAAACTTCCGAATCCAAAGCAAAGTCTGTTTCTTTTCCCTAATTTCCTTGTTAGGATCTTCCTCTCCCCTTCCTGCTATGCTTGAACAAATTCTTCCTTTTAAAATCAAGGGCCATTCTCATGTTGATCTAGGAAAATCTGGGGATAAAGTGAGCGACACAAGGCGAAGTATTCTGCGTGTGTGTTCTACACATCTTCATTCATTTATTTGAAGTACCAAGGGCAGCCAAAACAGCCGGCTGCCTCGGGAGTCTCTCAACACACTCTTCAGGACAACAGAGGTTGAGAGAGTCATTGGGCAACCCAGGACCCCCTCAGACCCTGCTAGACCTTGGGTTGGGTTACTATTAGAACAAAGCCATCTCTGTGAGGGGCTAAACTCTCAGAGGGGGTCACGGCACAGACGGACACACTGACACACACATACTTGCCACTGGCTGAGTGTAGAATCATATATCATGTCTGAGGCTGAGGGGAAGCAGAATCTCCCTTGTGGATGAATCTCCAGAGTACATGTTGTTAGGCAGTGTCAGAATCCAGTGCATTTGCGTGTGTTTTTGTTGTATCTAATCTAAGCAGCAGCCCTCAGCAGGCTGAGTTGTTTGCTTTTCCAGTGTCCCATAAGCCCAAGCACTGAGGCCCAAACTGAAATGTCTGGTTTAGGATGTCACTGCTTCAATAAAACTTGGGATAAAGACAGTCATTTAAAACTGAATTCAAACAGCTTCTTTTTAGAGTAATGTAATCTGGAACAGATGGTGACAATCCTGTGAATGGGACACCTCTTCATAGAGCTTATGAAACAAGGGCCCGGGTGTGGAATCTCTCATAAATGGAACCAACGGCGATAAAATGAAACATTTCACACTTCATTAGTGCTTATTTATATGAAAGCAGACGCTGGATTTTCCAGTCAGTGAAGAATACACTGGAGCAGCCACAAGCTGGCCTCAACTAAGCCCCCAGGCAGCCTGAATTTGCTCTATTTTGTAAGCCTATAGTATCACATGTATAAAAACAAGATAGGCAAGAAAAAACAGACTTTAGTCAGGTTGAAGGTTACACTAAATTCTATGTAATGAAAATGAAACTGTGAGGCATAATCTTTATGATGGCCTGCATGTTATAGAGGTCCTAGTCTCTGTTGAGTGAATAAAAGGCACACACATATAGAAACATTTCAGGAATTGAACTTATAGTCTAGTTCTGTTCTATTCTACAGGATTTCCCAAACTCGGTCCTGGAAGGCCGGTGTCCTGCATATTTTAGTTCCAACCCCAATCAAACACCTGAACCAGCTAATCAAGCTTATTCTAGGTATACTAGAAACTTCAGGCAGGTGTGTTGAAGGAAGTTGGAGCTAAACTATACAGGGCACTGCCCCACCAGGACCGAGTTTGGACACCCCTGATGTAAGCTATTCAAAGTAGTTTTTGGCATAGACTCAGACCATTCGACAGTACTGCACAAAATAGTATCTGGCATCGTTATGTTTTTCATTTTTAAAGACTGACTTGGCTCAAAAGAACCAGTACTTTTAACAACAATAATATATAAATAATAGATGTTAAAATGACTTATCCTCATCAAATTTGAATGATTATTAAAACTTAATAGACTTGATGAGAACAGGTCTTAATGTTGAATTTCTCTATCTTGGCACATAAACATTGTTCAGAGAGATATATGGATGGCCTGATAGTTCAAATGGGGAGCTCACAGGTTTCTGGTTAACATTTCAATATGGAATTAAGCAAAGGTAATGGAAACAGACAGACAGAAGTGAGTGTTCCTAATTCTGGCCTGCAGGGGCAAAGGTGTTTATTTTTACCCTGGATTGGTATGAGTGAGTGTCGGCAGAAGAAATGCTGGGAGAAGAAGGGAGAGCTTGAGTGTAAAGAAGCATACACTCTTGAGGGAGCAATTAATGCTCTGCTTTTCCTAGATTTGAGCTCACATTCTGCACTCAGTCTGTTCACCAGCTGTGACTCTACACTTGTTTTTTTTACCCCCCCCTCTTCCAACTGAGCATTTCAGTGTTTACTATTTGAGTGAGCAGCTCTCCATTCCCTGAGGGACTACAGGGGTGGCAGAGAGGCAGTTATCCCACCCAGAAGGTGGTCAGTCAAAGTGTCTATCCTAGGCTACCACCATGGGTGTCCACAAGGCATTTTTCTCTCACTCTCTCTTTTTATGGGTCATAGTTCCTGACCAGCATGACCTTACTTCAGGCTGAAGCTCATCTATAGAAAAACATCTAGCAGCCATGCTGGAAAGCTGCTTTACCTCCTGGACTTCATACAGCTGCAACAGCTCCTCTTTCAGTTTAATGGCACACAGTTGTGTCTATCTGACTTCCAATCAAAGCCTTCAGCACAAAATAGCCTCTAACTGCTATCTGGAGACTTGGAGGACCTTGGAGGCTTTGTTTTCACAATAAACCAGCAAATGTGATACAACCAGTGAGGAATATGATACAACCAGTGATGATGACCGAAAGATGACCAGAGGCATCTTTTAAAGCAGCTGGACCTTAGATGATACTAATGTTTTCCTGATTTTATAGGGTTATGCCATGCAAAGTCTGGGCTTGACCGCTTAAGCTGTTGATTAATCCTGCATTGGTCATTCACATGGGACTGCATTTTAATCAATATTTCAATGGATTATTGAGAAAGAGATTGAGCAGATAACAATTATCTACAAATGCACAGCCAGGCAGGAAAACCGTCAAACACACAACCATGCATCTGTAAAAGTGGACAGACTCACCTCAGATTTATTAAAGAGGTGCTGGGTGAAGTGAATATACATAAAGATAAGCATAATCTGATATACGGTCAAATCCTCAAAGGATACAGATAGCCGAATTGATGCCAGATCAGTAGGAAATGGTGCTAAAACCTGAAGCTTGACATTTGACCTACTGACTCCTTGCTTGAGGGCAAGGGCATGAACTTTTCTAAGTTTAACACAGTCAAGACCATGTGTTGAAGTATTTGTGCTCTATTTATCCAACGATCACACACCATTCTATGAAACTCCAGCAGATCACCAGCCGGTAAAGAGGACAAATTATTCCTTCTCTGAGGTTTTTCTTAAAATATAGTAAAGCACGCAAACTAAAACCTCACTGAGTAACCTCTCTTGTTCAGTTACTACATAACGACATTAACAGCGTTACTACAATGTTACTAGGTTACTACAACGGCATAAAAAGAAGTCAAAAAGCATTGCTAGCAGTTGCCCTGTGGCCCTCAGTAGGCGATACTTTTATCTCTGGAGTGTGGCCCATTTAAATGTTTGCACTTGACTTTCATTTAGCTTGATGGCTTCCAGACTCCCTGCGTTTAGCATGGCATGTCGGATATAGCAGTGTTTACACAATGTCTCTTGTCTCCCTGGCCCCTCTTTCTTCCTCTCTCTCCTCCAGTCACCAAGATGGATGGATTTACTTTAGTCCTTCAACCTCTGGGGTTTGGGAACAACCTCGGAATGACCTCTTTGAGAGAGAGGGACAGATTGAGAGAGAGTGTAGGGGTGCGTTCGTGTTATGACTACAGGCGGGACGGACCGAGATGATGGATAGCGTTAAATGACTGTCTGACTTCCAATTCATCTTTGTTTCACTGCATCTCCACCTCTCCTCCGAGCATCGCTAATGTGTGACTCTAGTTAAAGCTGTTTTAAAACACACTCTCGTTCCCTGTGGCAAGAAAACCACTTACAGTAAGCCTGCTGGAAAAACAATAATCATATGGTTATACAACAATGCTTACTCATACGTGAGGAGAGACACACATACACACACACACACACACACTCACGCATCACTGGGCAGTCTGTTTGAGAGTGGGTGGTGCTATTGTTTGCTGGCCCTGGGCAGTAAATCTGGATGTTGCCCATGGTGTGTTAACCTCTGTGTGTTTGTGTGTCAGTGGATGAGACATCACTGCAGACTACAAACACAGTGCGCTGTGAATTACAGCCCATCTCTCATCACACACATTTTAACAAGCCATAAATTACAGCCTGTCTCTATACAAATGATAAAAGACATATCCACAGAGGTATGTCGAGATTGCTAATATACTTCAGTATATAGTTCAGCTTGTGGAAAGCTAGCTGAGCTGATTGGTAAAAAACCCTCTACAAAAATAGATAAAGACAGATGTTCTTCATTGATCCTCAGAGGAAAAATAAAAAGAACAGGAAGCTTTGACTTCATCAATCATTCATTTCAATTGGTTACTCAGCATAGAACAAGACAACACAAACAGACAACCTTGAGAGACTGTAAGAGTTGAGATGTTAATGTTAGATGAGAGTGGCATTTACCAGGCCAGAAAACAGCTTTGTCGATCATAATAAAAAAGGATTGTCAAGCTGTGACGAGATGCTCATTTCCAGTGTAGACCGGGTGTTAAGTCAACTTTAGGCTGTTGCCAAGCAACAAAATGGCCCTCAAGATCATTACATGAACACTTTTCTGCATTAATAAAAAATTGCAGATGTAGAAATCATATGTTTTTATTAGTGGTGTAACGGATGACAAATCTCACGGTTCGGATCACACTATGGTTTTTTTTAGTCATGGATTGGACCATTTTTCGAATCAGGCAAATGTAATTTGCTTTCCATTTGTTACAAAAACAGTACTGCAAGACACCTTTTGTTTTAACAAACAGAACGTAGAACCTGTATTTTTATTAAAAATAAAATGAAATAATCAGCTGAATAGAAATAAATTGTAAAATATTCAGTACTGAATATTAAATGAATACATAGACATTATAATTTGTACAATCCATATTTTTTTTTTGTCTCATTTTCAATAAATGATTCCGTTTTGCACTCAAAAAAATCAATAGTATCTGGATGCAGCCTTTTTGATGCAAGCTGAGACTGCATATCTCCGTGATGCAATGTCAGACACGATGCACTCAAATGGAGCTAGTGATGTCACTGTGAGCGGTAGGGTTAGGGGTGGAGTTAGGTGAGCCCATTAAAAAGCAATGGATGCAGCTCGGATTGCACTGCACCAGGTCTGCATCCAGACCCCTCTCTGTTTCATTGCTAGACGTGTCATTTTTGAAGAATTATTCAGTGGCATATTTTTGATGGCTGGTTGTTGCCACCTATTGGTTAAATAAAGTAATTGCTGTGTACAGCCTTCATTTTTGAGCATTGTTAAATGCATATGACAATGATTGTAATCTTTACCATAAACATCAGTGGTTATCAAAAGACTAAAGACTTTTTCGTGATTTTTGCGTTTTCAGATTTGAATGCAGCGATTCGAAGGATTAATGAACATATGTAAATCACCATCATTTACAATTTATGTTGCGTGCAACCTGGTTTTTGTTATAATTATTTTAATTTATTATTGTAAACAAAAAGCATACCAGTTTGCTGTTCAAATAGTTTACCTCTTCTTTTTTTCACATTTTTCTCATATGCGTTTGTCCAATACAAGTCTCAGAGATTTATAGGAAATATCCTACTTCTGCACTCAGAATATAGGGTGGATAAAATGCAAAAATACCCTTTGAAGCCAGTGTTGAGTAGACACAAACTGGTATGCAAACATTCATACAAACACACACATACACACTCCTTAAGCTTCAGACATTTGTGAGACTACAGCACTCAGCGACCGCTCTGCTATCTCAAGAGCTCTCCACATCCATCTATCCAGCTCTTAACAACTCTCAACTGCCTCAAACTTCATCTCTCTGCCTCTTCTTTCCTTCTCTTCATCCTCTCTCCCCCTCTTTTTCAATCTCCAGACAATGTCATTATTGGGGAAATTACACCTTCCACACAGGCCCAGACCGAGGCCTGCTCTTCAGTTGAATGCTTTGCTGCCAGAATGCTTGTGTGTGCTGTCAATTGAGCCTGTCTGAACTGTATCAAATGTGCTCATTCACATAATTATGTCAAAAAAAAATTTCAATTAGATTTTTACATACAAGCAACCAATCTACAGTGCTCAGCATATATGAGTACACCCCAAACAAAACTCTCAATATTTTCTATAGGATGCTTTACATTGTTAAATTTGTGCATATAAATTAGATTAGTCAGTACTGAAGCCAAATCTGGAGCTTATCTAGCAAAATAACTTACTATAATGGTTCAAAAATGAGTAGCCCAAATTTATGTGTTATAGAAAAATATTAAATAAAAAAATAGCAAAATTCGAGAGAAACAAAAAATATATATACAATTTTGTTGAAATGTTGTAGTTTGTAATTTGTTTTGCAATTTTTTGCTTGAATTGTATTGTATTATCTTTCAATTTCTAAATATGTTTGGTGACTAAATATTATTTGAATAAATATATCTGTTTAATAAATCTGTTTTGTTCAAATGCATCAATATATATTACCCATATTCACTGAGGAATGGATAAAGAATTTTCATTTTCAGAATGGGTGAACTGTATCAGAATGCTGAACACTCTATGTACTAAACGTACAAAGATATTCCACTATTGTGTGCATTAGATATGCACCAAAGCAGACAATGGTGGTGGAAGCTAGATTTTAGTCAACACATGACCAAGCATAAATAAAATACACCAAGTTTTTAATACACATATGAATGACGGTAGAAATAAAAACAGATCCCATTACTGGAAATTATTCCCTAAAAGGCATATGCTGGTATACGTTTCTGATAATATGATAACCTTGGATAAAAGTATCACAGTTTCACGGTATGACATATTGTGATTACTGCTCTAAAAAAGTTCTTTTTAAATCTCTGGGTAAAGAAAAATAAATCGTTGGCTTCTGCTATCTTCAGTAGTTTCAAACACAAATTTATTTATAAAAAATACATTAAAAAACCTTACATATACCTTGGGAACGGTATAACAGAACATGCTAGCATTAATGATACCTTGAATTTTCCAAACCGTGGAAAACCTTGAAACTGGTTATCGTCCCATGCTTATTCCACAACAAATAAAAGTGTTTAGTGGTGATTGTGGTCCTCCTAAATGGTACTCTGACAGTATATTGAGAAAGAGAGAGTTATACAGAAATAGTAAATATTGTGATTATCATTATTTATTTGTAATGTTTATCCATAAATGTTGATTGTTAAATATACAGTTTTTATTCATTTTCTTTTTAGCTCAGTCCCTTTATTAATCAGGGGTCGCCACAGCAGAATGAACCAACTTATCCAGCATATGTTTTACGCAGCAGATGTCCTTTGAGCCACAACCCAGCACTGGGAAACACCCATACACCAATACACTACACCCAATTTAGCTTATTCAATTCACCCATACCACATGTCTTTGGACTGTGGGAATGTAGAGTTTATTTTGATTTATTTTTTATTTGTATTTTTAATTTATTTTCTAATAATTATTATTAATATTATTATTATACTATATATTGTAATACTATACTACTATTTACTGTGTTTACGGTGTTTTTTAAAAAAAATATATGTCAGTTAGAGAGAGAAAGAGAGAGAGGGTCTGTAGTGACAGCTCTCTCTTGTCATCCAACTCCAAATGTGGCCAATACAATGTCAGACGATTTCTACTCAGCTGAAAAAAGATCAGATTTTTACAGTGTAAAGGTATTAAATACATAAATTACTATCAATCTTCCCTTTAATTTTTTTAGTTGCAGACAAAGATAATTTTGATCAAAATAAATGTTATGTAATGTTTAGGTACAGTTGTTACCACTGATCATATTTTATTAACAGTCTATTATACATAATAGAGTGTCAGAATATTTGGCAGAACAAAGTTGCACATCTCAGTAGTTTTTTTTCCCCGAAATCGAGGAAAAAGGCTTCTAAGAAGAGCAAGATCCAGGCGATGAATACACTAATTGAGGCAGGCTGGTTGGCAGCCACCTGCAGGCTATGTGAGAGAGACAGTAATTAAGTCGAACATTTAATGATTCTGCTTAATAGGAGTGAGAGACGGAGCAATAAGGAGAGAAAAAAGAAAACAAGCAACAATTACACAAAACATCAGGAGGGAAAGGAGAGGAGAAAATGGCAGAGGTTCTAATTCAGCAAAAAATAAGTGCAGTAGGGATGTACATATACTGTAAATGAGCTTAATTTTCATACTGGTTCTAACACACAACAAACATGCTGTTTAAACTAATTTAGTATAAAATAATTTCAATATCACCATCCAGAGAATAAGATTAACACTAAGATGTCTTATCAGGGCCACAAGATTGCAGTTAGTGCATTCCTTCACATTTTTTTTGCCTCTTTTGATGAAACACCCTATATCTGAAATGTTTTACCCTGCAACTTTATTTTGTTTAACCTTTATACCGTATCTACAACAAACATTCATCTACACTTCTTCTCCTCTCTCTCCAGTGCTCAAAATGGCCTACAGCCCAATAAATGATCTAAGATATGTTTTGCTCTGCTCTTGTGGAGTTTGATCTATATTTTCCCCTCAGAGGTGACTGTTCCCTCTCATCTCACTCTCGAACGTGAGGCATTTTGCGAGCGTCAACCACCTGAGTGTGAAAAACACCGCAGCGAGCCTTTGGTTCTAGGCTCCAGGCAAATATTGACATCTTTTCTGTTGCTTGTCTCTCTGCTCGTCAGTTCTGCGTTCTCTTTCTTCTTTTGTTTATAAGGGTTAAGAGTCTGAGCGACTGGTAATCCTCGGTAACAGAGAGCAGCGTCCTGCGTGCACTTGCCGTCTTTCATCTTCCTTAAACCCTCCAATAAAAAATACCACAGCGCCTAAGTTCATTTGCACCTGTGCTTTGGAGGACGATCCTCTATTCTCCATCCCTTCTGCCAATGAAGGATTTGCATATGGCAAGAAAAGAAGTGGACAAGGGGACATGAAGGAGAGAAGAGAAAAAAGGCACACATTTAAATGGAAATAGAGTCTGGAGGGAGACGAAGTGGCCTGGCAGTCAGTGAGAAGAGAAAGCATATTTGTGTACTGTTTCCCAAGCACCAGCTTTTCAGAAGCAGAGGAGGCGGGCATGTGTTAGTTTAAGGCGCACAAAGGGAATTTTAATCCTTTCAGAGGGGTCGTAATGGCTACGGTGAGGCGTCTCCAGGAGGGAAAGCCTTTCCGAAAGAAGGCTTGCCATTCAGCACCCCTCTGAACCTCACAAATCAAACCTCTAAAGGCCTTCAAAGAGCAGAAATGTGGGAAATGTGTTTGGGGTCCCGAGGGAGTGAAGCAAGGGGGAAAAGGAGGAACAAGGGGCTTGTCGGCATCAATCAGTCGCTCTCTCTCACCTCCTCCCCGGGGTCAGATCTCTTTCCAGCCTCCCTCCATCGCACCCCACCCCACCCATCATGCTCTCCATCCTGGTAACGCACCATTACAGAGGAATGTGGATTCACAAGGCGGGGCTCCATTATGTTGGCCTGCCCGAGGTTTGTAAAATGGGGAGCTCAAATTCCAAAGGCTTTAAGAGCAAATTAGCGGTGTGCTGATGGGCTCCTGCTGTCTAAAGACACTGAGGTTTTAAAAGCAACTCGACTGACTCCACTCTCAATGCCCCAGATCCTTTGACTCCATGCGTTCTTGCCGCAGACTCCACACGGATGAACTTCCTACGCACATGGCGGGACGTTTACATGCACACAAAGAACAGACGGTGCGCACATCGCAGCTCCTCACTGTATAAACACAAAGCGTGCTTTTTAAAATAGACACTGCAAACAATATCGCACACGCCGAGTATCAAACCAGCAGGGTAGAATTGCTTCTTCCACTACCGTCTGTGCCGCAGATCCAGCACCTTTATTTAGCATTTCACAACTAATCAATTTCCATAACAGAAGCCAGACGCCGCTGCACATGGGACCCAGTGTGTGGCGTTTACACATGCTGCGCGCCTGAAATGGATTTTCTCATTCATCACTCAGCAGCACATTGGGATCTGTTTAACAGAGTGGCTCAGATGGATTTCTCTCAGCCCATACGCTGTGAAAAAGCACGGATACAACACACTGTGTCTGTCGATGGAATCGCAGCCAGTCTTGAGGAAATGCATTATTTCCCATGCCGTCCCGGAAAGCAAAACACATTAAACGTAATCTGAATGCTACAGTGGTAAATAAGATTGACTTGAATAATAGAGACTCTGCATTGTGGGGTGAAGCATCAACAATCACATGCTGACTCAGTCAGACAATAACTTTAATATAAAAGAGTCTAGATGGGATTATCCTGACATATTATAATAATGAAATGCAATATGTGTGTAGGAAAATAACGGCAATATACTAATAATAACCTCTGTGGTAGCAATATTAAGCTGTCAACAGCAATTTGCCAGTGCATGACTGATTTACACAACTGACACACATTTAAGCAGTATAAAAAATAAAGAATGTCCACCATACCTTTAACTGCAGCTGTGCTGAAGAGTTTCTCTGAGCTGGCATCTGAGCCCTGAGAGAGAGAGAGAGAGAGCGAGAAAAAGAGAGTCAGTACATCTGCTTCACAACTAAGCAGGTGGGCTTCCTCATCAAAGGTAGCGCAGCACTAATGAGCGCAGAAATTCAGTCACTTCCAAGAGCGGCCACTGGATGGCACTGTGGCTCCATGCGCAAAACCAAGCGCTGCACTTGAGACAGGGTTGAACGCATTAACATTACTATGTTATTGTGCAAACATCCAGCGTTGCCATTTACACAGCATTTAGGTAATGAAAGCCTATTTAAGTGACAATGTGGTGTCAAAGGGGCATCGGCTAATTCAATTGGCTAAACAGCAACAAAGATAGAACCATTACAGTCCATCCATTAGCATCTAACCTGAATCTCAACTCAGTCATTCGACAGAAAATTACACTCAACACCAGACAACATGTGCGCTTTTTCCTTACAATGATTAACTAGCGCAATAACAAACAGAGGGACTTGTAATGGGACACTTTGTTTCTCTTTCGTTGAATTCATAGGAATATTCTCAGAAAAAAATTAAGGCAATTATTCTGACAGGTTTAGCAACACAGCTCGAGGCAAAAAACGACACTGACAAGGTATGACAACCGTCTCAAATATTTGTTCCTTATAAGCATTTCTTTGTTAGAAATAATAATACAAGGCTACAAATATGAATAATGTTGATAATGATACTAATAATAAAAGATGCATTAATTAAAACATGACGTCAAGAGATTTCCACATAACGATGCGTTTGCGCGACCGCTTGATTCAAACCACAACCGAAAAACATCTGGCAACATTCATTGCAGAGATTTCAACTACAATTATCCACAACCAACGACACGAAAACAGCTCTCCAAATCCTCCAGTCATCGAGTAATCCAAATGAAACTGCTTTTAATTCCCCTAAAACGTCGAATGACATTGTGGTCAGGGAAATAAGAACTACGAAAAATCCATTTGTGAAGCGATATCATATGAAGGTGCGGTGTACCTTTTGATGTGTCGATATTGGCACGGAGGAAAATAAGTCAAGAAATCACTTTTAGAGGGTTTAGTAAATACGCCGTTTCACATTCTGCTTGTCAAACAATGTAATCCACAAAAACAGGCGGTGAATTTCTCTCGCTCCCTTTGAGAGAATGACAGCCATGCAAAATAAGAAGCCTTTTCCCAGGGAAGCAGTAGAAAAACATCCAAAGCTCAAAGCGAGAGAGGCTCTCGGACAAAGGCAGCCATGTGTCTGGTACCCAAGAGCGCAGAAAAGTGAAGAAATCCTTCAGTTCGCGCGAATTTGTCGTTTGAAATCCTCGCCAGCCGTCGTTTAACGGACACAGTCGCCTATGCGCTTTTGTGTCAGGGGCGCGCTCAGAGACAAACCATCCGCGCGCGCCTCTCTCCCGTGCGCTCGTGCCGAGCAAGAAAATCCAACAAAGCGTACAGTATTTTCCTCCTTTAGGCTGAAAGGGTGATGTAAAGCCGCACTAAAACCCCGTCCGCCGCTTCTTTTCCTCGAAAACGTCGCCGGTTTTACGCTTGTGTCCTGTCGCTGGCTATCGTTCCTCGCGCAAGTGCTGCCTGTATCCACACAAACTCTCTCATTCAGCAGTCAGCACAGCGCGACCGGGTCCTCCCACTTCCTGAATCTAACCTGACTTCATTCAGCTCCGACCCCCTGCTTCTCTCTGCCGCACACACACGGAGAGCGCTTCCTCCGCTCAGCTTCACCGGGCAGACTGTGCGGGAGTGCGTGCGCGCGCGCGGGCGGGCGTGTGTGAGTGTGTGTAATGTTACGGCGCTCAGTTAGAGCTACTGGGAGCAGAGTCCTGAAAGAGCGCAAACATGGGGAAAGAGAGAGAGAGAATTCTATCGCTATAAATGCATCTTAAAATTATGATTTTTTTCAAAAATATAGGTTACTGTTTATTATTATTGTATTATTACGTTTTCTTGTTTGTTAGTTTTATAATTTATGATTATTTTTTATCACTACTATGTAATTGTTCTATATGTTCTATTTAATGTAAACACATGGTAAATGTTTGGCATTACATTTGTAACATTTGTCATCCCAATAAAACTAATTTGAATTGAACTGAATTGAGGAGATGGGGAGTGTGTGTGCGTGTGTGTGTGTGAAAGAGAGAGAGAGCGAGAGCAGGGAACTGGGATAGAATGATATTCTTTCACTCTCTGGCCGGAGTGAGATGATGTCAGCTGCTAATGAATTTCCCAGTAGGGTGCAGCTACTGTGAAGGGGAGGGAGACAGAGACTCAGTTCATGAGCAGCACACACACACACACACCTCACTGCTTCACTAAGCCACGACCTTCTTCATCGGGTAACAGGGCTAGAATCACCCACGCTGACCTGAACAGCGATATTTGCCCATCATAGTTGGGAGGCCAGAATCTGTGAGTTAACAGCTGTTCAGAAGTACAGTGTTTGTACAATAAATAGTGTAGTGAAAACCAAATTAGGGGTAGCAGAGTGGCGCATTGGGTATTGCTGTCACTTTACAGCAAGAAGGTCGCTGGTTTGAGTCCTGGCTGGGTCAGTTGGCATTTCTGTGTGGACTTTGCATGTTCTCTCCGTGTTGGCGTGGGTTTCCTCCGAGTGCTCCGGTTTTCCCCACAGTCCAAAGACATACGCTACAGGTGAATTGGGTAAGCTAAATTGTCCGTAGTGTATGTGTGTAAATGAGAGTGTATCGGTGTTTCCCCTTAATGGGTTGCAGCTGGAAGGACATCCGCTGCGTAAAACATATGCCAGATAAGTTGGTGGTTCATTCCGCTGTGGTGACCCCAGATTAAGAAAGGGACTAAGCCGAAAGAAAAGAATGAAAACATATTTAAATATGGGTGTTAGTCTCTACATCTGTGTAAGGAACACAAATCAATGGTAATAATTAATCCTAATGGCTACTGTAGACAGTTGGACTTGCGATCTAAAGGTTGCTGGTTTGAGTCCCTGAAGGCTTTGCATTGTAAGTGGTGTACTGTAGCACTCTTCACCACCCTCAATACCATAGTAAAGGTGAATTTCTTGAGCAAGGCACTGAACCCCCAACTGATTCCAGGGTGTGTGTTTAAGAGTGTGAGTTCATTCATTTCTTCATTCATTCATTCATTCATTCATTCATTTTCATTTCGGCTTAGGCCCTTATTAATCAGGGGTCGCCACAGCGAAATGAACTGCCAACTTATCCACCATATGTTTCATGCAGCGGATGCCCTTCCAGCTGCAACCCATCGCTAAGAGGGTGTGAGTTTCTTTGGATAAAAGCATCTGCAAAAATGTAAATTGTTATGATTTACACCAGATATCTATATCAACATTGTGGGGTCGTGCAAGTTTGGTATCAGAGAGGATAGTTCAGTACTGGGTTGAAGATGGAATGGCATCTGATGCGTTAAACATATGCCGGAATAGTTGGCAGTTCATTCCGCTGTGGCGACCTCTGAAACAGTGCGGAAGGAAAATGGATGAGTGAACAAATGAGAATAGTACAGCAACTGGGAGTTTTAGCTGAATCTCTATCAACTATTTCTGTTTTAAAAGAGTGCGCTCTTGAACAGTTGCCATGTCCACTTAATGGATTATGGAGTTAATAAAGTAGGCAGGCGCATACAGCAAAATGTTGTCATTCATTTGTAAGATAAAGTGTTTGTGTTTAAGGATATTATGAGCTTTTTTATCTAGCAAGTTCTGGCACTAATTTCTTGTTGTCACTACTTTTGTTTTTCAGGAGGTAATTTGGTTGTTGATTGAAGTTTTCACAACTGCAAATTACTAATCTGCATATGTGTATAAAACAGGAGCTAAACCGACAAGTGAATTATGCCTCGTTCACACTATTAGCGACCTTGTAGCTGCCTGTCGGTCTGGGTGCCGCCCTGCTGCAAACACAGGTCTGTGTAGGTCTACAGCATAGAGAATACAACCGGCCTCTGTGCGGGTAAAGTCTAGATAGCACACAGCTGCGGACACACACATCAATATTGTATCATTTTTGTAACACTGTATAACAATAATTAATATTTTTACATTGCTGTGATGGTTGGGTTTAGGGGTAGGTGTTAATTAAATACAATTTATTGGGTAATTTAATAAATAATATAAATAATACTTGGTATGACGGTTGGGTTTAGGGTTGGGGTAGGGGTAGAGCAGGGACGTGCGGTCAGGAGAGGCAGGTGCCTCACCTGTCATCATCCTGAGATGTATACAAATGATAAAATCAATATTTAAGCATTGGTCTGTGCTATAAATGCAATTTCTGTACGATCAAAATCGCTGTTTTCTGCGTATTTCCTGTTCAATTACAGCGTAGGAAGTGAGGTGAGGCAGCACCGAGCTGTGCTTCACCTCAGATTGCGCAATCCCTTGCAAACTGGGTTGAGCGCCTGCCTTTTGCTTGCTCAGTGAATGCTTCATTAAAATGTTTTTATTCACTGTAGACATTTTAATTATATGTCCTGACTTTCCATGTGATAGGTAATGTATTTCACGTATGTCTATCACTTATTTAGTGTTAGGATCTGACATACAGCCACACTGAAAAGACAATAGGTGAGGCAGGCAGTAGCTCTGCCGCAATGAAGGGGCACGCGCGATCTCACAGTTATTCTTGTTCGGTGGTTGCTTTTCTTAAAGTAGGCAAGTAAAGTTTGAGGAGTCTGTTATTTTATGTTTTGTTTGGACTGACTGCAAAATGGCGGATGTTATGTTAATATCTCAGCTCAACAATGATCAAAATTTGACTTTTAATCAAATCTTGTAGTAATAAATACTGTAATTGACAACCAATGCCGGAGCTAAAGGTCTTGTTTCAAAGGATGGGACAGAATATAACTTGATTATTTCAAGGTAATTAAAGTCATTTCAAGACTTCATTTACAAGTAAAGGTAAGACCAGTGTCTAAATCATGTGTGTGTGTGAATGAGAGAGAGAGAGAGCGCATTCGCCGTCGCGCTGTGTCACTTGATATAGTTGTCTGTAGCGTCAACCTTGTTGTTTTTTGGGAGCCATATTGAATCACTATACATTTTACATTCTTCCTTGGCCCAATAGGCCTATGTACCTATGTGTATAGAAAGAATGCTGATATGAGATATGAAACACAATCGACAGTTGGCAAATATATTGGGTGCATATATTTGTAAGTCAGTGCCTCACCAGCCACAAACCTCATCACATGTCACTGGGGTAGGTGTTAATAAAATGCAATAGGAAATTTTATAAATAATATAAATCTCGTTAACTTCTGGCCGCAACCATATCTGATCTAGCAACAACCCTCTGAGTAAGTTGAGAGAGGATCGCGTGAGCTCTACTGGTGCTCCTATTGGCTGTCGCTAAAGAAAGTCGCTCTTCATTTGAATAAAGTTGAAGGATTCTCAACTTTGCCGCATCACTTGACCCGCCCACCTGGTCGCAAATGGTTGCTGTCGCTCGCATAGATGAAGGTCATTGGAAGTCGCTTTCTCTCCATTGAAATGAACAGTCGCTTGTCGTTTTGCCACTGCGAAGGGCTCGTAGTATGAATGAGGCTTTAAGCTGCTTTGTGTATGTCCATAATGTAGTGTTACACAAAAAAAAACTTCCTTCCAAAAGTCATTTAAACCTATACGTATTTTTTTGGTGAATGTGTGGAAAACTTGAACCCAATGCAGAACTCCAGATTGTTTGAGAAATGACTGGATTTTGCCTGCAATAGTAAATGTAATCGCTGCGAGAACTGCTCTGTGTATTTGTTGGGACTAACATGGCAGGATATTTAACACTGGGAAAAAGAATTAAAGACTAAACTAATCAACCACGTCTGTGGCGATTATATGCTAAGACGTTCCTAATTGTGTTTCCAAACCAAGGTGTAATATTAACCTCCTTCCCCCAGGGTTTGAGGAAAAGCCTGAAGATCTAATTCCACTAACCTCAGTCCATGGACACTCAAACCCAAACAATCCAGCAATCTTCAGATAAAGCCGGACATTCCTGGAAAATCTCCTTAATCTGACTGATTTGGGGTCTTGTGGCTTAGCTAACCAGTATTAACCCTCTGCACTGCAGGTCAATGGATTAACAAGGGACTCGCATTGCGGCGACCTCTGACCTTGACTGCCCCCCGACAGAATAAGAGAACCAGTTTGCTTATTGCTGGATGTTTATCTTTCCTTCTCTATTTCTTTCACTCCTCCATTGAGCCAAGGGAAAAAAGCTGCATGCTCCATCAATATAAGAGTACACTCAACCCCAGACATCTGCCTCAGCAAACACAAAACATATGAGTTTATTTTTCCTCTGTGAATTAAAATAAAGTTTTCCACAAGCTTAGCACATGTATTGTGACAAGAAAGTTGCTGGAAAGTTACAGAATCACACTAATTCCATACTGTAGGTACAAATTATCCTTGTAAAATTGATCAGAATTGGAAACAGAAAAAAACATGAAATACATTAATTATTATTTAAATACATTAAAACAAGACTTTGAATACTAGTTGAGTATTGCAAACTTAGAGACGTTTTGCACCATGTTGTTTAAATAGCAAATCAATTTGTCCCACTTTGTGGACTCATGGGTGTGCTGGTTTATAAAGGGGGTGTGTTGTTGGCGCGTTGCTATTTTGAGAAACTGAAATAGACCATGTTATTGACCAACTAAATCTGGTCTAAAGTCCAACGCAGAGCATGTTAGTTAAGTGCCTATGTGGGTCCAAACGCTTACACGTTGCTTAATACACACAGGATGTACAACAATACCCAAATATCTTTATATATGAAACACAATTATTGGATTTAAATGTTTCAAATATAGTAATAATACTCAGGCGATGTGTAGCTTTTACCCTAATTCTTTTCTGTATTGCTCAAAGACTAATTTCCTATATTTGTGTATGAAATAATAAAATGTTTAGTGCAATGCCATTTTTTTACATTACTTAAGCATCAATAACTTTTTTTCATAAAATAATAATAATAATAAAAATAAAGTTTGGGCTTTATTATTATTATTATTATTATTATTATTATTATTATTATTATTATTATTATTATTATTATTATTATTATTATTATTATTAATAATCTAAAATAATGTCTTCTTTCCAAAGATACATGAACTGTGAATGTAGACCAAATTATTCAGCAACTGTTACTGTTTTAGTGTCATGGATTGGTCAGGCTCTCACGACCCCCACTCACGAAGATCACCATCACCTGACTTCTAATGAGCACACAGCTGCATCACATTCACGAGCACCAGATAAAAGCACAGCACTCCAGTCGCTCATTGTCCGGGCTCGTCTCGACGAAAGCGGACAACTGAGCGACCACTCAGCGTAGTCATCCTCAGCTAAAACAAACGATTTACTTACCTGTTCTCTTTGTATTCCTCCTAGTCTTCCTGGTCCTCCCGAATCGTCCTGTCTTCCAGTCCTTCCAAGTCTGTGTCATCCTCTGTCAGCTGTATCTGGTGTGTGCTGTCCATCCTCGTGTATTCCTGTTACCCAGCCACGGAGGAAAAGACCCCAACATCATTCCTGATCCTCCTGGCTATCCTTCATGTGCTCCTTGTTGTCATTTAATAAACACCCTAACGTTTCCTTACCTCTGTCTCCTGTCCGCTTCATAACAGAAGCCCGGACCCATAACGACGACAACATGAGCACCCCCGATCACCTTCAAGAGCTGGTGGACCAGTTGAAGCGGATTCTACAGCCACCAGCTCCACTTTCCAACGCACCACCAGCACCGAGCACTTCCGCCTCCACAGTTTCTTCTTCGGCCCTTCCTTCCAGTCCCATGGCCCGACCAGCGCCCTACTCAGGCGGAGCGGGGGAGTGCAATGGTTTTCTGTTACAATGTTCCCTCATATTCGAAATGCAACCTTCTCTATATCCCACAGATAAGTCGAAGATCGCCTACATCGTATCTCTACTCTCTGGACCTGCACTTAAATGGGCTGAGACGATCTGGAACCAAGCCGGGCCGGTCATGAATTCCATCACTACCTTCACGGAGTATTTCAAAGAGGTGTTTGGACGTTCTGATGGGGAAGTAGCCGCTGGAGAGCAGCTGTATCATCTAAAGCAAGGTACTCTATCTACACAGGAATATGCTCTCCGGTTTCGCACTCTAGCAGCTGCAAGTGGATGGAATGAGAGATCGTTGTTGACCACGTACCGGCTCGGCTTGGAACCCACTCTCCGAATCCAACTGGCCACATTAGATGATACAATGGGTCTGGAGAGATTCATCCAACATTCTCTCCGATGTTCCGATCGTCTCCGTTCCTATCAACAGGACACCATCACCCCCTCGTCTGCACTCCTCCAATCGCCTGAGTCAACAGCCTCTCCAGAACCAGAACCCATGATAATAGAGTCTGGAAGACTGACATCAGCGGAACGACAGAGGAGGCTGACCCGGGGTCTGTGTCTATACTGCGGTGTCAGTGGACACACCCGTATGGAGTGTCCCCTTCGTCCCATTCGGACTTCAGTGAGTGTATTCAGTACGAATATTGAACAATGTAAACCACTTACTACCACCGTACAAATAACTACTGCCTCTATTTCTCTCCTTGTCACAGCCCTCATCGACTCCGGGTCAGCAGGGAACTTCATCTCCCAATCCCTCTGTCGTCAACTCCACCTCCGTACTGAGGCGTCCTCGCATATATACCAGATACAACCGATAACCCAGTGCACTCGATCTTCGACCCGTATCCATCGACAATGCGAAGACATCCTTCTTCAAGTGGGGTTGTTACATCAAGAGAGGATTCAATTTCTGGTTCTGGAGGGTGCAAATATGGACATCATTCTAGGGCGCCCGTGGCTGGTGAAGCACGATCCCATCATCTCTTGGGGCACAGGAGAGATAAAGAAATGGGGATCTGGATGTACACCTGCCTGTTTTCCAAATCTCCCTCTTCAAGGTCGGAACCCCATTTCTTTGTTTGCAACATCGGTCGAGAGCCCTCCTGAGAAGCAGTCTATCCACATTCCTAAGGAGTACAGCTCCTTTCATGATGTCTTCTGCCCCAAGAGAGCTTCCCAGCTACCGCCGCATCGGCCATGGGACTGCGCGATCGACCTAGTTCCAGATGCCCAGTTGCCAAGAGGTAGGATCTACCCGCTCTCGCTTCCAGAGAATCAGGCAATGGAAGATTACATAAGGGAGGCTCTGAGTCAGGGGTACATACGTCACTCAAAATCACCAGCCGCCTCAAGCTTCTTCTTTGTGGCCAAGAAGGACGGAGGGCTGCGTCCATGCATCGACTACAGGGTCCTAAATAACGGTACAGTAAAATACCGATATCCCCTTCCTCTGGTACCAGCCGCTTTGGAACAGCTCCGAGAAGCTAAAGTCTTCACTAAATTGGACCTCCGCAGCGCGTATAATCTGATAAGAATACGTGAGGGGGACCAATGGAAGACAGCATTCGTGACCCCTACTGGCCACTATGAATATGAGGTCATGCCTTACGGTCTGGTCAACGCCCCCTCCGTATTCCAAAACTTCATTCATGAAGTCCTCCGGGAGTTTCTTCACCACTGTGTAATAGTGTACATAGATGACATCCTCATTTACTCCCGGAGTGAGGCCGAACATCGCCAACACGTTGCGGAGGTCCTACACACATTGAGAGAACATCACCTCTACCTCAAAGCGGAGAAATGCTCATTCCACCAGAAGTCGATTCATTTCTTGGGATACATCATTGACCAAACCGGTATACGTATGGATGGGAAGAAAATTGAGGCTGTTCTATCCTGGTCAGAACCCACTTCCATTAAGGAGCTCCAGAGGTTTCTTGGGTTTGCTAACTTTTATAGACGGTTTATCAAGGACTACAGCAGGATTACATCACCTCTCACTAATCTCCTCAAGGGTAAACCCAAAGGACTGGAGTGGACCAAAGAAGCAGCCGCAGCCTTCCGCCTTCTAAGAAGGAGTTCACAAGGGCCCCACTCCTGACTCATCCTGACCCAAATCTTCCTTTCGTGGTGGAAGTGGACGCATCCACCACCGGCGTCGGGGCAGTATTATCTCAACATCATGATACACCGCCCCGACTGCATCCCTGTGCCTATTTCTCTCGGAAGTTGAGCCCGGCGGAGCAGAATTACAGCATAGGAGACAGGGAGCTTCTAGCAATCAAGCTAGCCTTGGGGAGTGGCGTCACTGGTTGGAGGGAGCCAAACATCCGTTCCAGGTGATCACAGATCACAAAAACCTCCAATACATCAAAGAGGCCAAGAGACTATGTCCACGTCAAGCCAGATGGTCACTTTTCTTCTCACGTTTTGATTTCTCCATTTCCTATCGTCCAGGACCCAAGAATCTAAGAGCAGACGCTCTCTCTCGTTTACACGAGCATCACGATCATGAAGAACTCCCAACGAAGATTCTTCCCGAACACATCTCCATTTGTCCGATCACCTGGAACGCTCCTCCAGTCGTTGCCACTCCGGAAGCCCCTGCTCCGCCGGGATGCCCTCCTCATCGGCAGTTCATACCACCTGAACACCGGGTAGATCTGATCCACTCCTTACATACCTCGCTAGGCACTGGACATCCAGGGATCAACAATACTCTCTCGCTAGTATCCCAACGATTCTGGTGGCCAAACATGGCAAGGGATGTGAGGCAATATGTTCAGGGCTGTAAGGACTGTGCCCAATCCAAGAGCCCACGTCATCTACCCGCTGGAAAGCTCCATCCCTTGCCGATTCCGAACCGTCCCTGGTCACACCTAGGAGTGGACTTTATCACTGACCTCCCTTCGTCAGAAGGTAATACCTGTATTCTAGTCATAGTAGATAGATTCTCAAAGTTTGTCAAACTAATCCCTCTGAAAGGTCTTCCCACAGCCTTTGAAACTGCCGACAATATCTTTAATCAAGTCTTCAGGTCATTTGGTATTCCAGAAGATATTGTGTCGGACAGAGGTCCACAGTTCATCTCACGTCTATGGAAAGCCTTCTTCAAGCTCCTAGGTGTGGCCGTCAGCCTCTCTTCTGGATATCATCCCCAAACCAACGGGCAGACAGAGAGGAAGATTCAGGAGGTGGGACGGTTCCTGAGGACCTTCTGCAGTGGTCACCAGAACTCCTGGAGCCAGTATTTGGGCTGGGCAGAATATGCCCAAAATTCACTGCGGCAACCCTCCACCGGACTCACGCCATTCCAGTGCGTCCTGGGCTTCCAACCACCGCTCTTTCCCTGGGATGGCGAACCATCTGATGTCCCCGCAGTGGATCACTGGTTCCGGAGAGAGCGAGAGAGTCTGGGACGAGGCTCATCAACATCTGCAGAGGGCAGTCCGTCGAAGCAAGGTAACCGCCGATAGGAGAAGGTCTGAAGAACCCAGATACACACCCGGACAAAAGGTGTGGCTATCCACCCGGGACATACGCATGCGACTGCCCTCTCGCAAGTTAAGTCCCCGATTTGTTGGTCCCTTCACCATCGTGGAACAGGTTAACCCCGTCACCTACAAACTACAATTACCCTCTCACTACCGTATTCACCCTACATTCCACGTATCACTCCTGAAACCCTATCACGATCCTGTTCTTCCCTCCACAGAGCCTGACCACGAAGAGGAACCCCCTCCTCCACTGCTCCTAGAAGAAGGAGCCGTCTACGCAGTGAAGGAGATCTTGCGTTCCCGACGTCGTGGTGGCCAGTTGGAGTACCTGGTGGACTGGGAAGGGTACGGCCCCGAAGAAAGGACATGGGTTCCCAGAGCTGATATTCTCGATCCTAGTCTCATGGTGGAGTTTCATGAGAGCCACCCTGAGTTCCCAGCGCCTAGAGGCAGAGGGAGACCACCACGGCGTCGGAGGTGTCGGCCCTCAGGAGCGGGCCCTGGGGAGGGGGGTACTGTCATGGATTGGTCAGGCTCTCACGACCCCCACTCACGAAGATCACCATCACCTGACTTCTAATGAGCACACAGCTGCATCACATTCACGAGCACCAGATAAAAGCACAGCACTCCAGTCGCTCATTGTCCGGGCTCGTCTCGACGAAAGCGGACAACTGAGCGACCACTCAGCGTAGTCATCCTCAGCTAAAACAAACGATTTACTTACCTGTTCTCTTTGTATTCCTCCTAGTCTTCCTGGTCCTCCCGAATCGTCCTGTCTTCCAGTCCTTCCAAGTCTGTGTCATCCTCTGTCAGCTGTATCTGGTGTGTGCTGTCCATCCTCGTGTATTCCTGTTACCCAGCCACGGAGGAAAAGACCCCAACATCATTCCTGATCCTCCTGGCTATCCTTCATGTGCTCCTTGTTGTCATTTAATAAACACCCTAACGTTTCCTTACCTCTGTCTCCTGTCCGCTTCATAACATTTAGTTTGGGAAGGTCATTTTTAAGAAAGTGCCTCTGAAAAGAAGGACACCGATATAGCCTCAGAAAACTTTTTACAGACATCTAATTTTGCATGCTATCTTAATCAAATTTGAAATATTAACTCATAAAACACTTTTCATTACATTTATCTTTTCCTGTGTTTGTATATGGAAAAATATTGAACAAAATACATTTTTTTTCATGACTTCATAATGTATAACTTTGTATATCTTTGTGCATGAAACTTCCCCTTTTACCACAGTAAAGCCCAAAGTGTCTTCTTTCCAATGATTTGTGTTTGTAGCTTACTGGAGTCAAGAACTGCTACTATTTAAAGTTAAGTATGTGTAAATCCCCATAAGTGAGTGCTGGCTAACAGGTTAAATAAATGTCTAATTATTGCATTATTATTTTGTTTGATATTTTTGAGCATTACATATATAGAGCTGTATATAGTTTTTGTGTATTATATATAATTATTGCTTTTTGTAAATTATTGTATTATTAAAGTGGTGGTTCATTACTCTGTGTCGACCTCTGAAATAGAGACTAAGACGAAGGAAAATGAATGAATGAATGAATGAATGAATATTAGAGTATTATTATATTATTAGAGTAAGAATTATATAATTAATAATGAAATAGATACATTTACACCAATTATGATTATAAATTTAGTTTACATACTGTTTTTTTAGACAATAACCAAGTCAATTAATACCGCTAATCATTTCAGTTAGAAAAATTGATATATTCTTAATCCAACACAAGTTGAAGTTACTCAAACGAGAGGAGGAGGTTGATTTTTAAGAAACTTTCCCTCATACATTTTTTTCCCTATAGGCCAACTATTGAACATAAGTTTGGAGTATGAAGGAAATTAACTGGTAGTTAACCATGCAAAACGCAGAAATCAGTACTTATCTAAGACTCCTAATGAGCTTTATACACTATCAAAATTGACGTTACATTACTTTTAAAAAGAGTAAAAGCATTGCCGTAAAAGCGACAAGCCGATTTTACTTAAAAAAGTGAGTTAACTTGGATCTGTTAAGTTGACTTAAGTTATTTTTTATAATGAGTTGATTTACTTAATAATTTTAGGGCAACAGGTTTACTTACATTTTAAAGTCATCCAATTGCATTATACATTATGAGCACAATATCAGGAAAGAAAAGAATTTGGATCAAAATTAAAACAGATGTCTGTCTCATATTTCCCTGTTCTAAAATCTAAAGTTCACATTTCCTACATGATCTACTGCTTGATGTCAGTTTTTTATAAACCACATAGTATATTTTTATTTGCACGTAACCGTGGCAAAATTGGTTTGGCTATAAAAAAGGGCCCCTTTTTCATCTATATTTGATTAAATAGATATGATTACATTATGATTACATATATGGAGCATGTCAGAGTTTGGATGAGGTGCACCAAAGCAGCCTTCGTCCCCAAAATCAGAGCTCGCTTTCCTAAATGCCTATCATCAGATTTGAGCGAAACCTCAAGCCTGTGATTACCGCTCTCCGCTCCACAATCAACGTCCGGATCTCTCAGCGCAGATTATTTTTAATTCAAATGAAACGCTGACAGACTACAGAAAGCGGAGGGGGGGAGGAAGAAAGAGAGAGAGAGCGAGAGAAAGAACGAAATGGAAGGAAATGCAGCGAGAGAACATGTCGTAGAGCTGCCAAGAAACTAATTTGAAGTGGCAGTGGGGTATGGAAAAGCACTTGGTGAAGCTTGCCAGAAAAGTGGAATAGGAGATCAAACATTAATATCCAGAGTTATGCTATGTATGCCAGTAATTGCTGTCTGTGCCTGTAAAATTCCGCCTATAGACCATAAGCCCTTTCTGCTGTCGTTTTGTCATATTTTATTCCTTTTTCTGGCCTTGATTTTCGGCTTCAAAGTAACCAGAGCCGCATTTTGCCTTTCTCCTTCATCCATCCCTCCCTCCCGTTCCATTTCCCTGCTTTCTTTCCGACTTAAAACGCATGGTTTAATTTCACAGGAACTCTGTGCTAGATTGCAATCACTGGAGATCGGCGCTCTGTTATGGTCTCCACGGCTATTACGGAAGCAATCTCTCCTTCTCATTCTCCCTCGCTCTCCTTTAAAATATTGCCGTGCATAAGTGTAACCTGAGGGGACTGGATATAATGTGTTAAATAGGGTAGCTCTGACCGGCCCTTGTCTCTAATCTCCTCTCTTGTATTCTCGGTGCTCTTTTCAGCCGGGGCCTTTGAGAGACACTCAAAAGAAAGGTCCATTTCTAGTGACACTTAAAACTTTGCCGGTCAGGAGGGAACACTGACCAGCTCATCTGGGAGGCCTTCGGGATGGTATTAGCCGTGTGTAAGACACCAACGTCAACAATGCCAGCACTGAGGAGGGGAGAGAGTTTTCACAAGACAAAAGAGCAGCGGAGATGGATGAAAAAAAGATGGAGCGATCTGCTTTCCCCGATTCTTTTATAAAAACAGAAATTGTAAGCGATAAGGCTCCTCCGGTTCCATCAACAGCTCCTGCCTGCAATCTGCTAAGTCTTTTTCGGGAAATAAAGGGACAGTGTATTGATATGTACTGTACTGGAGCAGCAATGCTTTTTGTTGGCTTTAGATACACCAAACTAAATTATAGTAAAATGTATTGATTTAGTAAATTTTAGCACATACAGTTGAAGTCAGAATTATTAATAAAATATTATTAATTATTTTATAATTATATAATAATAATTATTATTAATTCTCTCTCAGAATTATTACCCCCCTGAATTATTAGCCCATCTTTTTATTTTTCCCACCAATTTCTGTTAAACGGAGAGAAGATTTGTTCAACACAACGGTAAACGAGTCAAATATAAAAGCCTTGTTCATTTCGTGAGGTGCGTGTGCAGTCAGCGGAGGTCTGTGACGCAGTGCCAGGTGAAAGTATAAATCAGCCCTAACCAGTTACTAGTGCAATAGTGGATGTGAAATTGTTTGGTTGCTACAGTGTATAAAGTTTATGTAAATAATTTTTTACACATGTGCACCATCCTGTATGATTATGTCAAAAATGTGGTCATCTGAGACCAATTTTGCAATCCTGAAAGATTATTCTGATCCTAGACCAAAAGTCTTTGACAGCAAGTTTGACTAGTTTGCTGACAGCTGATTACAATCAAATTTTACATCAAAGGAAATTCTCGAATGGGAGGAGAACAGAAGCTGGTTACATAATTAGTGCAACAACAATAAATCAACTTCAAATTCACACATCATGTAAACCCAGAGATTGTTTTTGTTGCATATGAATGTGGCTCAGCAACTCGTATTGATGTCAAACTCTGTGCGCGTGCCCATTTTTAACAAGTCTTGGCTGTTGTACAGCATTAGTGACAACTGAAATCCCACTATTTGACATGCTGTTGGTATGGTTTGACAAGCAACAGCCGTAAAGGATTATCATAAATTACACAGTGTACATTTGTTTTTGCTAAATAAAAAAGAAAGAAAGAAAATTCTGTCATATTTCAAGTTCACAACAATGTTGGTATTTATGTGGGAGATGCAAGAAATGTTGGGGGTAACGCATTACAAGTAACGCGAGTTACATAAAAATTAGGGAAGTCCTGATCAGGTCTTTGCCCTCAAGTCTGAGTCATTTGATTTTGAGTATCTACCGATACTAAAAGCCGATCCAATACTTCTATAATACATAAAAAAAAGAATAAAGAAGAGCGAAGAAACAGATCCAGGATGTTCCTTGTTTTTTATTTAATTCACCTTATTTTAACATTCAACAACTCTGTTAACAAACAGAGCACTTCTGTGAGGCAGCTTGAACAATCAAGTTATAAATAACATCAATTCTTCACTTTTGGACTTTAGTGCAACAGTAAATATATTTAAAAAATCGAATATAAAAACAAATAGCACCTCAACACCCTGAAGACATGTAAACAAAAAAAGAAACAAAAGTGCCCCAGTGTTTGCAAAGCCAGTAACATGCTTTTAGGAAGTGCATTTCTAACTCTTACTGTCATCACAGTACTATTTCACAGAAGGAAGTATATGTTTTTCTTAATGAAACTCTGTATTGTGTCAGGTGTTTGTTTTTGAGGTACCTTATCACGAAATCAGGCCCGATCACATGAATCTGGACATCCCTAATAATGATATTACTTTTCTAAGTGACAAGTAAACGCATTACTTAAAAAAATCAAGTATTAATATTTAAATTACTTTTTTATAAATGTAACAAGTTACTTTTTAGAATAATTAAAACGCTTTAAAATAATTGTTTGCTAAATTAAAAAAAGTGTAATCACATTGAATCACAGACAATGAGAAAACAAGCTCCCCACAGAAACAGACAAAAACCAAAATGGCAGAGCCTTACATTTCGGTGATGGAAGTTTTCTCATTATGAGATAGACTCAATGGACAATGGTTTGTTTTACAGAACTAGTAAGACAAAAATAAAAAAGTAGCAAACACATTGCTTTCAACTTTCCTTAATCTGTATATACAGCTTGTATAGCGTCAGGAAGTTCTCAGAAGATAACATTCAACATTCAAATTTAGTTTTTTATTATTATTATTTAGGTAAATGAAGGTAAAGGTTACATAGTGTGTCATTAAATGCAGAGCTCCGGGGGGCGCCACTGAGCGATGACGGAGTAAGACGTGTCTTTAAGAGCTCCCTTAGCCAAATCCGTTAAAAATACTTACAAGGACTAATAATTTTGTAATTTCTATCTTTTCAAAACGCATTTACTTTTAAAACAATTAGACTTCAAGTTCGACTGGATATCTCAACATGAGCAAACAAAAACCTAAGAAAATGAAATCGGCGCAACTAGACCTCGACCAACCACCGACCTTGCCTGACACGCAGCCCAACGAGTCCAGCGGTGATGAGGAGGATCCTCCTAACCGAGCTCTATTAGCTGTCATCACAGCACTCAGAGGTGAAATGACTAAGATAAAAGATGACATCTGTGAGAATTTGGAAAGACGCATTGAGCGGGTGTATAAGGATTTGAGAGCGGAGATTGTTACGACTAACAACATCGCCCAAGTGTCTATTACTAATCTTGAAACAAAATCTCAAACGCTACAGGCTAAAGTCACTGACATAAATGCAGAGCTCCTCTATTAAAAAAACTGAAAAATACCCTGCAAGATCTGAAAGACATCAAGCCCCAGGCAGGTATGAAAAAGTAACTCAAAAGTAACGTAACGCATTACTTTCCATAAAAAGTAACTAGGGAGTAACTCAATATTGTAATCCTTCACTTTCAAAAGTAACTTGCATTGCAGTCTGGGTTGCAATATTTTCTGATTCCGTTTCCCCAGCTTTTCCTTGTCATTTCAACATGTAAGTAATAAGTAGAAAAGGAGCACAAAAGCAAATAAACAAATAAATAAATAAATAAAATTGATTTACTTGTAGACATATTCCCTGCATTATTAAATATGTCTGAAAAAGTGAACAATGTCAGTCAAAAAAAAAACATGTGAACCTTGAGCCGCATCCACACAAAAAACTGTAAACGCGAAACTCCAGATAATCTTCCATCTCTCGCTCCCTGTTTTCAGGCAGCGGTACAACACTTTTCACTGCTGAGACTTATCTGCTTGAGACCGCTCAACGCAGCCTATGACAGCTCCTCTAATCTCCCTCCTCCCCAAACACAGCACGCTGACAGCCGCTCTCTCTTCCTCCCTCAGATTCCCGACCATACATATATTAATCTGTCATTCACACGGCACACAACAGTAGGGGGAAGATGTGCACGAACCCAGCCTGAAGTAACATGCACAAACATGTGACGTGCAACACAAATTCAAACATTAGGTTTGCGTGTAAACTTTCAACACATTCATTCATTTCTAACTATACTGTAGGGCTCTTGAATGCATGATTCTGATTGGCTGATCAACATTCTAAGGTGTGCAATTATTTTTCAGGGAAACACAGCTAAAGTAGTTCAATGCTAAAGGGTCATTTACATATTGCATGATCAAGTTCGTTATTTCTAAAATAGACTTCTGGCATGTACGGCCATGTGGTGCGTCACGCTCGCTTTTTTCTAGGTTGGTGCAAACATCTCAAAACATCTCAAAATCAGAATGCTGTGAGCGCCTCATGTCATGCGAGAAGAACCAACCAATTAGCTTAACACTTTGTATAAATTATACAAATTTTAGTAATAACGGTAGAGTAATTACGGACAAATGCAGAGCACCCAAACCCTGCAGTGCTGTTTAATTTTCATGATAAATAAAACTTGTATCAGAGCTGCAGCAAGGGTTTGTCAGTAATGGTTCTTTGCTTAACGCCCCATTCACACAGGGCATCAGCGTCAACGCTTCTCATTCACTTGTAATGGGTGACGTCAAGTGTTGCTGAACGGAATTGTGGATCTGTCTTTGCTACTTCAGAAGCTGGGAATTTCTCAAATTTTCAAGCGCCAATGGAAGCATCAGCCAATCAGATCGCTTTATGCTAATACCCCAGCTCAGACACTAGCCGATTGTAGACTAATTTCATTGGCTGATGCTGCTATGATGATCGCGTCAGCCTCAACTTCAGACATGTCCTCGGTCAAGCGTTGATGCTGAATCCCCGTGTGAATGCACGGTAACAATGATAGATTCCAAGGCAGCGCAAGCTTAGAAATTAATAGAAATTTCCCCAAGTGGTTTTAGGGTGCTTTCACATGTGGCACATTTAGTTTGGTTGAATCACACGACAGTTGTTTTCACATTTGTTTCGTTTGTTTGGGCAAGTTTAAATACAGCAATCGAACCAAAATGCTAAAGTGAACAAAAGAAGAGTGCAGTTCATTTGTGGGAAAAACATCAAACAAACCCAACTGTAAAAAGTATTGCACATTTTTTTAACAAAATCAAAACATATCTGAACAATTTAAACGCTCATTTAAAAAAAAGTTTAGAAAATATGTTCAATAACACATCTGGTCAACAAGTGATCATTAACCATTTCTGTTAAGGTGGTGTGGGAAAGTGTGTTATCCCAAAAAAGAAACATTACAATAATGTCATTTGTTTTAAATTTACTGTACCTTGGGTGCCAGACAGAAATATTTGTCAAAATACTTTTTTTAAAGAAATGAAAAAATATACCACGGCTAGCTTTTACCACCAGTTACAAATATTAAACAATAAATAAAAATTTATAAATAAACATGAACCATAAAATAAATGAACCAGAAAAAAAACAAATGTTGCATCCATCTCGGATAGGTAGAAAAAGAAAAAAACAAGAAAAATAAACTGGGAATCATTTGGGAATTTGGAAATCACTGGTTTGATCCAAAGCAATCAAGAAACCCAAAATATACTCATTAAGAAAACGTAGCCCTATATACGTTTATGGAGATCGTGAATTATGTAGCCAGAAATACATATGGCTGCATTTCATCTTTAAATCGAACTCGACCGTATGATGTCCTTCCGGTTCACGCTTATCAGCTGACTGATTACCTCTGTATAGACAGCTTTTCCACTGTTTCCAGTTTGTCCAGTAACTCGACACAGACGACGGCGGACTTGAGATGCAAAGTGAAGTTGAACACGACAATGGGGTTCCAGAAAGCAGGTACGACAAAAACAGAAGCCAAAAAATAAACAAATAAAATAACAGGGTGAGAATGTGGTAAAATCTGACAACGTGGTAAAAATCAGGGGCTTTTCTTTTTATTGATTGCTTTTCAAAACTCTGCGGTTGGGTTTAGGGAAGTGGGTGCTTTCAATCGGTGTCAATCGGTGCTTTTCAAAATACTACTGGTTGAGCTTAAGGGAGAAGGGTAGAGGAATACTGTAGCTCGGTTGGTCAGTCAGTCAACAGCAGCCTCTGATGGATTTATGTGAAAACAGCAGGTGCGAATGGCACTCGCGAGAGAAATTTGAGATCTCAAAAAGCATACACAGCGTTCTCTGGTGAATTCACGAAAGCAAAACAAACAACAACTGCAAAAAAAAAAGTAACCTCTGGGATGTATTTAGCTCTCTCCAGAAATGTATATACAGTAGGAGTTCGTTTTTAGAATGAGCCTGGGTGGAAGAAACCAAAACCACAGAAAAATGCTATATTGTATCATTTGTTGCCCTTGGTCCAGACCAAATGAAGCAAACCACAGGTGTGAAAGAACCTCAAAACACTGACAAAACTAAAGACTTTAGATGGTATGTGTAAGAAACTAGTATTACACATTGGAGTGGTTTGAGGGCAAAAACCTGACAAATGTCTTAGAACACAATATTTGAACAGGCTTTTATGTGTGGTAACCATAGTATAAGTCGAATAATTCACTCCGGTCCATTGAATTATTAAAAAGCAACACACAATCCACTTCACATTGTGGCCGCATCACCACTTCTGTTGAGCATTATTTTTCGAATAACTCAATAGCCTTGTATCAGTATTTCCTTACATATACTGACAATTAGACAAAGAAAGTTAGATAATAAATGACCACGCTAGACATCCATCAGATCTACAGAGACATTAGGAATTTTAAAAGCAGGACTAAATTATCTTCGGCTTCCGCGCTTTGTGATATGAACCTCACATCATGTATCGTTTCACACAGGTCCAGGAAACACAGGCACTCAGCTTACCCGTCAGAAAAAAAAGACAAGAGTGAGTGTGTAACTGAAGTATTATCAGTTTATCTAGATCATATCTCCCTCAGTCAAAAGGCAGTTTAGAGCAGGCAAATGGTATGCGCAGTACAATGTTCAACATTATCTCCATCTGGAAGCCCGTAATGACACGGGCCAGTCGAGCCAGTTGGCTGATAAGCCCCAGTGCAGGTCTAGCTGCTCTCTCGCTCTTTTAAAACAAACTGGACAGGAAAATTGGTTTATCCCTCCTGTCTCAAATGCTCTGGTTACGCCCTTAATATGTTTTTGTCTGTCGTTCACTCGACATATTTCCAGCGGGAAGAAGAGGAGAGAAAGGGAAAGGGTCTTTTTGGTCTAAATTACAGGCATGACTGAGAGCACAGGTCACCGCGCCAAGAGTCATTTCAGAGCAGTCAGTCACACAAAAGAGCCATAAAAATCAGCAGAAAAACCAATGCACGCATGAACGCAAAGAAAATAATAGTGCTTAAACACATCCAGGACTTATTCATTCAAATAAACCTGTGCCATATGGATATTATTTAGTTAGATATAGCTTAGAAGTAATAACGCATATGGAAACACACACAAGTGCTTTTATGAGAACATTATGTCATAATGTGTGCAATGTAAAAAAGATTAAGTACATCTAAATCTAATTCTTCCTCAGTATAATAAAGGTGCAACTGCTCAGAGGTTAAAAAAAAAGAATGAAACAACTGCACTGATCTAGTTTATGAGCATTTTAGTTCAGGGTTTATGAAGATCTCTTATTAAAACTCTTGCATAATGAGGGCTCAAACGGGCTAGGAAAAAAGGACGGAGATTGCTGCAATGTTATTTTGAATGAGCTGGCACTTTTCAGCATGCAAACTATGAATTTACCCTAAAGGTTTGTTTGTTTTTTTTGTGTCTATCAGAGGATCTGGATATGTTGGTGGTTCATTCTGCTGTGGCGACCCCGGCTTAATAAAGGGCTTTTATTATTACCCTATAAAGCCGCACAAATCATATTTGATACATGATGTTTCTAAGATCTATATAATATCAACCTGATTAATTTTTGGCTTGAAAACGTGTTGAATATAATTTGATACTTGTATTTTGCCCTTTTCAAAATGGCTGCTCTCACTGAATTACTTGTATGCCAATTTCTAGTTGTTTTAGTAAGAATACAATTTTTATTGTTACAAATTTTATTAAATACAGGTTTTCTTGACTGTAACAATGTATAATTACTTAAGAATTATTTATTTATGTTACAAATTAATTGTGTTGAAAATGCATGTAGCAATTTTGATACAACAGGTATGAAAGGGGCTTTATTCCAGAAGAATCATTTCACATTTTTGTAATGTAATTGATATCATACCTACTACAATGGAAGCACACAGTATTTGGATGATTTAATTAATCTAATTAATGACTGAAATGCCATCTTAAAATGCATTGTGGGTATTTTACAATAATTGCACTTTATAAAAGGTCAAGCTGCAGTGTTTTTATGTTAGAATGCAAGAAACTGATAATTTTTTAACATGGAAAAACCTGACAGAGATAAAAATCACTGCTCCAGGAATCACTTTAAACTTCTGTATACTGTGTAAGTGTAAAGTGAATCTTTACTTGAACTGCTAATATGCCTACCACAAAGTGAAATAATAAAAGACTGTAAAATGTTTGAAAAAAAAAAAACTAAAAAAAAAAACAAAAAAAAAAACAAAGAGGAAAAACTGCCTGGAATGTTCTCTGTTGTCAAAATGTTAAGGGCAAACATTTTTTTGTATTATTAAAATGGACATTGTTATGAGCAAAAAGTTGCACAAACGCCTGATGAATCAAATGTGATAAAAAAAAAAAATGTATATGGCAAAAAAAAATTTGGGGGGATTTTGCTAGATGGTTTAATAAACATCTCAGTTCCAGAAATTTGAATTTCGTGCCTATTTTTGATATTTCAGGGTTAATATTTTTTACCAATATTGTTTTTGCTACATTTTTGGATTAAATAAATGCAATCTTGGTAAGCATATTTCCCCCCTAGTACAATTTAATTCTAACCGACCACAAACTTTTGATTGACAGTATATAGGAACACCTACCAAGATTGCTTTTGTTTATCATTAGGATACGGTCCACCCATATTACACCCCTTTTTGCATATATACATATAGAGCGAGGGACGTATAGAGTGAGGAATGGAGAAATAGAAAGAGAAAGCAGAATAAAGGGATTATGAGCGACAGACAGAAAGACAGACACAGAGGGAGGGCGAGCGAGACAGAGAAACGTCTCGCTGCGACTGTAAGGTGAATCACGGCAGGAAATAACCGGGAAACACGCCATCAAAATCTGTCTGACCTGCCACAGATCGTCTGGGCCCAGAGCACTCTGGATGGCAGCAGAAACGTATGCAGGCAGTAGCGCCTCTCAAACGCTCTGTCAAGACCTCTCTGTCAGCCCCAGCGGATCGACCCCTCCTTCGTCCCGCCTCAGCCTGCTTGCTCAAGCCTTCATTGGGCTGAACTGCTACAAAGTGGGCGTCTGATGACCGGCTCTCTGGGGATCAGAGATGGCCTGAAGACTTCAAACGCCAGCAGGCTGACAGGCAGCAAGGGAGGTCTCTCTCTCTCCTCTCCGTCTCTCTAACTGCATCTCACCCCACGCCCCCATCGGCCCTGGAGGGGTTTCTAATTGCGTTTCACAGGGAGAGCCGACCTAAATAAGGTCCTTGTTCTCTCTCTGGCTGCCACCCTGCTGGGGGGCAGAGAGACGGAGAGATGGAGAGGAGAATGAAGGAGGAGGAGGTTTGCCTCCCTTGTGTGACAGAAAGCTTTAACGTGTCAGAAATCTTCAGGGAAAAAAAGATGGAGAGCTTCGATTTCCCTGCAGGTAACAGAAGAATGGAGTAGAAGCAACAAAAGAAATGACAGGCGAGACCAAGGTTATTTTTCATAAATGAAAGAATAAAACTATTGGTCAAAAAAAGTTAACTGAAATAGCTACTAAAAAACAATGTAATATTTAGCAAACATAAATAATCGTTTTCAGAATTAGTAAGCACTTGGCAGACCTGCAGCTGTTTAGGGAAAAATCTGTAAGTGAAAATGGAAACTAATTATATAAAAAAAAAAATAGAACTGTTTACAAAATAAATACAAACAGAGGGCTCATATAAACACATTTAGTAGTATATGTAAAACAAAAATTGCACTAGCTTTTAGTTTATACTAATGTCCAACTAAAGTCTATACTGAAAAATAAAGCAATAATTAGCAAACATAAATAATAGTTTTCGTTGTCTGATTACACTGAATGTGCTTTTCAACATAAAAGAGCAGTGTGCTGTGCTTTTTATTTTGCTAGGCAACCAGTGTGTCAATGGTTTTGGCGCTCTATTTTAACTATCTAGGCGCAAAGTCTAAAGCGCATGGTGCAAAAGCATTAAGGGCGTGTCCAAATCCACTTTTGCTCTTTTAAGGATGGAAAAATAGGCTCTGTGCCGCAGCACATGGTCTAACAGGGTTGAGCTTATTCTCTTAATGAGTTATGGGTTTGTTTTGAGAATAAACCAATTAGAGTCTCATCTCCCTTTAAAAGTCAGTTGCGTCACATCATGAAGCATTTACTATTCACGTGGTGGACTTTATAAGTGGAAACACTGAACGCTTCACTAGTGAGAAAACAGTTAATCAGAGCATCTGCAGAGAGAGGATAAAGAATGAGCCTCCTCCAATCCGCCTTTACTTTCACTTTCTCTCTTTGTGGATAAGGAAATAGAGTTATACTCACAGACATTAGCCTACATAATTAATTTTGTTTGTTAGGCACAAAGATTTGTTTCAAAACTATTTCTAAATTCAGATCTAATTTCCAGCAAACTAATAAATAAACAATAATAATGAAGTGTGGTCAAAACACTGAGTTATATCCAAATACACATGCTCAGCCCCATATAGTCTAAAACCTGACAGGTGGACAAATCTAAGCTTGTTTTTAATAAAACAAAAATAAATATGCATATAATAAATAATACTACAAATAATAACATTATACAAAAGCAAATAGTCATGAATAAACAAAAAAAGCCCCCCAGAGGGTGTGACGTCAGGGTTTTTTTTTCAGCATAGAGTTGATTTTTTAACTGCAGGCACACAGCTCCATTAAAAATGCGTGATGCAGCATTCGGTTAGAATGCAAGCCACCCAGATGCATAAACATCATGGAAAACATATCAATCTCTCAGCAGAAAATCAGACCTGCAATGTTTAGAAAAATAATTGCAGATTAAAATTAAAACTAAAAATATAAAAATTAAATAGAAACATGTTCACAAAATAAAAACTAAATATAAGGGTAATACACACAAAGACATGTTTAGCCATTAACGTACAAATTTTGTATTGTGTTAGTGTTTAGTTTAGACGGATCTGTCATTTTGTAGCTGGAAGAGCTTTTTTTCCTTTGCAGGTGCACAACCAATAAAACTAACAAAACAATCCACAAAGAGAACTCAAATTAAACTGAAATGTACTGAAACGTCAATGTAAAAACAGTACTGAAATAAAAACTAATTTAAAAAAATTCAAACTTTAACTATAACTGAACAAAGGAATGGAGTCATCCTGAAAATGCTCTTAACCCTTTGCTTGACAGATGAAGACGGCACATGAGGGTCTACTTTGAAGCTGTGTGGATTTAAATATTTTATGCCCATCTCTGCCACCATGTTTGTGGCAACCGTGGCCTTTCATTATCTCCGCTTCAAAGTGGGCCGGTGGAGGCAAATCACAGCCCTTGCACGTAATCTGTGACAGCATCTCATTAACTGCACACGGCAATTAAAACAATTACTGATAAGAGAGGTGTATCAGAGCCTGCAAACACACAACAGATACTAGATGTCTGCGATGATTAACACGCGTCGTTATCAGAAAGAGCACTAATCGCAGTCTTATCTCGAGTGTGTCGAGCTGCCTGCACAAGCAGAGACTGACAATGTGACGCAGTATGTCACTATCTGTTGGGAAATTTAGTCTCTCTGGCAAAATAACAAAAGTTTCAGATTCCTTTTTGTCAGTTGGTTAAGGCTCGGAATGCTAAATTTGACAATTTCCTGATCTAGGTTGTACAAAATATAAAGTAATGGAACTTTAGAAGCAAGATGGAATGAGATAAGAGGCGATGCAGTGATTTTACTGTACCATGCTAAAGGGTAAATAAAAACGAAATAAAAAATAGTATATACTTATACACAGTGATGGAAGTAATATTCAATAGGTCACCATTTTTCTTAGAAAACATATTTCTAAAGGTGCTGTTCACTTTAAAATTTCACCAGATGTTGAAAACAACCAGAGAAATACATATATGAAAAAAAAACCCAAGTCTCGTTAGTTTACAAATTAGGTTACGTGTAATAAAATGAAATGACTCAAGGAAAAAGCATTGAACACATAAAGAAAGGAAGGTATAGAAAAGCAGTGAAAGCCCAGACAGCAGCTGAAATCTCTCAGTAGTTCTTAAGCAACCCTCTGCCCGTCGTCATTGTAAACCGACTGCTTCAGTTCAACATCTACATTAGGAAAATGATGAAGATGAATCCAGAGTGTACATTTCAGCAAGACATTGATCCAAAACACAGCCAAGGAAACTCCCAAATAGTTTTAGAAAAGAAATTCAAGCTGTAGAATGGCCCAGCCAATCACCTGACTTGAATCCAATGGAGAAAACACAACAATTTTTTATTTAGTTTTTATTTACCCTTTACCATGGTTCAGTAAAATTTCTGCATCGCCTCTTATTGATCTCTTATATACATAAGTTTCTTTTATTGTATTCGATTTTTAATACAGTATTCTAAAGATGTATACATTTTCTCAAATATATACAGTACATGAATGTTTAAATACTTTCTACTTGTATTATATGCAGTTGTAACATTTTAAGAGTCTTTACTTACTGTACTCCTTTAACCTGATTAATCCATTAAAAAGCCCCATTAAAATCTAACTGGTCAACCACAATTAACATTGGCTTTAAATGTGGCTCATCCGATCAAATTTTAGAGCCAAAACTGTGTTATAAAGTTGTGTTCAAAAGCATTAGAGCGCCTATATCATGTTAAATCTCACCTAAAGGAGCCCATTCAGAGCGTGTTTGCATGTTTACGCTCAATCTCCGGTGTGGCTTGACCATGCTGATTTATAGAGTAGATTTCCAGGTGGTTGCAATGCATATCTGTGTGTGTTGTGTTATAAGGGCCGCCTGTCTGCCTGTAATAGAGATGCCTTTGAGAGGGTCTGTGCTGAACCCGCGTCGAGTCGGCGGAGGAATTCCTCTCATTCTCGGCACACTTACATCCTGACAACCAGCTAAATGTGCACTTTGTTGGGCCTCTGCCCCGAGAGGAGAGAAGCTCACATTCACAGTACAGTACGGTTATTCCAGTCAACACCACACACACACATATATACACACACACTTGCACAGCTATCCTTGTGAGGACATTCATCAACACAGTGTAATCTCTAGTCACTTACCTAACCTAACCTTTAGTGTTTAACCCTAACCCTTACTTTAAACTTAAAGCCTGATTTATATTTTTGGTTGAGTGATCGTCATACCCCATGGTGCACATTGCATTTACTTGACTGCGTTGTGAGCATTTATAGTTCTGCATTTTGTCTGTGCTGTTCTGGCAATGATACTTCCGAAGCACTAGTAGGCAGTGGTGTTTCTATGCTCCACTGTGTCAAATTTCTTTTCCAATGTTTTGAGTTTACGCCAGAAATGCTTGCAGTGCCATACCAAATTCTATAGATACATTACTATGAATGGGGAAAAGTACAATGCTCATGGTCTATGGCAGTGTTTCTCAACCACGCTCATAGAGGACCACCAGCACTGCATGTTTTGGATGTCTCCTTTGTCTGTCACTTCCATTACAGGTCTTTCAGTCTCTGCTAATGAGCTGATGATTTGAATCAGGTGTGTTTGGTTAAGAAGACATGGAAAAGGTGCAGAGCTGGTGGTCCTCCAGGAACATAGTTGAGAAACCATAAGGCCCCTTTTTACACTGCCAGTTAAATATGACCCAATTCCGATTTTTTGCTCATATGTAACACAGATCGGATCTGTTCGACATCTTTAGCAACAGTCATCCAGAAGCATGGATTTTCCTCCCACTGCTATGCTGATGATACCCAGCTATACCTCTCTTTTCACCCTGATGATCCCTCGGTTCCAGCTCACATTTCAGCCTGCCTGTCAGACATTTCACACTGGATGAAAGATCATCATCTTCAGCTTAACCTCACAAAAACGGAAATGCTTGAAGTTTCTGCCAACCCGACTCTACACCATAATCCAGATGGATGGGGCAACCATTACTGCATCCAAAATGGTAAAAAGCCTTGGAGTAACGATTGATGACCAACTAAACTTCTCTGACCACATTTCTAGAACTGCTCGATCGTGCAGATTCATACTCTATAACATCAGAAAGGTCCGACCCCTCCTATCTGAATATACAGCTCAACTCATTGTTTAAGCTCTTGTTCTCTCCAAACTGGATTATTGCAACTCTCTACTAGCCGGGCACTCCGCTACTCACCCGTTTGCACTGGCTGCCAGTTGCTGCTCGCATCAAATTCAAAGCTCTGATGTTTGCTTACAAAGCGACCTCTGGCTTTGCTCCTCCTTATCTGCTCTCACTTCTGCAGATTTATGTGCCCTCCAGAAACCTGCGTTCTGTGAATGAACGTCGCCTCGTGGTTCCATCCCTAAGAGGGAAGAAATCACTTTCCCGAACTCTCACATTCAATCTGCCCAGTTGGTGGAATGAACTCCCTAACTGCATCAGAACAGCAGAGTCACTTGCTGTCTTCAAGAAACGACTAAAAACGCAACTGTTTAGTCTCCACTTTCCTTCCTAATCTGTAACTGCCTCTTTGGCTATACCACTAACTGTACTCTCTCAAAAAAAAACCCCAAAAAAACATTACTAATGCTTTGCTTCTTAGACTTTACACACCTGAAACTTGTCTATAGCACTTATTCACTGCTGCTCTTATAGATGTGTAAATTGCTTCCTTGTCCTCATTTGTAAGTCGCTTTGGATAAAAGCGTCTGCTAAATGACTAAATGTAAATGTTCTATGACCATGTAAACACACACACACAAAAATGCATACATGCGGATATTCAGAGATCGGTTTCAGGCCTCCTTCATATGTGGAATATATCAGATATAATCAGATATAAATTGAATATGTGACAATGTGACTATCATGTAAACAGGAGATTGGATTCATTGAGGTATTCCGTATTGTATGTCATTAAACTTGTGACAATGTGGTAGTTCTCCATGGTTTAATGATGTAGAAGGAAGAGCGTGTGTGCTCATCCTAAAATTTCAGACCAACTGCCCCTTATTAAAGCCCACCACAATTTGTTTCCACCAGACCTGAGATCTCTTGTACCCACAAATTCCTCTGTATGGTGGAGGACACCATATAAAAACCATTGGCGCAAACTGTGATGAGGCCCTTTCCCCCCTCCTCCGCCTCAAAATCATTTTTTAAAGTTGGGAGAAAATTCGTAGAGCTAAAAGCAAGATAATTTCTTCCATCATGTCTAGTGTGGCGCAGATGCTAGAACCCACCTTTAGGCATGCTCAATGTTGTAAATTGTATGGCAAGTGTAAACACATGAGTCGGATATGGGTCACAATTAAAAGAACGTGTAAACGGACAGACAAAAAAAATCAGATTTAGGCAACAAATCGGAATTGGTCATCAAGACCTGACAGTGTAAACGTGGCTTTAGTCCCACTTCCGGTCGAAATAGTCCTCAAACACCCCTCTAGCCCTGCAACGGGAGGGAGCCAGGGCTCGAGGATCTTATACGCTCAGGGCTCTCTCCCGGAATGTCAAACAAGCTTCATTTTATATCAATCATCAGCTAAGTGTGAACTCTTGAAAAGAAATTAAAATGTTATGTTCAGAGAAGTTTTTAGCTTCCTAATAATTAAGTGAAACACACCTGTTTCAGTTTTGATGCCAAAACTTGGTATTTTTAGTAATGTCAAGTTATATTAACTTAATATCTTTAGCAATGACAACAGCCGGGTTTACAGTGTGTACAGTAGCTCTGTCACCAGACTGGAGACTTGTTTAATACTCCTGCCACTGGCATCCCTCAGCTCCCATGGCTCTTGGCTCCTCCCACACCCCTCCCCAATACCAAATCGACCAATTACAGATCTTGCACTCTGCGTTCTCAAGACGTGTAGTTACATTCCTTAAGAGGTGCACCTCAGGGTTGAAGGGTATGCACAACAACAGCATTTTTGGGATTGAAAATGGGTTACAAAATGAAAACAACCCAGAAAACAAGAGTCTATGAAAACGATGACATTATGTGCTTGTATGGTACGTGTTTAGGGAAGTGTAGATTAAAGGCAAGTGTGAACAAAGACATAACAATGGCGGTGTATGTTGTAGTGTTGCTGCTCAGGTGTTTACTAGAGATTGCTTCATAAGCAAAGTGTGGATTTACTACACATTACAACCAAAAGCGGAGACGCATGGCAAATTCTATATACACAAAGATGGTTGTACAAGTATACATACAGTATGCGCAGAACGCATGGGAGTGAGTCTAGGGGTGTTGATTTGTTTTATATAGATCTGCAAAGGTTTGAACGAGTCCAAAGTGTGTGTGTGTGTGTGATGATGATGATGTGAGGAGAGTGTTAATATATGTGCATGATGTGTGTGTGTGTAATCTGTATGTGTGTGTGTATGAAGGAACGTGTGAAGTAGGTGAGTTTCCTGTCAGGTTGATCAGTGTGTAAATGTGTGTGAAAGCTGGCTTTGTGTGGGTAACACACGGCTTGGCTGTACACATTTTTTTTTCTCTTGCTGGCCTGTTTGGACCATTAGTTCAGATGATTACATGCCCTGCCAACATTTTCACAGCCAAAAAGCTAAAGTATATTTTTAGTTTTACTTATGTACTGCAAATGTGCCTGAAAAAACTTTATTTTCTTTAAAGCTTCTTCTATTTTCTCTGTTGTCATTTTTTGACGAACAGAAACTGAAAATGGAAAAAACTAAATGACTAAAATGTTAAAATACCATTGTAAAAATGAAAATAGTTTAATCTATTAATAGAAACTATCATAATCATAACTGTATCACACTTTTCCATACATATAATGAGATGAATAGAGAGCAGAGACAGATAGGAGTGTGATACTGTGACTCAAATGGGATAATGTGTGTTTGTGTAGCTCAGTCATCAGCAGTTGTGTCAGTCTGGATTAGTCTGACCTCTGTTTAACAACACAAGAGTGAGAAAACCCAAAAACAGACTGTAAGAGGATTTACCTATGAGCACATCATCTACACACAGTCTTACAGCACAGAGAAGGATAATCTGTAGAAGACCACTGTAAACCCAGACTAGCACACAAACAGAATGTCGATACACTGATAAAGCAGCATCACGGAGCTTCAAGAACACACGAACAGACAATTATGAGTAAAAATGTTTGAATGCAACCACTACAAAGCCTTCTAACAACACATACAGCCAGCAGAAGCCAGATGGCGGCTCATAAAGCAAACATAATCTGTGCCAAAATAAAGCCTAGATTTCCAGGTGCTGAGAGCGATCTCTACTGAGAGTTACAACCAAATGGCACCTCAAATCACAAGGCCTGAGGATATAAAAAAACAGGCAACATTCATGCGTCGTGAGGTCTCAGAGGGTGAGACTGATGCTGCGACACTCCAGAAAACTCAGAGATCAACAACACTCAACAGGATTCATCAGTAGTGTTCGCTAAAGCAAATTACTGACACTTAAACAACAATGCAAAGTTCCCCACAATCGCCACACAAAAACTATATTAGTTGCCCAAGAGGCAACTGTTGAAGAATTGGACTCCACTGACTGCAATATTTTGATTTACTGCAAACAACCAGCTCATGTGAGAGTATAATGGTGGTTTTAGGCCATTTTTATACATTTTTGGTACCACTTTAGTAAACAATTCACATCCTTTACTTATTGCTTGCATATTACCTGCCTGATATTAAGATATTAACTGTTTATTAGCACTTATAAATTATGATCTTATTTCACATCGCTAATCCTAACCAATACATGAACACAATGTTGTTAACAAACAGCTAATTAATAGTTAATTGAGCTAAAATCTTAGTTAATGGTTTGTTAATTGTGAGAAATGTACATTAAAATAAAGTTTGACCAACCTTTCATGTGTCAGGTTATTTACAAAACAAGAAGGAAAAAAAGAAAATCAAACTCATGAAGTTAAATGTAATAAATTTTACTAACCAAACATTGTTTCTTAATACAGTATAACTAATAAAAATATACATGAAAAAGGATCCAAAATAACTATAATAAAATCTTACAAAAGTAATTTGTAAAGGAATCCGACTACTCTGGATGCTGTGTATTTTTAAATCATTATAAAGAATTGAATCAGGAATCAAATTTGCACTGTGTGTTACTGATTCACTAACAATAAACTAAAATCATGTTATTAAACTTTAAAGGAGCGTTGCTAGTTATTTTTACCCTCCTATGGCATTTAGGGAGGTGACGCAGTAGGCGCAGGAGGTCACTGGTTCGAGCCTCGGCTGGGTCAGTTGGCTATTCTGTGTGGAGTTTGCATGTTCTCCCTGTGTTGGCGTGGGTTTCCCCCACAGTCCAAAGACATGTGGTACAGGTGAATTGGGTAGGCTAAATTGTCCGTAGTGTATGAATGTGAATGAGTGTGTGTAGATGTTTCCCAGAGATGGGTTGTGGCTGGAAGGGTATCCGCTGCGTAAAACAAATGCTGGATAAGTTGGCGGTCATTCCGCTGTGGCAACCCCAGATTAATAAAGGGACTAAGCCGACACGAAAATGAATGAATGAATGAATAAATGGCATTAAGGCAACATAGGATCATTCTGAAAACGTAGCCCAATATACATTTCTGAAAATTGTGAATTATGTAGCCAGAAGTCCGTATGGCTGCATTTCATCTTTAAAATGAATGCTATGACAGCTATCCTTTTCTCGCTTACCAGCTGACTGTTTACCTCCGTATGGATGGCTTTCCCGCTGTCCCCCAGTTTATTCGGTAGCTCGACATGTACGTCGGCGGACTTAAGATGCAAAGCGAAGTTGACTGCGACAATGGGGTTCAAGTCCGGTGAAGAACGATTCCAGAAAGCAGGTAAGACAAAATCAGAAGCCAAAAAATAAAATAAACAAGTAAATAACAGGGTGAGATTGTGGTAAAATCTAAAATCGTGGTAAAAATCAGGTGAGGGCTTTTTTCTATTTCTGGATTGCCAATTGGGTTTAGGGAAGTGGGTGGCGGGTCATTTGATGCTTTGGAAAACACTATTGGTTGGGTTCGAGGAAGGGGAAGAGTGGGTCAGGCAATCGGTCAGTCAGTCAGTCATTCAGTCAGTTGACAGCGGCCTCTGGTGGATTCACGTGAGAGCAGCAGGCCTAAATGGCACTCATGAGAAAAAATTTTGAGATCTGAAAAAGTGTACACAGCGTTCTTTGGTGGATTCGCGAAAACAAAATCTGCAAAAAAACGTAGCTCCTGGGACACATTTGGCACTCTACAGAAATGTATATTGGGGTAAGTAATCAGAATAAGCCTGGTTGCATTTAGGTCTGTTTTAACCCAGAAGAATATATAAAAACTGCAACATTTTTAGCAAGGGAATGAGACTTTGCAAATGTTTGCACAGAAAATACAGCTTGCAAAATTATTAAAGGAGTTATATTGGTGCCGAAAAGCTTTTGTAAAAGATGATTTGCCTTTCCCATCTAACATACTTTTGGGACTGATTTTTGCTGATAAACATGAATAAACACAGATGAAAAAAATGTGTTTTTATCTGAAAGTGAACACTTACGCAAATTTATTTTTGTTTGAAAATTTGTAATATTAATTTAATCGGGAATAAAATGGAGGTTTAAATCATACAAAAAAAAAAAAAGAATTACAAATCGATATTTAAAAAAAATTAAATAATGGCTTTTCCCCTGGACCTAAGGAGCAGTGATAGTCTTTACACTTTTAAATCTTTTTAAGCAGGCTTTTATATTGACTCCATGTTATTTTATACTTTGATGTTTTTGTACTTCAGCTCCTCTCATGTATTTAAAATTGTGTCTTACAGTGTTTTATTTTTTATTAATTGTCTTGTTGTTGTTCGGTGACCTTAGGTGTCCAGAAAGGCAGCATTTACAAAATGAATTATTATTAGTACTTTTAGAAAATAATGATTGTTCAGATCAAAACAAATCTGAAATATAAAACAATACAAATATTGAATGCATTACAACCATCACAATACTCTTAACAGCATTCAAAATAATATTTTGATGCTTGTTCAAACTTAAACCTAAACTTAAAGTTAACTTAAACTTAACTGTTTTATGTTCAATCAACTTAAATTTGTAAAAACAATTAAATTAACTTCATTGTTTTGTGTTGAGACAACATTAAAGTATTGAGCGGAAGCCAGCATTTTTTACAGTGAGACTAGCTTATCTAATCTACAATCATATTTCTGGCTCATGTTCCAACAAAAAAAATATACACACTATAACACACACATATATTTTCTCTTTAGTCTTACACACACGCACACACACACACACACATACAAAGTCTGTCTGTTCTTCCCCAGCAGCAGTGCTGTGTATCCTCACGGGCCCTGCGGTGGGAACTGTGGTGTCAAAACAACATTGTCATTTTTTTTCCACACTTCTCCGTGGTGTTGCTTTGTTCAGCTGGCCGTGTCTGATTCCCCGCGCTCCTTTCCTGATGCATTTTTCAGAAGTTACGTGCCAAACATTGTGTTCCGACGCATCAAAAAGACTATTTAGAGCCCCCAGGATTAACAGCTCTTGTTAAATCGAAGGTTACACTTGGCACAGCCATAAAAAATTGAGCAGCTAACTATATTAACCAGGCTGAGCGGCGTGAACTGCATTTAAAAGATAACACGGTTTCTTTTAGCATTACTAATTCATCCACAAGGCCTGCCGGTGGAACGCAGAAACACTGGGATACAGAAAGCTCACACATGAATTGAACATGCCGTCTCACCCGCAGTTCCGAAACATCGATTTCTCCCCATCGTGTCGATACGTCTTCACTCACAAAACACTCAAAACAAACTCTCCCACCGCAGAGAGTAATTACCCGATCGCTGCCTCTGAAGCTGATAGAACAAATGCTGAACAAGTGTCTCAGGACGCTGGGAATCTGCCTTTGCTGGATTATATTTGCACATAAACTAAACATGAGTGCAGCAGGTGCGAGCGGTTTGGGAAATAACATTGTTTACTACACGAGAGCGACTCTGGAGCATCTCTTACAAATGACAAATCAAATCTGACTTGTATAGGTTGCTAATGAAAAAGCTGGCAGTGTTATTGTGGATGATCCTATTGGCTAATGAAAGTCGTGGGATTGGATTGGTGTTCGGTTTTTGAATAATGCTCAAACGTCTTAAAGGAATAAAACATTTATTTAGCCAAAAGATTTATTCACTGTCATGTTGTCAAAACCTAGATTGTTTTGTTCTTCTGTGGAAAAAAATAAGATGTTGTTTCTATATGATAAAAGTCAATATAGTGTCCTAAAACTGTTGGGATACCGACATCCTTCGAAATATCTTCAAGATCAGATTTTTTTTTCCCATATTAACCTCATTCTTTGTGTACGAGCAGGCACAGCCATGTTTAATGTTCTTGGCTTGAGACTTCCAGTCTCATTCACTTCCATTCACTTTTAGACGTTAAAATCAGCCCGTTATGCTACATGATGTTGCAAACTGATGTGTTCTTATTATATTATTCTGCTTTATCTGTATAGTCATGCACACATTTGTTTGTAGAGCAAGTAGTTTGATCGTTTTCTGCCGTTTATTATGCCTAGTCATTTCTCCCATAGGCAGCTGAAGCGAAATTTCTAAAACAATCACAAAAACAAGCGCACTTCCACATAAGGTCAGTAATGGAAGTCAATTGACCCAGAAGTGTCTGCTTACCAACATTCTTCAAAATATCTTCAAATATATTTTATATGGAAGTCGATAATGGATTTCAAATTTGTTGAGCGTTTTCGGATGGTATTACTTTGAATTAAATGGGCGTTATCAGTGGTTATCAGCTGATAGATACTGTATGGGCCACTGGTAGGCTCAGAAAGCTGTTATCATTCATCCACATGGTTAATCAGCTATAGATACGGCTGCAGCTAAAAGTTAACAAGAATTATTTATATTATTTATTACATTTCCCATTAATTGTATTTTATTATCCTCTACCCCTACCCCATCCCTAAACCCAACTGTCACTGTAATGTAAAAACAGATCTGGATGTGGAGTCTTCTCTATTAGTATAGCTGATTAACCATGAGAATTATTTATATTATTTATTACATTTCCCATTAATTGTATTCTATTAACGTCTACCCCTACCCCAAGTAATGTAAAACAGATCTGGAGTCTTCTATGTTAATATAGCTGATTAACCATGTGGAGCCTACCAGTAGGTGCAGAAGGCCCTTACTGGCCCATATCTATTAGCTGATAACCACTGATAATGCCTATTCAATCGTGTGATAACATTCAAAGCGTGAAATGAAAAAGCATGCCACACTTTCAGCTAGACTTTATTGTAGGGATGTAGGGATGAAAAAGATGGTAAGCGAACAGTGGGATGAAGGGGAATGGAAGTAGGAGGATAAATGGTGAACAGGTAGGTAGGTTGATCGGGCGCCCTACGATGATGCTCAGTGTGGAGGTACCGTCTCTGTAATATTTTGGTAGAATGATTGGACCCCCAGATTCAAGAGAGGGTTATAGGATTGTTAATGGGAAGCGAGGAAATAGAGGTAGGGAGGGTGGAACCTCTATTAAGTTATCCTCTATTAACAAGAAATATCATGACCACAGACCTGTCCTTCAGTCTATCAGCTGTTTTGTAGCCATTTAAGCGAGAGGTCACATGCTACATTTTAGCCTTGAGATGCTCAGCTGCAAATCTTCAAAAACTGATGGACATCCAAGTGACCCTTAGTAAAGCAGGCTAAGACATGGACACACAGACAGACTGACTGACCGACACACACACACAACCACTCGATCCTTCCCAGCATACAATTGGCCGCTGATTACTCAAAGCATTCCAGCAAATGGCTGATTACACAATCAGAGGCCTTTGAAGCAGAATGATTCTCCTGTGGCTTCAGTAATGGAGGCAAAATGAAACCTGTCCACTTGCCTTAGAAGAGCCGTCTGATGAGACCTTCATCGGGGAGAATGAGAGCAAGAGAGGGAAAGAGAGACATGGGGGAAATACCCTACTAACACAGCACATCAATCACCGCACCCGCAGGGAGAGAACCAGAAAGAAATGTGTTCCCTCCTTCCACTGCTCTCGCCTCTCTCCACGGCCTTATTATTTCTGCCGAGCGTCTGGTTGAGGCGTTCGGGGAGATGTGAAGGTGACTGTGCGACCAGACCAATGATTGATAGAGCTGAAACAATCAATCCATCTATCTATCCATCCATCCGTCCATTCATTCACTGCTTCAGCACTTTGAGTAATTATCCACCAGGGATTTATTCTAATTTGTCCACCTTGGTGAGACTGATTATATATATATTTTTTGCACAAGTTTATTATAATGAAGAGAATATGTGAAGAAAAAAGTAAAGATGTTGTTTTTGTGGAAGCCATGATATATTACCATTACAACAGCATTCAATTTTTTTTCTTTTTCTTTGACAGATTCCATTGATTAAAAGTGACAGTATGGACATTTATAGTGTTACTGCTGTGTTTGCTGTTATAGGTTGTTTACAATCACGTGGTTCTGTTGATGCGTGGAATTCAGATGGAGAGCAGGAAGTGAAAACTGAATGGGAGACATAGAGTAAAGTCCGCATTTTTTGCCATTTATACCATATTTCAAAAAAGGTATAAACAGAAAATAAGCACATATGTTGGCATGATTCTTAAATCATGAAGAGAGCCGAGTTTTCTCCTGAACTAAAATATTTTGGCCTATCATTGACTACGTTTACATGGACATCAGTAATCTAATTATTTGGCTTAATCTAATTAAGACAATAATAAGATTGAGTAGGGATGAGTTGCTTTTTGAATGTTCCTTTCATGATCCCGTTTTACATGTTATAGCACATAATTCGATTAATTTAGTCGCGTCACCGCGCTATCTGCATTTTCTCTGGAGTTTCATGTCATTTCGGGTGTTTCATTTTTAATTTGTCAACTTTAACTGCAGTTTGGAACTTTCACTTTCATTCGGGAACATTTCATGTATGCCCCCCGTGACAAATGAGATATTGGATGCAACTATGAACTGCTGGAAGAATGTAGTTTTGATAGAAGTTCATACCGCATGCTGAATGGAAGAATCCCCCCCCCCATTTTCATGATGCAGGTGTCTGTGGTCTGCACTGACTCGGTAGGTGCAAAAAGTGTCAAACAGCCGTGTGTGTTTGTGTGTGTGTGTGTGTGTGTGTGTGTGTGGACTACCTAGTTTTGTCGCAAGGGCTGCATTTCTTTTTTGTTCTGTCGACGAACTTACCATCAACAAACATTCACCACTGCTGCTGCATATCACGATGTTCACGTTACGGTTGTTTATTTCACCAAAACGCCAGTAAAGACTTGGAATATGGCAAAACAAGACAGAGATTTCATTGCAGAGGTACGTTATTTATGTTCTCTTGGATTTTGTATAAGTGTGGTGGTGTTTGTTTCTTAGTTCTTGACAACTATTTCAGGCTTTCAACTATTTTCATCTTTGTAACACATTTACATATAATACATATTACTAGGCTTGTATAGAACTTTTTTGGTGTTGTCAAACGAATTATGTATGGATGTTTTGAAAAAATGTGTATTACATGCCACCTTTTCTTCCATTTTCCAGACAGTTTCTTGAACTTTCCCCCTTTAGAGGCAAAAACTTTTGGAAGTCTATAAAAGCTGTTCAGCATTTCTTAATTTGGCCGATTTAAACATTTCTAAACATCACAAAACAGAAACATTTTGATGTTCTAAAAGCGATTCCTATGTAGAAGAATCACTTCCTGCCCTCCATCTGAATATTGCGCATGATCAATGACGTCATGTGAAAACAATCTATTTAGAATTTTTGATTCATCAAAGAATCCTGAAAAGCAAAATGTATAATTGTTTCCACAAACAATGAAGCAGAATTCTTTTTTTTAAGCATTAACAATAGTATGAATCATTATTATGAACTGTTGACGAACAAAATAGTTTTTAAGAGATTTTTTTGGTGCACAAAAGTGTTCTTGGAGCTTCATATGTTTTCAGTTGAACCACTAAAGTCACGTTGAATGTTTTACAATGTTTTTGATTTCTTTGAATGTTTGAATGTTCTATGGAAGATGAGAGAACTTTCAAGTTTGATCTCCTGAGCTACGTCTAGTAAGTTTATTTTCCCTGTTGCTTGCTGCCTTATTGTCTATTTGTTTTCTCCCCTTGTGGAGTTTTCTTTGTGTGTTTATTAAATATTTTATATACCTCATTCTAAGAAGAACATTCTAAGTTGTCTGTTTTGCTACCTCATTTTTGATAAGAATCTAAGTTGACTTTTTTTGATCACTCCTTATTTTCTGAATCCCTACTTGGAGTGTTTTCGTTTGGGTTTAACAAAACTGCCTCTGTGGCTGAGTGTGTCACTCACCAGTCTCCACACCAGAGACCCGGATTCAAGACCCACCTGTGACACTATTGAGGACCATGCTTAACTGAACATTAATAAGGTGTATCAATTTATAGGATTATCAACAACTTATCAACCGTCGATTAATCACTGGCACCCTAGCCTATAGCTGTAAAGATTGGTGCAGTTGTTATTATTTTAGTTTTTCTGAAAATGTAAGATATATCTTCTTCACTGCTGGGTTTTGTTGTGCCTGATCTCTCCTCCTCCTCCACTGCTCCTCTGACTGTCGGGAGGATCGATGCAGGCACACTGTCAGGGCCAGCAGATGTAGAGCTCTCATTTAACACCTGACAGAGAGGAACACACCAGAGACACCAGCACAGGCCAGCGGTCAGAGGTCAACCTTGCAGCCTCGTCACTGCTAAACATCAAGCTTCAGGCCAGAGAGAGAGCTAGAGAGAGACAGTCCAACACACAATCTGAGTTACTAAACAATTACAGTATAATCTTTATTAGTTAGCCATGAACAAATCACTGTCCCAATGGCCTCATGCGAAATAAAAAAAAAATATATTTTTTTTTTTTCTAGTTTAACGGACCAAGGACCTTTTTCACAGTGTTTCTTATTATATAGTTCTTCTAGAGAAAGTCCTTTTTCTTTTAGTTTGGCTGATTTTTTGAAAACGGCATAGGCCAATATTATTAGTCCCCTTAAACCGCTGTTGTCCAATCATTTGCCTAATTAACCTACTCAAACCTGTGAACTGTCACCTCACAAAACAGCTAGTAAAATACTTTGTACTGTCATCATGGCAAAGATAAAATAAATGAGTTTTAGAAATTAGTTAAAAAAATAAAAATGGAAATTTAAAAATTTACGTATAAAATTGACATATTAAATATAAAATATAAAATAAAAACTATTTGTTAAACAGCACTTAAAAATACTTGAAAAACAATTTAATTTCACAAGAGTGCTAATTTTATAAATATATAGACATTGTTTCTAATGATTCACTATAAATCTCTGATTCTTTCAGGAACAAGTGGCTTTATGAATCAATCACTAGGTTAAAAACTACCTGACCAACATTAAAGAGAAAGCTGCTGAGCAGGTACAGTCTGAGTGTGGAGACTCATTATTATTATATACTTTTATTTTGTGTGTTTTTTTTTATTTGAAATACTTAATTAACTTGTTTTTTGTGACAACAGATATATATAATATAACGATATATGTATGTGTGTTTGTGTGTATTTTCTATTTTCATTATTTCTTTTATCTATATGTATGTTTTGTAGTTTGTATATTGTTATTGCTATGGAAATTTGAATTTTTTGGAATTTGAATAAACTCATTGTAATATTTAGTAAAATGTCCTTCTTTCTTGTGTGGCATTAATCACTGTAACTATATCATATAGTTATATCTGTGAGTGAGATACTTTATAATGTCAGGTTGCAATATTATATTACAATAAAATCTTAGGCTATACATTTTGCACAACCTTAGTTCATATTCAAATGAAAAGAAGCATAAAACGCCAAGCTTCAAATAATGTGCATCAAAACCTCAACAGTCACTATAAGCAAGACTTAAGTAAAACGGGTCATTTTTCTACTAATTGTAAGCACTGTGGTCTGTTTTAGATGTTAAAGAACAGGATAAGGAAAGTTAAATAAAGCATTGTGCCCATGATAGAGTGTAGGGGGGGGGGGGGGGGAGAGAGAGAGAGAGAGAGAGAGAGAGAGAGAGAGAGAGAGAGAGAGAGCGCTGTGTGTTTCTGTAGTCAAGAGGGTGTGTATTCAACAGGCAACACTCGAGGACCATCATGCACACTTCACTTCAGCTCTCTTCAGGGCCAAGTGCATTAAGCACCACTGCTGAGCTCCACCAACAGAGGATAAAAAGAGCTGGGGGGCTGGAGAAACACTCAATGAATGAAACATGCGCAAACGCTGTGACTTCAGAGCTACTGTTTTTCATTTACATCAACGAGAAAACAAGGAGACTGGAGTCAGAAAACATTTTAAATGTTATGTTATACATATACTGTAGTGCTAGGGCCAAATGAAGTTTTTAATGCCAATCAATCATTGTTGTGCATTTTTTGTAAATATTTTCTGCACTACTAGTGCCTTGGTTCAGGGGTTCCCAAACGCTCATGACCCCCACTATTCTCGGAGGTGGTAATAAACATACAAACATTGGGTAAAAAAATAGTATGGATAAAATACGACCCCTCCCCCCATTCTCCCGAGACCCTCACTTTGGTAATCATTGTCTTAGTGATTAAGATTTTTGTAGAATTTTGTCACACTGTATTTGAAGGTACAGTACAGTTATTAAACTATTAACTATGCCTCAATAAACTCCTCAATTGCTGGATATTAATAGTTAAGTAGTAAAACAGTAGTATAGTATTAGTAAAAACAGAATATGTAAAATGCAAAATATGTTCTTTACATGTACAAATAAACAGCCAATATCTTAACAATAGGCTTTAATGAGTATCTAGTTAATAGTGAGAATTGGCACTTAAACTAAAGCGTTACTGATTTTTATGTACTATTTCTAATAGGGTTTGACAGTAAAGAGCTAATGAATGGCATTTACCCATTTGATTGAGTTAAAATTTGACTTTACACTGTAAATACCCACTTACAAGGGTATTTTTTGTTTAGTTATGTTTTTAAATTGCAATATGGGTGCCTTTAGTAAAAACTATGCAAAGTAGTTACACAACTAACTCTTGCTACTGGTCTAGCTGGTGATTGACAGATCCATCTATCAAATAAAGCTTTGCAGCTTCAGATTTCTGTTGTTTCTCAAGGTTAGTTTACACAGTTTTTTTTTTATCAAAAAAGGTCCAATTGCCACAATCACCAGCGATCTAGTCCATACAGAATTCTGGAGAACTACAAATCTGCCACTAAAAGAACTACAAATCCTGTCATGCACCATGCACTCACACATGTTCCAGTTCTTCTATGATTACACACACACACAGCTGAAGCATATCATTCATTCATTACCTGGACTTTAAAGACAGCACACACACACATCTTTGCTGAGTCTTGTTTATCTGTTTTAGCGAGCATTTTGATGCGTTTCCTTTGCTATGCCTAACTGTGTTTGATCTTAAGCCTTGTTTTACAGTTTCCGTTGCTTTTTCGCTGCCTGTTCTGACCATTTGTCTGTTTACTGACCATTCTTTGTATTCTCTGTATGCGTTGTTTGCTCCTGTGATCAACCTGACTATTCTTGTTAATAAATACTAAAAATAATAGTAATAAATACATCACATAACACCAATATTCATAAAACATAGAGTCTAAATCGTGTTACACACCGAATTTAATTTTTTTTAAATGCCCCCAAGAACAAGGATGCATGTATTATATTCAAGGTGTCATTTGTTTCTGACATTTATTTTCATTTAATTGTTAACATTTGTTTTAATTGTAAGTTAAAATAGTTAATAATCAATAGATAAATCAATAATCAATAGTTAAAAATGAAATTTTTTTTTTACATTTTACTCAAACCTAGCTAAGAAATCCAGTAAATCTAAACTGACTACCTATATATACAAACACATACAAAATACACTCACTGACCAATTTATTAGGGATCTAAATAGAAACAGAGAAAAAAGAGCAAGTCTTTTCTTCTAATAAATGACTGTTTGATGACAACATGCGAAAGAACAAAACAGCTGTGTATCCTGTGATCTGAGGAAGCGGTGTGTGAGGTGTGAAAAGTTTGTGTGTGTGTGTGTGTGTTTCAAGGTGTAGAGTTGTGCATTATTAAGACTTTAAATAACGATGTGGAATTGCTTAGCAGAAATGATTTGATTAGCATGTTGGGCTCTTAAAATGAGCTGGAAGTGAACCAAATGAGTGCAGAGAGATAAAGCGAGAGAGAAAGCGGGAGAAGGTGCGATAAGGCCCTTAATTGCTGTAACTGCACCTAGAGACTTGATGATCTGTGACATCTTCCCCTCCGCCATGTGCAAACTCTGCTAACAGTTAATTAAGTGTTGCGGGGATGTTGGGGAGCGATGGATCAGAGAGAGCTGTTCTCTGGAGAATATACCGACTGCATTATGAAAAGAGGTGTCAGCCTGCTTTATCAACACTTTAAGAGCTTGATGAGACCTGAATGCTTTCTGCTGACCCCTGTCCAGAGTGTGTTCGCTCTGACATATTTGGCTAAAATCATTGATTTGGTCTTTATGTGCCATACAAATCTGTAAGGCAGGCAGGCAGGGCTGAGCCTGGTCAGTACCTGGATGGGAGACCACATGGGAAAACTAGGTTGCTGTTGGAAGTGGTGTTAGAGAGGCCAGCAGGAGTCCTAATGCCCCAGTATAGTGAAAATGACACCATACTGTCAGTGAGCATCGTCTTTCGGGTGAGACGTTAAACCAAGGCCCTGACTCTCTGCGGTTACATTACATTACATGACATTATATTATATATAAGGTGTTTAAGTTATGCAGTTTCATATTGAAAATTAACAAAAATTATATATAAATATAATAAATAAAAAAATCTAAATGCAATAAAGGACAATCTGCGACAATAATTTGTTTGCATAAATTTATCGTTTAGTGCTGTAAAGCTATTTTATTACTGATATAATATATTGTTTGTTTTGAATTAGATTTCATATAATTTTTTTTTTATTCAAGTTTGACTAGGTATTGCATTCCTGGATCTTAACAAACGCAAGCGCAGGTTGCCAGATTAAGGACCAAAAGGAGACTGACAATCGAGCCTAAAGTCTGATTTAAACCGTGTTCTAAATAAATGCAACGGCACGCAATAGAAGGAATATTCTCCATATTAAATGCAGTTTTTGTTCACACCTCCAATTTATATTTTAGAAATGGCCTCTATTTCTTGCAGTTGAACAACAGAATACACCTCATGTGCTTTATTCAGTGTTAAATGCTAACAATGTGAGTTTGAATGCCATTTAACATGACATTTATGGCCATACTACTGAAAGCAGCAGCAGATAGTTCTCCTCATACTTTGAAATTGTACTTTAGAACTGTGAATTAATGCAAACCAACACATAGTGAATCAGCAGGTACATTTAATACTGTTAAAGGCTAAATATGTATTAGTTAGATCAGCTTACAAACAGCCAAATTGCTTACTACTGCAAATCTCGTCACGTAGGGTGTTGTTACAATGCAACCTACTCACACCTAATGTTTACTTTCGTAATATTTATATTATTTGCTAATCAATAACCTCATGTGAAACTCTGAATCTGCGTCTCATTTCGGAGTCTGCTACTGTCCACCGTTGACAGATGCTTTGAGAGCCGTTCTTACTGAATGAATGAAATTTTCCATCAAGGCAACCCGGGGTGCTGATATATATTTGGCTAAAATGGCATTGAGCTATTTAAAAGAATCAATCTGCAAACATATTATGGTATTTTTATGCTTTAGAAGAGTCAAAAACTTACATACAGCACCTTTAAGTGTGCAAATTTTTTTGTTACCATGTACAATAATGCTTCTGCTCATGTAATAATGTTATTCTATATCGTCCCTATTGAACAAACAAACAAACATAAATACATATTTACAATTATACTTCTTAGTACTTAATTTATTTACATTTTTTTGGTTATTGCTGATTTTAAGTGTAAGATGAGTTTTATGGCTTCAGTTTTAGTTAATGATTTATTGATTGATTGATTATAAGTGGAAAGATTGTTATTGTGGTGATCAACCCTGAATGGCAGACATTACATATGCGAACTAAAGTCAGCATGATGCTTCAGTGGTAAATGGGTAAATGAAAGTTTGGCCTCAGGTGACCAGCATGTCTGAGGAACACAGTGTACAGCCTGAGCCTCAGAAAATATCAGGAGACACAGCCATCAAATGTCACAGGCTGTCAACCTGTCACACGCTCTCAGGGTAATGCAGCGGGACACACACACACATGCACACACGCACACACACATATGCACACCCACACACTCACCCTGCAGGGGCCTTTGTTTAGCTTGTGGCCTCTGACTGCAGGAGCATCATGGGAAATGTCAGTCCGTCAAAACGGTGAGGGAGGTCAGACATTCTGACACCTCGGAGCTTTTCAGCTGAGTTGAGTGTATTAGAGCAGAGAACACACACATAAAAGACTTGTGTGACTGCTTTACTCTCCTGACTGTGCGTTATGGGTGGGCAGAACTAACAAAATTTAACAGAATGAGTATTTTGATGTTGAATTTACAAAGGAAATGAAAGATGTTCATATGTAGCTACACAGTAATACATTCCCCCCCATTACATTTATAAAGTGAACAAAACAAATAATTTTATCTATACATTTACATCTATACATCGAGTAAATACTTAATAAATGAAATGTACTTTATTTTTTGGATTTCAAAATAAAAATCCATCCATTGACCTATTTGTCTTTGTAATTTTGGCAGAGTTGTCATTCCCTAGCGATCGCTGATTGGCTCCTGTACTAGAAGGCGGGCTTTATTCGCCATATAGCAATCGCTGATTGGCTCCTGTACTAGAAGGGAGGGCTTCAATCGCCATCATGACAGTTACACTTTTCTCCTTTCAAAAGCATACAAGTGACATGTCTTGTGTATTCTATAGTCTTTGAGTGTAGTTAACTCAAAATTTAACTAAAAGTAAATTCTGCTCATTTGAAAAGAGTTTTGAACACAGAGTTGAAGGTAATGAGTTATTTAAATTTCTCATTACTTCAAATTAAATGGAACAAGTTCACGGTACTTATATAGATTAGTTTTTTAACTCAAATGGTTTTTAGCAAGCGGTTTTCTCACACGGTTTGAGTTGCCTTAACTTATTGGGTTTTTCAGTACTCAGTTGGTTTGAGTTCTCTTCATTTATTGGATTTTACTGTGCTCAAATTGCTTAGTGTACTCAAATTGATTAAGTTCACAGTACTCATTATGAGTAGTTTTTTAGCTTAAATGGTTTGTTGCAATCGGTTTCCTTAAACGGTTTGCGTAACCTTAACTTGGGTTTTATAGTCTATCCATTCATCCATACAATCATTTGTGATTGTTTTTTTATATTTAGATGAAATGAAAGCTAGTTTATTTACAGTTTTTGAACATTTGATTGTATTCTTTTTCATTTAGATTACATCAGAAAGTCATTCATTCATCCATCCATCTTTTATATGTTGCAATATTTTACATTGTTACAAAAAATTAAACAACACAGAAAGTTTATAGAAATATTTAGCAATATTTCTCCGACTTCTATTTCTTTCTTTTTTCAGTTTTTGGATTCTGAAGAATTCTATCCATTCATGCTATAGATAGCCCTAATAGGTAGAACCTATCAAAAAAGTGTAGTAAAATATCTGAGAGCTTCTGTGTCTTCAATTTAAAACTACATTGTTTTTCTGAAGAAAAATGCAATCTCTCTGAATGTGTCATGCCAGAGTGCATCTGTTGTATTTGTAAGCAAACATTGTGCTCAGTGATCTTAACGTTAAAGTCTATTTACTTCTAACACACGAGGAGGCGCAGAGACAGGTTTCTTCTCTTCCCGCTGCCATCATCCGGCTGACAGAGCTGTTTCTCTGAGCGTAACTTACCATGTAGCTACACAAGTCGTCCTGAACGCCGCTTTTTATTCTGACGTTTTGACAGACGCAAGGACGCTGGCATTCAGCCTGTCTACCGTGCGACTCGATTAAAATGGGAAGTTATTTGTTGCAAAACCAATTACAGGGCAGCTAATGAAGACGGAGCATCTCCCCCGCCTGTCTCTGTATCTCTCTGAAGACCTTTGAGAGAGACAAATTAAAGAGCATCAAAGGCACGGATTGGAACAACAACAGTCTTGATGATCTTAGACATGTTAGACAAAGTGGAAATGTGAATCTTAGATTACAAGCTTCTTAATCTGCCCAGATCTGACATCTATAGAGAGAAAGGTCACGAAAAAGGTGTTTTTTTTACACCTACACATGGGTTGTTGACTTGATGTTGCATTGTGTGCTTCTCACACATGACAAAAATGAATATAATTAGTGCAACACAGGCTCATTGTGGATACCTAGCCCTGTCTACATTTCTGGAGAGCGTGAATTATGTAGAAAGAGATACGTCTGGCTGCATTTCGTCTTTTAAATAAATACTACGGAGTGGTATGATGCCGACAACAGCTTCTGTTCCTTTTAGCGCTACCAGCTGACCACTTCGTGTGAACGGATTTTCTGGTGTTACAAGTTTGCTCAATGGGTCGCCGCATATGTAGATGGATTGGGACATGGAACGGAGTTGGGGACAGGGTTTGAGTTGGGCAAAAAACAGAGACCAAACAAAAGCAAAAATCTAAAATAAATAAACAAACAACAGGCTGAAAATGTGGGGAAATCACATGGCTGCGATGGTTTTTCTTTTTCTAGATTGCTTTTGAAAACACTATCGGTTGGGTTTAGGGAAGGGGTGTGTGGGTCGGTCAGTCAGTCAGTCAGTCGACAAGTGTATATTGTGCCCTCGAGAAGAGGACGTGCTAGAGAAATTTGACAATCAAAAAGCGTACACAGCATCATCTGATGAATTTGTAAAACTAAAAACTGCAAGCAGACGTACCTCCAGTTACGTATTTTCACTGTCCCCAGAAATGTAGACCTGGGTACGTATCCACAATGAACCTGGGTTGAATTGGTATTGTCATAAATACAGTATATGATCAAAACATTTCTTCGTCCTCCATGGAGCTTTTGTTATAAAACTGCTGTGTTATTAAATAAAACATATATATAATGCATGTATTTGGCCAAATTACAGAACTTGTGTTGTGATTGTCTAATGCATAGTTCAATAAATGACATAAAAATCATAAAAAAAGTGTGGTTATTTTAGTAAACAGCAATATTTTTTTTCATCCACATTTCATCCATATCCATATATTCACAACTTCATCAACTTTGCCACTGAAAACCATGTCCTCTGGTGTGACATAATGGTGACATAGTGGCAATTCAACGGAAAACTTTAATTAGATTAAAGTAAAAGGACCCCCTTTAAGATCATGTACTGTGACTGAAGCCCCATGTGAAGCCCAAGGCATGCATGTTAAGTTTTCGTCTGAGAATTTTTAAAAACATATTTAACTTTTTTAAAACCATTATAAAATTGTTCATTTTTGTTGTCACACCTGTTTTTGACACCCATATTTACTGAATAAGTCTGACAAGTCATTGAAAAAAATTACTCAAAATATTTTTCAGTTTCATATAAAATAAATAGGACTATATACCTGACAAAAGTCACGTTGTCGATCCCATTTCTAAGAGCTGATAATAATAACTTGACTTCTAGTTGATCATTTGGAAAAGTAGCAGAATAGATATTTCAGATGAATCATCTGTTGAACTGCATCCCAATCATCACAAATACTGCAGAAGACCTATTGGAACCCGCATGGACCCAAGATTCTCACAGAAATCAGTCAAGTTTGGTGAAGGAAAAAAATCACGATTCTGGTTACATTAAGTATGGGGAGTACTAGAGATCTGCAGAGTGGATGGCAGCATCAACAGTCTGAGGTACCAAGATATTTGTTCTGCCATTACATTACAAATCACAGGTTCAAGTTCAAGTTCTCTGCAAGTTCTTCAGCAGGATAGCGCTCCTTCTCATACTTCAGCCTCCACAACAAAATTCCTGAAAGCAAAGAAGGTCACGGTGCTCAAGGATTGGCCAGCCCAGTAATCAGACATGAACATTATTGAGCATGTCTGGGGTAAGGTGAAGGAGGTGTTGAAGATAAATCAAAATAATCTTGATGAACTCTGGGAGTCCTGCAAGAAGGCTTTCGTTGCCATTCCTGATCCCTTTATTTGAGCCATTGCAGAGATGTACTGAGATGGAAGATAGAAGTCAAACACAATATTAATTCTTCTTCCACTGCACCATAACTTTATATTCTATACTGCACATTATTTCTAATAAGTGACAAGACTTTTGTCTCTAAGCAAAGTCAGACCTTACTGTCCTAATTAAATAATTAAAAATCAAGGCATGATTTTATTTATGTAAAATAAGCGTAATCTAGAGGCCTTTGCCTTGAGCCACGTCAGATACCAAACGATCAACTAGCAGTCAAGTTATTATTTGATGTTCCAAAAACTTGGATAGCCGACAAGACTTTTATCAGGTAGTGTATAAAGATAAGTGCCAATTCTCAATTCTCAACAATGAGAATAAATAGCTCTCACACTATTTGTATATTTTTAAGTGTGCTTTTATACATTTTTATTAAGTCACATCATTCAAAATTTTAACAAAACAGTTCAGTAAAATTATTATTATTTATTATTTTCCTTTTATATTACATTAAATAATTATAAAGTTATTATTTAATAATTATTATAAAGTTAATGACCTCTTATATTTTCTCAAACAGCACACTACATAAAAATAACTATTTCTTTTCTTCAAAAAATGATGTTTTACAAAAAAAAAGAATTGTTAGTGTCTATATGTTAACTACCCACATTCACAGATTTATCCGTACTGCATTTGAAGAAAACACAAGAACAGGATGAGATGTTGATTTCCACCTAGTCTTGATTGAAATAAGCACTATACAATATAGTGAACACACGATCATATACACCTGTACAACGACCTATTCATTAATACCATTTTTCCCCTTATATTCCGCCAAATATCCATGGCAACAGGGCTCAGATCTGTAAGTTTGAAAGACATTACGGTGATCTGAAGAGAAAAGGTGGGCGTATTCTCTTTCACTCTTTCACATCAAATAAAAAGAACAAATAAATCGCAGCGCATTCATCAAACATCTTTCCTGAGAGGCGCAAAGTTTCGCTGCAGAAAAACAAGCCCTAAATCAAAGCAAAGGCGCCTGTCGTCGAGCCCAGAGAAATATCGAGAGAAAAAGATCTATTATTTGGAACGGAACAAGAACGCTAATCCAAAGCAAAAAAAAGAAGAAGAAGATGGGGGCTTCTCAAGCTGTTTCTGTTCAAACACCCCCTCCCTTCGCTCTTTTTCTCTTCAGGCATATGTTTGGCCTCTCACCCGTGCCTGCTATGCTGGCTGACCCGGTGTTTGGCTCCTCTGAACCCCCTACGGTCAGAAGAGTCGTCCGGGGCGCATGAGGGCACGGCAGTCGGGAAGAGAGGCCAATAACACCTGCTGCTCAGCGTGAAAGCTGCCTCGCTATTAGATTCTGGCCTGTGGTCACACACACTATTACTTCTGGTGTGTGGTTTCTGCCTCTTTTCTCTCTCTCTCTCTCTCTCTTTCAAACACACACTGAGAAGACAAAGAGGGATGTGCCGCAGAAACATTCACCATGGGTTTCTCCCCTGGCTGCGTACTTTGTCTTTCTCAAACATGGCAACACATCGCTGGAGAAGGGAACGATACCTACCGCACACATTTGTCTGCTAGGGTGCAAGTGAGTGATCTCACAGACATCTGGCTCACTTGGTAGGGGCTCTGAATGTCACGTCACTTTGACAAATATATCGATTTGATCTAAACTTGAAGTAAACTTGAATTGGATTACGTTGGATGAGGGCGTCATATTTTGTAGGGTTGTATTGAACTAAATCGAATAAGCATTTAAGTGACTATATATTTTTTAGCAACTTCAAAGTAGGGAGTCATTGAATCATTTGCATTGAATCATTCATCTTGACAATAACTGTTGTGAATATCTTCGCAAGGCAAAATGGTGTTTCATTACAGGATATGCTGCTTTAAATCAATAGCTGGGTTTTATTATGCTTTATTATGCTATCAATTTATGCTTGCTTCAGGTGGACAAAAGCAAAAAGGCTTTATTCGATTAATGGGACATGGAAAAAAAATAGTTGAATACATGATGTAGCGAACAGTACATACACATGACTCCATTATGCTTACTGTGTTTATTGTTGATGCTAAATGGTTACCAATGCTACTACAGTTAAAGACTATAGAATGCAAAAGCCATGTCACTAGCATAGTTTTGAATGGGGATATCTGTAACGATCAAAACATCGAATAAAGCCCCGCCTACTAATACAGGAGCCAATCGTCGATTGCTATAGACTTTCTCTGGGGGGAAAAGCTCGGACCAGACATGTGCTTTTACGACAGTTTAGTGATCAACAAATGCACTGGAATCTCATTGAATACTTGCTTCACACACATAAGCAAATAAATCTGTACTTTTAAATGAATCGACTACACTTCAAAACAAAAACATTTTTGGTTTTGTAATCTGTATCAAACAAACGCAAGGTATTGTCCATCCTGTCAAACACACATCACATGACAGCAAAAATTCAAACATTCCACAGACAGGCTGTCATTTCTGGTGGAAATTCGCCATCAGGACCAAGTTGTGAATTACTTTAGATGAACAGCACGATCAGGCGCTCATTATCTAGAGGATGATCATATGTACAGTAGAAAGGCCATACATGAGGTTGGTGTCGTGATCTCGTTCGTCGTAAACAGTTGTTGTTTTAGGTTCATTGGTGGTTCCAAATATGTATTTGAAGCTTGGCAAACAGTTTTGGAGAGTTTGATGTTTGCCCATTCAGACAGAATGCTCGAGCATACTGCCCGAGAGGCGTTTCAAAGATGGCCGCCAAGTGAAATGACTTGCCTTAAAGGGACTTTGCTACCCTCAGCTGCTCTAGCAATCTATTTTTGTGAACTTTATAAGATTTGCTTCAGGTTAAGATGGAAAACTCGTTAATGACTCCCTCATTAAGTAATTTGTCACCAAGTACTCTTAGTTTCAGAATTAAAAGTATAAATTTTTTTTTCCATTATTTCTATATTCAAAATTAATATTTAAAAAATTCTATATATATTGCGATAATGAATGAACCAAATTAGATGCAATGTCTGCAGTGCAAAGCTGAATTTTATTTGATTGGTAACCACTCTGATTAGTTTCTTCTTTGTCATTCATTCATTCATTTTTCTTCGGCTTAGTCCCTTTATACATCAGGGGTTGCCACAGTGAAATGAACCGTCAAATTATGGAGCATATGTTTTACACAGTGTATGCCCTTCCAGCTAACCCTAACCCAGTACGGGGGAACACCCATACACACTCATTCACACACATACACTACGGCCAATTTAGTTTATTCAATTCACCTATAGCACATGTCTTTGAAGTGTGGGAGAAACTGGAGCACCTGGAGGAAACCCATGCGAACACAGGGTGAACATGCAAACTCCACACAGAAATGGCAACTGGCTCGAACCAGCGACCTTCTTGCTGTGAGGCAGCCATTGAGCCACCTATTTTCTTATTATTCTAATAGTATTCATTGATTCAATATAATACATTTCTCAAGGAAAATGGATCTTTTAGAAAAATCTTTGGTCTTGTCCCTCAAAGTTTTGGTCTTGTTTTGGCCTTGACACATTCTGGTCTTGGCCTTGACTTGGTTTTAATGCCTCAACATCTTGGTCTTGACATACACTGACCTTGGTCTTGACTTGGTCTCAATTTCTCAAAGTCATGGTTTGACTTGGTCTTGACACACTACATCAAAATACAGGATTTTAGGGGTCTTAAATATATACTTCTAAAGCCCAAGAAAATACTGTTAACTGAAATGTGAGCCTAACCACCATAAAGTGTTTAAAAAAACACCAAAAATAGAGCAAGCTAGAGCAGTTTGGACAGAACAGTTGACTATTATCCATCATAAGGTGGTTTCATCTGGGCTATGAGTGCTTTTCATTGTGATTGTTGAATTAAGTGCATTCAGTGGCCTTTTGCTGGCATCGAGATATGAAACCACAACATGAAGTATAAACTTACACAACTTTGAGTTGGCTGTATTAGACTAGCCAACTTAAAACATCCATGACAGCAACAAAGATCGCACCAGCACACAGTGGGACTAGTTTGTGCAAGCTGCGGTTCCCGCCCTAACCGCGAACAGGAGTGTGACGTGAGATGATATCCCCCCGAGGGGCTAGCTTAATCAATGAAAGATGCTGAACTCTTGAACTAATCCTCCCTGATGCCACAGTAAAGCTGTGCGATGTAATTGAGAGACAAACTGTATTTGAAAAAGATGTGCTTGGTCAACTCAGGACGTCTCGCTAACACGGCAGGAATCTTTTTTTTTGTCTGGCTGGCTCTGCGAACACTGCTTTTTAATCTTCAAAGTACCTAATGAGAGAGCCTCAAAACAGAGAAACAAAACATTTATTTTCCCCGCAGACTGAAACAGAACCAGCTGGATCGACTGGGTCCAATTAGATTCAAACTCATGACCGGCTGGCGGTGAACTGGCGAAACCTTGGACGCCCTGGCAGAGCCCAACCATAATGGAAATGCACAAGAAACATGCTCTTTCTCTATCCGACCCCCATCACGGCTTGCTTTTTTTCGGCTGTGGGGAAGGAGGGTAATTGCTAATCAAATGCAAACAGTCGACAGAACCTCAGAGAATGGTGCAGAGCTGTAATCGCTAACAGCTGAATTCTCAGTACTGAATACGCTTTTCTAGAAAGGATGGGAGGGAGAATAAAAGAGCAAGTGTTTAGTGGTTCAAGGTTACAGGTAAAGACTCAAACACTATAAACAAAGACTCTCTCTATTTTTTGTGTAATATATTTAAATAATAACAATTATTACTATAATTACTGCCTGACATATTATTTTAGGTGATTTTAAAAGGTTTAAAGATTTTAAAGTTTATACCCGTTTAAGTTTAAATTTATACCCGTCAACCCTCCCGTTTTTTCCTCGGGATTCTACCATATTTTACAGTTCTATCACGCTATCATCCCGTAAGTGTATTTTCCAGATTTTTCTCCTGTATTTTTAATCTTTCTATGAAGGATGGCAATAAACATCAAAAAGCCAATCCTCCTTATACAGAGCCCATACCGCCGAACCGTCAGGGGATGCCCCTTGCTCTTAAATGTGAATCTGTTCTGTGCTTTCATTTTATTTAGGCATGAAAAAACTTTGAAATAAATATAAAAATTCCGCGATTCCCTTCCTTTTCAAAATGCAAAACAGTTAGTTCATGTAGCGGTGCGTGACTGTCAGATGCTCTCCATAGTGATAAATAGACATTGTTTCCCAATCGGATTCTGTACAAGCGATTTGAAGCGGAGCGAAACTTGGTTTTTGGGTGCGTGTTTGAACATAAATAGACATAGACATAAAAATAATAATATTAATAATAATACTAATACTACTACTAATAATAATAATACATTTCCCAGTGATGGGTTGCACCTGGAAGGGCATCCGCTGCCTAAAACATATGCTGAATAAGTTGGCGGTTCATTCAACTTTGGCGACCCCAGATTAATAGAGGACATGAATGAATAAATGAATGAATGAATAATACTAATAATATTAATAATAATAATAATAATAATAATAATAATAATAATAATAATTATTATTATTATTATAATTATAATAATAACAACATATAAACATCTCGATATTGGTGGGTTTTCTTTTAGACACAACAAATTTTGTCTTAAATGAGCACAAACAATCAAATGCTTTCATTATAGATCTGTGAATTTTTAAAGTGAAACCTCAGTTATTTAATGTAATCAAATGAGAAATCTAAATAAGAGATTTATTCGCTGCTTTTTAATCAAAATTTTTAAATTATACAGTGAAGAAAAGGTTAATGAGATTTGATAACTTGATTATTACTATTAATTTTAATAGGCTAAACTGTATTTACTATGATTTGCTCACAATGAGGGGTAGGTTTAGGTTTTTACTTTATATTTTTTACATTTTTATGCAAATTAAATTAAATTAATAAAAATTAAAAGAATTACCAACTTTTCTGATAGGCAATCAGCTCATCCAATCAGCCAAATTGTGTCGAAGTCAGATTAACTCAACCACAACTTAAGAAATCAGACATTATGTCCGATTTCATGGTAATTAATGGTCAAATCTTAGAAGAGATCGTGCAAGTTATGAAAACATCAACCTGCAGTCTTGACACGCTCCCCACATCATTCTTTAAAACGGTGTTTACCTGTTTAGAAATGGATCTTCTAAAAGTGGTAAATGCTTCACTTCTCTCAGGGATTTTTCCTAACTCACTTAAAACTGCAGTTGTTAAACCCCTCTTGAAGAAGAGCAACCTGGATAACACCATATTGAGCAATTACAGGCCCATCTCGAATCTCCCTTTCATTGGCAAAATCATTGAAAAAGTTGTTTTTAACCAGGTTAACAAGTTCTTAAACTTCAAGGGGTGTTTGGACAATTATCAATCTGGTTTCAGAGCACATCACAGTACAGAGAGCGCCCTTATAAAGATAATCAATGATATCCGCCTAAATACAGATTCAGGCAAACTAACAGTGCTGGTACTGCTCGATCTCAGTGCCGCATTTGACACTGTCGATCACAGCATACTTCTGGATAGGCTGGAAAACTGGGTTGGGCTGTCTGGGACGGCCCTCAAATGGTTCAGATCTTACCTTGAAGGAAGAGGTTACTATGTCAGTATAGGTGACCATAGGTCGAGGTGGACACCCATGACATGTGGAGTCCCACAAGGCTTGATTCTGGCACCTCTCCTGTTCAACCTTTATATGCTCCCTCTGAGCCAAATAATGAGAAAAAACCAAATCTCCTATCACAGCTATGCTGATGACACTCAGATCTACCTAGCCTTAATGCCTAATGACTACAGCCCCATTGACACCCTCTGCCAATGCATTGATGAAATTAACAATTGGATGTGCCAAAACTTTCTTCAGTTAAACAAAGAGAAAACTGAAGTGATTGCATTTGGGAACAAAGATGAGGTTCTCAAGGTGAATGCGTACCTTGGCTCTAAGGGTCAAACAACAAAAAATAAGGTCAAAAATCTCGGTGTGACTCTGGATTCAGATCTGAGTTTTAATAGTCATATCAAAACAGTTAGTAAATCAGCATACTATCATCTCAAAAACATTGCAAGAATTAGATGCTTTGTTTCCTGTGAAGACTTAGAGAAACTTGTTCATGCTTTTATCAGCAGCAGGGTGGATTACTGTAATGGCCTCCTCACTGGCCGTCCCAAAAAGACAGTCAGACAGTTGCAGCTCATCCAGAACACTGCGGCCAGAATTCTGACCAGAACCAGGAAATCAGAGCACATCACACCCGTCCTCAGGTCTTTACACTGGCTCCCAGTTACATTCAGAATAGATTTTAAAGTATTATTACTGGTCTATAAATCACTAAATGGCCTAGGACCTCAATACATTACAGATATGCTCACTGAATACAAACCTAACAGATCACTCAGATCTTTAGGATCAAATAGATTAGAAATCCCAAGAGTTCAGTCAAAGCAGGGTGAATCGGCTTTCAGCTACTACGCCCCTCGCTGCTGGAATCAGCTTCCAGAAATGATCAGATGTGCTCCAACATTAGGCACGTTCAAATCAAGACTGAAAACACATCTGTTTAGCTGTGCCTTTACTGAATGAGCACTGTGCTACGTCCGACAGATCGAACTACTATGTTTTTCTCTTCTTTTTAATTCTTTTATAACACATTTTATCTGCTTTTATTTTATTTTATTTTATTTCTATTTTTACCATTTCTATTATTTGTTTTTTATTTCTCTTATGCTTGTTTCTTTTATTCCTGTTTATGTAAAGCACTTTGAATTGCCACTGTGTATGAAATGTGCTATATAAATAAACTTGCCTTGCCTTGCCTTACATAAAATAGTTACGTTTCATTGTGAGATTGGAAGACAGGAAGACAGACAAATAAATAGACAAATAGATTGTTGCTTTGATATTTCAAGTGATTTCGAGGTGGTTGCTAAACAGTTGCTAGGGTATCTCCTCAGTTGTTGATTGATGATTCGGTTTTTCTAAGTGTGTGGTCGAGAGTAACGCACATGCAGATTATTTCTGGAGCTGATTTAATCATTGAAATATATGTCTGTAAGTGCTCTATTTTTACTAAAGCTATATTTTTGTAAATATTCAAGGGTGATTTCATTATAATCAACTTTATACCACCTGTATTTTGTTGTACTAACACCTCCTTATGGCTTACATGTTATCCTGGTGGTTTAAATTATCTTGCTAATGTCTTTGTGTATTATTGTATAATTGGTGGTGTAAATAATCCTTGCTAATTTTTTATTCAAATGGTCTCTTTAATAGATTTTCCTAATATGCATATTAAGATTTGTATTAAAATGTGCATTAGTAAAATTTTACTGCTGTCTGAATTGAACATGCTAAAGCAAATGTGAATATATACATACTTTCCCCCTTTTTCTTGTAGTTTTACAAAAAAGAATGATATTAAGAAGAACAATTGCCAGTAAAGTCAATAAAGTTACCCAAACTGTTTTCTGCTGTCTTACACTATCTGATAAGCTTTTGGTTAAGAAACAATTGATTGGGACATAATAATAATTATTATTATGCCTATTTTTAAACTGTAGCAATTTTTAATAACCCCTTTAATATGTACAAGAAGAAACAAAAAGAAGAAGCTTTGATACTCTGGGGAAGAATGTCTGATGTCTGAAGATCAGGTTTCCACTTTTTTTCTTGTGCTCAAATGTTCAAATGGCCCTCTTATAAATTGTCAGTCACTGATATGGCCCCCAACCAAATTGAGTTTGAGAACCCTGTTGTAAAGCTCTGGTCAAATGCAATGTCTAAGACATGTTTTGAAAAACAAAAAAACAAAAACACCAAAACCTCAAAAAAAAACAGAAGCCGTAAGCTGAGAACTAAGACATTAAACTAAATATTTTTAAGCTTCTGATGTTTTATATCATGTGCTTTTGAGCTATAAATCCCTTTGTGTGTCAAACAGCCAGAAAAGCTCTTATCGTAGAGAGCAGAGTGAGGTTAGGTCTCGACTCCTCCGGCGGTGAGTTTTTAAACAGGGATTTACACTGTTTTTGCACTAAGCCTGTCTCCGATTCGGCACTAAAGGCATTAAACACACACACAAGCAAGCAAAGGCCTAAGGGCGACGTTCACTAATCACGTTCTTCAAACCGGTTCTGGTTCAGTTTGTTTAAATAAGGTGGAGGGATTTTTATCAGTGAAAAGTGTGCGGGGTCTGATCCCAGATCAGCTGCGTTTTTATTCGGATTGAAGCAGGGATCAAAAACACAGTGATGACCAAAGTAAGACAGATCGCAGAAGCTGATTTCACCAGTCTGGGATTGTCTTGGGAATAGAAGCCAAGAAGAACAAAAAGAGCGAGCGTTACTAACTCAAGGCTAAAACCCTGCACTAATGCTGGGGACTGATAACACCAAAGAAGTGTTAATTAGGAGGCTCATCTCATCCTCCCGGCCAATCACATTTTCACGCTTGCACTAAGCATGCTAATTTACATGCCTGCCATCCAATCACAAACTCGCTGTCTATGCTAATACTTTGTTGTCTGGAGCTAAAAGCTAAAGCTAATCTGCTGTTTGCTCATTTATCTCTGAGGCGAACTGCAAGGCATGATGGGAGCCAGAGCCATAATGACCTGATCAACCTTTCCTTCCCTCCTAGGAAGATGAGTGTGCCCCCGAGCTATCCATCGTTCTTTTGGAGTAATGAGGGAGGCAGGAACAGCAAGACAGAGAGATGGGAGCAGGGAGAGAGTAATGATGCCACTGCTCTCTGGGCACCGACACACACCCCGTGCCGGGCACCAATTACACCACCATTAATAAACAGGGCTAATCCCTCTAAATGTGGTGTCTGTGGACAGATGTGTGTGTGGACTGACCTTCAAACACACACACATACATACATTCACAGCAGGGATTGCTCAGCTCGACAGTCTTCTGCACCTCCAAACTAACTTCCCACATGGAGCCCCAGAGATGAGCAAGGATATGGACTATTTCCTTCATTAAAGCTCATTTAGAGAGCTGTACAAGCTAAAGAAAGAAAAAAAGCATTTTCTTTAAAAGTCTCTGGAACAGATGGAGGGAAATTAATTGCACCATTAGGCCCCGGCAGAAAATACCAAAGCAGCCTCCTCTTCAAAATGTGCATGTGTGATACAAAATACTTTGGAGAAAAAGCCAATTACTGCAACACTTGCCATAAAATAAAGGTTTCTTTAATCGCCAATAAACACTGGATTGAGATTTACATTGGATCTCATAGGAGCCGTGAAGACACTGAGAGCAGCATTCAGAGTCTTTTTATGTCTGAAACGTACACATAAATGTAAAAATAAAATAACAGTCCAGAACTTTTCTGCCAAATCTGACTAAGGCTGGTAAGTTTGCCAATGGCTAGCAACAAATATTTAGTATGGGCCGTGAAAATATATTTACTGTGTATTTCTAAAAATAATGATTCATTTCTGACCTTGGACCTCAAAACCATATATACATCATAAATATCAAGTATATAATATCAAAAATTATAAATATCATATAAAATTGTTTAAAAATGACATCTGATTTATGAAATTGAGAAATTGATGTATATTTCACTAAGACAATAGTTCAAGATGTCCTAGCTGCAGTCTGTAACATAATGACTTAATGGACCAGGTCAAATACGTGAACAATGTAACGCCCACTTTACTGTGAAGGTTGGGTTTAGGGTTGGGGAGGTGTAGACAATCGTCCACTACGTAGTGGACCTGGTCCAGTACGTCATCAATCTGTGGGTCTCCAATATTTGGCAGAGATACAAATATTTGAGGGTTAAAAAATATGAAAGTACTGCGAAATACCTTAGAAATGCTTGGCAATGTACAATACCTGACAATATCTTGTCATCGATCCCAGTTGTAAGACAAACAAATAATAACTTGACTTCTAGTTGATCATTTGGAAAAGTGGCAGCAGGTACATTTTTCTGATGAATCATCTGTTGAACTGCATCCCAATCATCACAAATACTGCAGAAGACCTATTAGAACCCGCTTGGACCCAAGATTCTCACAGAAATCAGTCCAGTTTGGTGAAGGAAAAATCATGGTTTGGGGTTACAGTCAGTATGGGGGCGTGTGAGAGATCTGCAGAGTGGATGACAACATCAACAGCCTGAGGTATCAAGAAATTTGTGCTGCCCGTTACATTACAAACCACAAGAGAGGGCAAATTCTTCAGCAGGATAGCGCTCCTTCTCACACTTCAGCCTCCACATCAAAGTTCAAGCATCATCAAAGAAAGCAAAGAAGGTCAAGGTGCTCCAGGATTGGCCAGCCAAGTTCTCAGGTATAAACATTATTGAGCATGTCTGGGGTGAAGGAGGAGGCATTGAAGATAAATCTAAAGAATCTTGATGAAAGAACACTTTCTGCAGGAACACTTTTCCTGCAAGAATGCTTTCTTTGTCATTCCAGATGACTTTATTAATAAGTTATTTGAGTCCTTGCAGAGATGTATGGATGCAGTCCTCCAAGCTCATGGGAGTCATACACAATATTAATTCTTTATCCACCGCACCATGACTTTATATTCTATACTGTACATTATATCAGTTAAGTTACAAGACTTTTGTCGAATCAAAGTCAGACCTTGCTGTCCTAATTAAATCATTACAATTCAAGGCATGATCATATTTTATTTTGGTTAAATAAGGATAATCTAGAGGTCTTTGCCTTTCATATAAGCAACTTCTAATACCAAATGATCAACTTGTTGATCCTAAAACTTGGATAGGTGACAAGACTTTTTCAGGTAGTCTACATTATCAATCATAAATTGGGTGTTTATGTAGTGTATTGAGTGTATATAATTTGAAATAAGTGAAGCTCCTTTAAGAGAGCAAAGATGGGGAGGGGCATGTGAAGGAAACCCACTCGGAAAAGGGGAAGTTTAGTCAGTTGACTGGAGGTGCTGGATATAGTTGTATGTTCTGTTCTGTGCTGCATATACTCAGTAAAGAGTCTCCGAACACTTCTGCCTCCTGTCATTCAAGTATCTTACAGTTTACATATTTAAAGTAGAAAATTTACTTAATATATTAATGGACCATGATTTTTATAGTGTTTTTTTGTGATCCAGGGTCACATTTATAGAAAGTATTTTGATACTTATCTAAATGACTTGAAACTGCACCTGTCACAAAAGCCTAAGAAAACGAATCCTAATTTTGTTTCTAAAATACTCATTCTAGTTGCTTAATGAGTGTCGTTTTCCACATATGCGATGCCATATGGAGTTGGAATCCAGACATCTGAGACAAACTTCTTAATTTCCACCCACTAAATATAAAAGTTCCTAGAACATTTACTCTGTGAAAAAAATAATAATTAAAGCAAACTTAATTGATAGTCTCCTAGTAGCTACTGATAACAAGCCCCTGTGATTCTGGATCAGAGCTGATCAAATATAAAGAGAGCTGGAGTTAATTAGAAAGACTATTGCATTTATTACATCAGTCTTTTAAAAAATTCAGTTTAGGTAATGGAACCCATGGGTTGACAGTCAAAGATGATTTCACATTTGGGCTCTGCGCCATGAATTAAATTGCGATTAAGTTGTCGGAGTCACCAGCACCTCTCATCATGTGGAGTTAAAGCAGACGAGCAGGAGAAACCCTGATCTCTGAACTCAGACTCTCACAGCTGTGAGCTCTTCTAACAAACTGATTTCAGTTCAGCTGCTGACAGAGAGAGAGACAGACAGAGAGGCATAGAGAAAAGAGCTTTTAAATCACCAGTAATTTCCCATCAAATATTTGTGCATGTTTGCCTGCGGCTAGTAATTAAAGTGCTTTCATCTGGTGGCTAATTGCTCCTAATGTATCACACAAGAGATGCGGCGCAGAGAGGGATCACTGCTCCAAAGAAACCAGCTGATGAGTCTTAAAACTGGGATGCGGAAAAAAATGAAAATAAATGTCTTCTCGAGAGGTACATTTTGTCTCAGCAAATTCGTTTTTCACTCTCTCTGAGGTATTTACTGTAGGTCTACATCATACTATCATCATGCTAAATGTTCCACAAGAGGCACATGATGACTCAAATCACCTTAAATTTGAGAACCCTGCAAGATACTATAGACTATAAGGACTATATGCAACAGATTTCTTCTTCTGCTATCGAGTCTATGGAAGTTCACAGAGCTGAATGGTAAAAAGTTAGGAAATTTGGCACAGAGATACAAATAGAGTCTCAACATAAACCACAGGAAATTTAGTGTTTCTTTCTCAATCTCTTTAGCGCTTCCTATTGTACTGTCTAAGTTTCGTTTTGGTCTTTTTACATGTTCACACTTGCAGTCCGAGGAGAGGGCACTGAGCTCGGAAAGACACCTTAACTCGTGTTATTTCCCTTATCAGGATAGAGAGAGAGAGAGCGAGATAGGGGTCCGAGTACAGTGTCTAGCCCAGTTCCAGAACGCTTCCTCAGATTTATGAAGGAATCGGATTTAATAGTGTGGGATTAGGGTGGTGGAGGGATGCTGAAGTCGACAGAAAACAGAGGTAGGACATGCTTGACTCTTTATAGGGGTTTGGTCTTATGTTGACTGGATAATACAATGATTATCAATAATGAATTAGCTTCATCAAAACTGATTGTGATTCTCCTGAAAATTTTCACTAAGATACAATTTTCACTATTTAATACCAAACCATTAACTATGTTTTCTTTTTTGCCTCAATAAACTCCCAATTTGCTGCTTATTAATATTTATAGTTGTTAAGTTTAGGTTCGGGGTGTAGAATAAGATCATTCAGATATAAGAACAAATAAACAGCCAATATCTTAAGAAAAGGCAGGTAATAAGCCACTAGTTAATAGTGAGAATTATTCCATAGATGAGTGGCGAGGTGGCTCAGTGGGTAGCGCTGATGCCTCACAGAAAGAAGTTTCCCAGTACTGGGTTGTGACTGGAAGGGCATCTGCCACATAAAACATATGCTGGAATAGTTGGCAGTTCAATCTGCCGCGGTGACCCCTGATAAATAAGGGACTAAGCCGAAGAAAAATGAATGAATGAATTATTCCATAGACTAAAGTGTTACCTTGACTTTCCATCATTAATTTGTTCATGTTAATTTGAAGTTTTTGAAAACCTTTGTGAACTCCTCCAAGATGTAACTGGTTCTTCAGACATAATTTACCTTCAAAGGTTTATCAATTTAACACGTTTGATGAAGTGTATGTGAGGCTGTTCCTCCATAATGCTTAGGCATATTGACACCAAAAATTGCAGTGTGATATGGCACGATGACACCTGCAAACTTTTTCTACAGTTGCCAGTTTCAGAAGATTTGGGGAAAGTGTTTATTTTTGCTATTTTAGTCCTATGTCATGTCTGCACTGCTACGAAGATAATTTTGGCATAAAATACTGAGTTCCTAATATATTTTTTTATTAAAAAAAATTGGTCCTGCTAACTATGAATTCTTCCTTTTCTTCTGCTGCTATTAAGTCTATAGAAGCTAACAGAGCTGAATGGTAAAAAGATATGACATTTGACACAGATACTATAGTGTCTCAATAAAAAACAGCAAATTGTGCATTTCTTACTTAATCCCTCCAACGCTTTCTAATGTACTGTCTAAATGAATTCACGCCTCCTCCTGAAGTGACTTGCGATGCGCCTTCACTGTTTTCGATGCATTAAAACATTGTTTTCCAGCCACAGCCGCGCTTCATTCTGGAAATGTATAGTTTGTCTAAAGTGATGTGTACAAACTACACAGTATACTATGACCAGGGATGCAATCAGCCAGCGCAGTCGTCCCTCCATAGTAAAAAGCGACATTTTGTGTCTGACAGTTTGTTTTGGCATTTTCCTGCAAGTTAATTGTGACCAATCGAAAAGCAGTTTAGGAAATCCGTTCAATAACATCTGGCCAAGGAATAATGTGGATTTTGTCACATGACTGCATTTTGGTTCTTTTCAACTGGTTCGGAAAATACTGAGTTCCTAATCTATTTTTCATCAAATGAACGTAGTCCTGTTGAGTAGAAGAAACATCTTTCAAAAACATGAAAACAATCTCAATGTATACTGTATGTAGCAGCAGCAGCAGCAGTTTTTTCTGCTACTTTCCACTCTCTATAGATTTGTGTTTTTCGAGAAAATTCAGAGCTTTTCTCTTTTTTCCAGCATCGTTGTCTCTCCCTCTGGCCTCTTCTCTCTCTCCATCCTCTATAGCTGTTCTCTTTTAATGAGTAGCTGTAGATGACAGCTTTAATCACTGCCTGTGGCCGTCGAGAGAGAGAAAGAGAGTGAAGAGAAGGCTGTTAATGATAGAAGAGAAGAGAGCCATTTGCATCTATCATTTCCAAATCACTCTTTATGATAATGCAGTGGAGCAAAGGGAGAACACACACACAAACGCACACACACAGATGGCATGCATGGTGATAGACTGAGGCCCAGTGTCCTTCAACATGACTTCATTGTGCTTTTGAACACAAACAGGCCGACACACACACGCACGCACGCACGCACATGCACACGCACACACGCACACACACACACACACACACACACACACACACACACACACACACACACACACGCACACGCACACGCACACGCACACACACACACACACACACACACACGGTAAGCCACAGGTGCAAAGAATCAAAAGTATTGAAAAGCGAGAATGATAACAGTCACTCACATTCTGAGTTGTAAGGAAAACCAGCCCTTTCAGCTTTCGTCTTTATTGGCCAATAAATACACACAATCGCAAACATGCAAGGTCATGGGTTTGATTCATCTGGAATGCATGAACTCATAAAAAAATACATGAAAAAATGTCAGCGGTGAACAATGTTAAGTAGTCTCAGATAAAATGTCTGGAAAATGCATAAATGTAAATGTAAAATTATTGACGCTTAATTACTTTTGCCACTCGCATGAATAAAAAATGTGGGATTTGAAAACTAAATGAAATCTGGAAGAATGTGAAGCATTTCTTGATCTTTCAAATTCTCGACTGCATCAAGCTTGGAGAGTTTCATGTGTTTTTGAAAGCTTTTGCTTACAGACAACACATGCTGTACTGTGTTTGGCAGGTCAGTAGTTTCCAATGTCACTCTGAAAAGAAACCCTATGATCTTGAAGTCTGCCTTTTTAGACTGACATGTAATATGTGTGCACATGATGTTGAAGTTTTTATAAACATGCTTTTTGTAGTTTGCACAAAGGGATCATTTTCAAAAACGAGCACTTTGAAATCCGATTTCTAAAGTCTGCATTTTCAGGCCTGAAAACCGGCTGTCATGTAAATATATAGCTAAAGTGCATTTAAAGCGTTTTATTTTCTTGTAAACATACCCTTTAGGTCAAACATTAAATAGCTGCCTTTCCACTATCGCGCCTAAAGCAAGTGTGCCCGGATGAGCCGAGGCCAGTCGCATTTACACTGTCACTTCCAGGGCCTGATCGGGCCAAAGCGGGGCTTTCTTGGGGCCAGCGCTCGGGCTTATTCGGCCCGCCAAATACCTTGGGCCAAAGAGGGCCAGCTGGGACTTCGGGGCGGAGAGAAAGGAGAGGCGGAGTTTGCCCGAGTCTGGGAAAGATGGCGTGCCACCATTACTAGTTTTCCAATCGCACACAAGTACATGCGCCAAAAAACAAATAAATAAGGGAAAGAAAAACATATAGCCGGTCAGTTTAAGATAGTCTATTCCATAAAACACCTTCTAGACTAGGGGTCTTTTTTTGCTCAAGATTGCCCTTATGTTTCCCTTTTAAATGTAAGGCTGTTGCACGAAATAATCAAGTAGTTTTAATTTAATAAGTGATATTTCTTTATTTCGGAGATGATACAAAATATGAATACAACAGAAAGACATAAAACTTTACAACTTACGTGTCCAATTTTGTAGGCTCAACACAATAGTGCCATAGATCTATATAAAATAGCCTAAACTATATTGAAATCATTTAAAGAATTACAAAAATCGGATATAATGAAATCACAATATAAAACAAACAAAAGCTATAACAATTTGTATATATAATACAAATAAATTAAACTGTTTTCAGCCATTTTAAACTTTCATTTTACAAAAATCTGAAAAAAAGATTTTAGATATTTTCTAAAAAACAATAAACAATGAAGGAGTTTAGAAATATTATTTATAAAATGTTTGGATACGAGGATATTAATCAAATCGTGCCAACAGAGCATTTTTTAGGGTGAGTAAAACCATTAAAAACTACCTTCTTTTCTGTCATCCAGTCCTGCACTCTTCGTATGTTATTTGTTAATAAATCATTTCTCTTTACAATTTACCCAGTCTGCATTGTCTCTATTTTGTTACAATTTTTAGCCAGTTGTAGGTTAACACTTTTATTCAGCTCCCAAGGCAAAACAATGACATGTACAAAAACAAAAAAGTAATTAACCGTACCTCTGCTAATTGTTTTATAATTCTAAAAAGTTTGAATGTATGATATTTAATAAAGTAAAATACAAAACAGAGGCAGTGGTGTTAGACCCTACTCTTTATTGAACACTTCTTCAACAAAACACCAATAGTAAAGGTGAATTTCACAGAGAAGACAAACTAGTTAAAACAGCAATCAACAAACTTACATCAGTCACAAAGAAGCACGGTGTGTGAAACAGTACGAACACACTTTAAGCTATGAAACATCTACAACATACATAGTGCAGCATTAAAATCACTCTGTACAAAACTAACGGCAGTTTTGTGAATACGGAGAAGATGCTCATCCAAACACAGGCTCCTGATTAAACTCCAAACCATCTGCATCCAGCAAAGGCAGCAGACGAGCGGTCCAAAAAGTGTCACCAAAACATCCCAAGCGTCTGTCAAAGCTACTCGGCAGAATCCGGGGCTAGATTAGAGTGACCTTGGCTGTTCAAAGACATTAAGCTGGAAAGACTTCAAACTGCAAGCGGGACAAAAACAGCCCAAATCTCAACAAAGGGAACACTGGTGAAAGAAGAATCCTAAGCAACGCACACAGACAAGACAATAGCCCTTCAGGCGAATGCCTCCTTTCTCTCCCCGCTTTTCCTCCGAGTCCTTCTCTCCACCCTCCCTCTTGCTTTCTTCTCATTTCTTTCTGCCTTTTCCCCTCCCTCTCCCTGCAGATGGCTGAGGAGGGAGAGGGTTTTGCTTCAGTAATCCCCTGCCACACAGACGGAAAAGCTTGTTACAGCGTTGCTGATCACTGCAGAAAGTCAAAGTGGAGCCAGAGAGAGGTCAGTCGGAATTAGGCCACGTTTTAACTCCATGGATTTGACTAATTCCCCCATAAGCCTTTTGAAACCCAACCTGTTCTGGCGATGCCCAGAGCTCAGGCACCCCGGAAAACTGCTGGAGAAAAAATCTGCCTGAGCCTAATTTACACTGGCACAAAGAGAACGCAGCGCCACAACACACACCTGTACACATATATACGTTTGCGCCAATATATTCACACACACACATTCGCACGGCTCCGGTAGGCGCGCTAAGCTTTTCCCAAAGAGCAGGCTGGAACAATCGACCAAAGATTCATTGATTTTCAATGGGAGTGAGGGGAATTTGAGCAGGCCAAACATGGCACCAGAGCTCTGGGTCTCAGCTGCTTTAGAGCTCAGAGACTCTTTGAAGCTCTATCATGATAATAGGCCAAAGACTCAAGGCCTCTGCGCATCAGGCCCTGTTGTTGTCAGTTACTCACTTTGAAGGGGGAAAAAGAGCTCAGAGTTGAGAGATGAACAAAGAACGCAAAGGGTTTGAAATTCCTCACTGTGAAAAGCGACGTTATTATAAAATGATGGTATGGTGAAGAGAAAGCTATTTCATTCATACATTCTTTCAGAGCAGAGTGCAGATTGAAATTCTTGGTGTTGTATAGTGGATACTAAAACACTGATATACATGACATGTAAAACTTGATGCTGATAATACTTATAATACTTTTTAAAAGCTTTATTTGTTAATATTACTTAGTTAACATGAGCTAACACGAATTATACTACCCAGGTTCATTCTGAAAACATACTGCTATATACTGGAGAATGCTGAATACATCTCAGGAGCTACGTTTCTTTGCAGTTTTTGTTTTCACCAATCCACCATAGACCACTGTGTACGCTTTATGAGATCTTAAATTACTTTCGCGGGTGTCGTTTGCGGCAGTTGTTCTCGCGTAAATCCACCAGAGGCCACTGTCGACAGACTGTCGACTCGACTGATTTGTTTATTTCATTTTTTGGCTTCAGTTTTTGGCTTACCCACTTTCTGAAACCATTGTTCACCAGACTCGCACCCTGTCATCTTAGTCAACTCCTCTTTGCGTCTCAAGTCCGCCTACTTACATGGCGAGGTACTGGACAAACTGGTAAGAGCAGGTAAGCGGTCAGCTGGTAAGCGTGAAACGGAACAGCGTCATACTGCCCCATAGCATTCGTTTTAAAGATAAAATGCAGTCATATGTATTTCTGGCTTCATAATTTGCGATCTCCAGAAATGTATATAAGGTTACATTTTCAGAATGATCCTATGTTAGAATAATACCACTAAAGCATTTATTTATCAGAGCTAACATTAATAATGAACTAGTTGTATTGTTACACCTAAAATTAACCAAGATGAATAAATAATGCTATAAATGAATTACTCATTGCTAGTTAGTGCATTAACAAATGTTAATGGAACAGTGATACCATACAATAAGGTCCCAGTAGTTAATGGCTTTTATAACATGAACATTACATTTATTATGTTATTTATTCATCTAAGTTGACCTGAGTTAATGAAAATAAAGTTGTTCATTGTTAATTCATGTTAACTCACAGTGGATTAACTAATGTTAATGTTAAGGATTTCGATAAGCATTAGTACATTTTAAAGTATTGTTCATTCTTAGCTGATAGTAAATACATTATCAAATGTAGGAAAAAAAAGTTGCTAGGGTAGTATGAAAAGTTGCTAAATCTAGCAACAAAATTGCTAAGTTGGCAACACTGGAGCGAGCTGAGAGAAGATCACGTGAGCTCTACTGGTGTTCCTATTGGTTGTCGCTCAAAAAAGTTGCTCTTCATTTGCATAAAGTTAAACAATTCTCAACTTTGTCGCATCACTCGACACACCCACCTGGTCGCCAGTGGTCGCTGTCACTCGCGTAGACGGAGGTCGCTGGAAGCCGCTCACTCTCTATTAAAATGAACGGTTGCTTGTCGCTTTGCCGCTGCGAGTAGCTTGTAGTGTGAATGAGGCTTTATCATCTGACCTTCAAACAAAATGCCTGCCAAGAGGCTTTTAATAACAACTGAGGCGGTGATTGGGACAAATATCGCTTTTCACAGTCTACATGTCGCCCGTACTGTAGCACAACTTTAGCCTACTTTCAGATTCAGTCTCGCAGAATCAAACTTGCACGATTATTGATTTTAAGATCCGAGTGCATTTGAAACATTGACTTATGCTGCGTTAACAGATCCGAACAGTGACTAAAGCTATCGTAAACATAAATGTTAAATACATCACAGACCATGACAATTATCTCCCTTCGGGATTAAAAAACACTGAACATCTTCATCATTTCCCAGGAGACTTCGGAGCTGCAATTTGCAAACACCAACACGTTGGCATAAAATCACACAATCGCTGATCTGCATTCATAAGCAGCTCTTAATCCTGTCAAAATCGTAGTGAAAAACAGATCATTACGAAGGCCTAATATGCTGCTGCATTATTCAAATAAGCTGCTGTCATACGTCCTTGTGTGAATCTCTGTTAGTGTGATCATTTGTAATGGACTGTTTTCCTGCCCGAGGGTTTCTGTCTAGAAAAATATGAAAACATGTGTTTGATCTCGGTGCTGGGCGACAGGTACCTCATTCCACTCTGACAGCTCAAATATCCATCAGACTTGAAGAGACTAATAATTACCTATCAAACCTGCAAGCTGCCAAGCCGCATAACAGCTCCAGTCATAGGCACACTGTATAGATCAATTAAAATTAAAATGTGGATTTATGAGCGGATGGGACATAAACACATCCACAGTGAGACTCACCGGCACGTGGGTTTAGTGTTAAGTGCAAGGTCTCTCGCTCTTATCCTACAGATGAAGTGATAAAGCCAGTGTTCCGGATGAGAGGCAACACTTAACGCTGGTGCTGGTGATGAGTTTTACTGAGAGAAAGCTGTGTGCAGTGAATAGGCGAGTGTACATTTTAATGAGTCCATTAAGGGGATTTTACTAACAACCAAGGATCGAAGAAGCTTCATATAAACATGTTATGTCACATAGGGATGGTTAAGGAAAGCAAACTGACAATCACAGCATTTGCTATTTGTTATATAAAAAAAGAAAGCCCCATCAAAAAACAAATCAATAAAAAACTAATATATATATATATATATATATATATATATATATATATATATATATATATATATATATATATATATATATATATATCAGGTTTTCTGCAGGTTTCACAAAGTCAAATTTAAGACATTTTATGACCGTTATAAATAAAATTTCAGACTTATACAGGGCTAAACACTAAGGATAATGCTTCGGTTGGTTATGCGTATATATATATATATATATATATATATATATATATATATATATATATATATATATATATATATATATATATATATATACACACACATACATTCATACAATCATATATATATATATATATATATATATATATATATATATATATATATATATATACATTCATATATATATATATATATATATATATATATATATATATATATATATATATATATATATATATATACATACATATATACAGTTGAAGTCAGAATTATTAGAATTATATTCATATATACATACATTCATATACACATACATTCATATATATATATATATATATATATATATATATATACACATACATTCACATATATACACATACATTCACATATATATATATATTTATATATATATATATATATATATATATATATATATATATACTGTATATACACACACATACATTCATATATACACATACATTCATATATACACATACATTCATATATATATATATATATATATATATATATATATATATATATATATATATATATATATATATATATATATATATATATATATATATATATATATATATATATACACACAATTGAAGTCAGAATTATTAGCCACTCTTAGAATTCTTTTTCTTTTTTTAAATATTTCCGAAATGATGTTTAACGGAGCAAAGAAATTTTCACAGTATGTCTGATAATATTGTTTCTTCTGGAGAAAGTCTTGTTTGTCTTATTTTGGCTAGAATAAAAGCAGTTTTGAATTTTCAAAATTCAAAGTCAAAATTATTAGCCCCATTAAGCTATATATTTTTTCAATAGTCTACAGAACAAACCATCGTTATACAATAACTTGCCTAATTACCCTAACCTGCCTAGTTAACCTAATTAACCTAGCTAAGCCTTTAAGTGTCACTTTAAGCTTTATAGAAGTGTCTTGAAAAATATCTAGTAAAATATTATTTACTGTCATCATGGCAAAGATAAAATGAATCAGTTATTAGAAATTAATTTATTAATTAGAAAGTTATTAAAACTAATATGTTTAGAATATATAATTATATGGACAGCTTATTACTATACACAACGTTATATGTGCAGCTGTTATGTGGAAACTGGCATGTAAAGTTTGTTGTTAAATAAATAAGTGTATATGTGTATAAAAAGTAGTGATGTTTGTTTCACATTTACTATCATAAAGTGTTCATGAGATGGAATTTTGAAATCTTATTTTGACCTGTTCTTGTTAAAATGTATAAAAGAATATGTGATCGTGCACATATTTTATATTCCAGATGATTATAAACAGCTTGCTGATTAAAAAACAAAAACCCTATTGGGTTTAAAGAATACTGTAAAGTATAAATAAACATTTAAAATGACAATTAATTAGTATTTTGTGGCTACACTGTGATTCTTATTAAAATGTCATTGAATCATTCTTGTTATAAATAGTACACACAAGTTCTTGGTATCTCAATTAGTGAGTGCAGGTGATGGATTTTTTTATAGTCATCATGGTTTGCTCAAATAATAAATAATTAAATAAATAAATATAGGACATGAATTAAATCAATGTACGAAAATATATAAAACTGTATAATACTTTTCTTGTGTTGATAATTCAAAACTCATTACCTTCAACCAATTAAAACAATTCTCTAATGGTCTTACGCCTTTGCAAATGATCACAATATAAATAATACATCAACAGTGCTTAATATATGATGAAACACTTGACTAGAGCTACTTAATTATGATGAAACAATCGCCTTATGTTTCCCATAAACACCATTTATTCACTGACATGCCGAACAAAACCATGTTTGAACTGATCAGCGGGGCGACATTCTGCTATTCTTGTAGCTCTCTCTGCAGCCCCAGTCATGAACAACAACATGGCACTCCATCAACAAACAGAACAAGTCCAAAAAAAAAAAAAAAAAACAAGTTTTCGAAAAAATGTGGATATTTTGTTGTTTATCCATCTGCTTGTCCGCATGAATCCGCACAGCTCTTCTGTATGTGTACGAAAAGTGTGTGCAAACTTTGGCACGGCGGAGTGAATTTGATTGTGTGGGCACTCATGAGTGGTGTGTGGTTGTGCGCAGGGCTTCCCACAATCCCCCTCATTAACAGCTCCTGCGGGTTGGCAAATGACTGCTCGAGCCCTGCCTGTCTCTCTCTCTCTGCTTGGCTCTCATTAGCAGCTGGCAACACCACATGAGAGATGAGTGGACACTGGCACAGAATGGCATTACCCGCTTCCTCGCTGTCATACGCTCACACACAAAGCAGCCCATGGAAACGGAGAAAGTGATAAAGAGAGAGAGAGATAGTCTTCATCTCAGTAGATTTAATTAAAACTGGGGTGAGCAGATGGGGGGAGATGGAAGGAAGTCCAACAAGAGACAGCTCATCTGTCTGAGCCACACTCCTTTCCCCCCCATTTCTCCTTCTCTCTCAGTTTCCTATCTCTTTGCCACACATCTCGTCTCACTCTCTCCTTTTTAATGAATCCTTGGCTTTCTATAACCTCCCAATTTAAAGCTTCCAGTCTGGACGGATGACAGACGGCTGGTCCAGATCGGTGAGAGAATGTGTGTGTGTGTCTGACTGGGGAAGGTAATTAGTGCATGGAGGTAAAACAGGTTTGTTAAGGCTGCTTGAGATTCTGCGTTACACTTGAAACTTGCTTCTTTTGAATATAATGGCAAAAATAGACGACTCTATATAATAAAGGTCAAGTTCAACCAAAAACGCAAAGTCATCACTTAGTTATGTGCAATCCAGATTTACTTTCTTGAAGATGCTTTGAAAAATCTCTGTTCTCTGAAAATCGATAGGACAGAGTGTTCTTTTAGCCTTAACTGGCTTTTGCTGTGTGAACAAAAAAAAAAGTCTGTTTAAAGTATCTTACACTACTGGGAAATTAAATGTTTGATTCTGATTGGCTGATGTACATTCTAAAGTGCACAATTATTTTCAGAAAACGCACAGTTAATGTAAAGCGGTTCTGTTTGCTTGATTGTACACTTCTGTACTGATATACACCAGTCAGCACGACTGGAATGTAATACAAATGCGCCAGTCATTGCCTTTTTAATATAAACATGTAATGTAAACAGCAATATGGACGATGATCAAAAATTTTTAGTTTTGAGGACTAATTTTTTTCTGATACTTAAAAATAACAAATAAATAAATAAATAAATAAATAAATAAGTAACACTTTATTTTGATGATCCATTTGAGTATTAGTAGACTGTCTGTTTAATTTCTGTTGATACTGCTCCTTCAACAGACATTTAACTGATTATAAGAAACTTTGCTAGTACATGTCAACTTACACTAACCCTAACCCCAACCCCAAACTTACAGGCTACTTATAATCTAATGAGAATTAGATGCAATGCAACTAAAATTCAACAAACGGACCATCAAAATAAAGTGTGACCAAACTAATAAATAGTGATCTTCTTTGCCAGCAATGTATAAAATAAGAGCCAGGCAACAGAAAGACAATGTGACTCTACCAATTCAGCACAGCTAACTACAGTTGTCCAATCATGTCGAGAATTCTGGCCTGAAAATGTTTTTTTATCTCATGAAGAAATACAACTGTAGGTATTCCTGAGTGTTCTTAGAACCGTTCAGCACAATAGTGGAAAACCAGCTGTCATTCCAGGAATGATTGCTTTAGGCCCTGATTACACCAAATCCGTTTTTTTTTTTTGTTTTTGCAGTTGAGTGTTGCCTTTTTAAAATGCATCCCAGGTGACTGCTGTACCTAATGTTTTTGAGGAAGAGCTCTGTGCACCTGCAGTTAAAAAAAGTCAACTCTGTTGAAAAATGTGCTCCAGCAGCAAGACCGTTGATACAATTCTTGCCTAGCAAAAAAAATGACTCTCTCAAAACAAGAGTCATATTCTTATTAATACATTTCAAACACATTTAAATACATTTTTCATAATTCTGCAGTACTCCCCCCCCCCCCCCCCCCCGTGCAGATAATACAGTGTACTTCCATGTAGTGGCTACAGTATTACAGAATTGTTAGATTTCACAGATTTCTCAATCTTGTTTGAAAATAATTTCATTAAATAGTGATATGTAAAATACAAATTAATTAAAAAAATGTATGTTCTAAAAAACCCAGTGAAAATCTACATACGTGTCAACTGAAAACAAATCAAAAAAGCACACAGGCAACTGTCAAAGTTCATCATATATGAATACTGAGAAATGTCCATGCATCACTTAAAACGCTTTTCTACTTTCTAACCTTTTTCGCTTTTCTTTCCTTTTTTTTTTGCTTAGCTCAGTTCTCTACTACATTAATCTCATTATCCTTTGAACCTTTTCACCGCCGATGCCAAATGCAATTTGTATTCTGCAGCCCAGCAAAGAGCCCTAAACTGATTATCCCAGTATAAACCGTGGCAGTCCTGGATATTGTAAGGCCTGAAAGGCCCTTCTAGCCTGTGAAAGGGGTTCCCATATGCCCTCAGAGTTTCATGACACAATGTTGCGTCTGCTTTGCAAGGGAGAAATTAAGCGTGTGAAAGTCTATGCAAAGCCCTCATTTTCCAGTTAATCAAATCTCTGCCTAATCAAATTAGCGCACATAATTCAGCTAGATGCGTGGCACAAAAACGGCATTATCCCCTCTCTCCGGAACTGAAAAGAAGGGAACCAGCGTGGTATCTCCCGGGCCTCTGCATCAGTCAATAGAAGAGGCTGAGAGACGGGACGGGCTCTTAGGAGGTCAGAGGGGAGGACTTCAACGGGAAGGGGAGGTCCGAAAAGGGGAGGGCAGGGGTGTTAAAGTTGAAGCCACCCGGGTGAGCAAAAACTGCAGGGTGGAGGGAGACTTTGGCAGCGATTAAGTTCCCAGCTTATTAAAAGGCCTGGCTCAGTGCTCTCCTCACGGGAGCAGCCCAACGCTTGCTAATGAGGTACTTGTTTAATTTTCTTTCAAAGGGCTGGACATCTGTGACAAACTCTCTCTCTCTCGCTGTCTCTCGCCCCTCCCTTCACCTCGTTCGGCCTCCCCGCGCACACAAAGCCCATCTATCAATAGACCTACAGCGCCTCTCTGGTTTGATGAAGTGTTTTCCATTGTATACAGCAGATAATGTGTTCAGAGTGCGGCAGGACTATCAGTATTACCTCTGATCTCTCATCCCGGGCAAAGCCCATCATGAAAACTCAATAGTGCTTTGAGTTCAATGGCGAAGCATCTCCTCCCTCTCTCTAATTGATTTCCCTCCTGTGGATGATGTGTGCGTGAGGATGCGCTGTGTGAGACCACACTGATGGCGGCTCGCTGTCCTTCACCCGAATCTTCAGGGATTGTGCTTGTGAAGTGCACCGGAGCTGTCATCTAGGATTCATTTTATGACTTGTGGGACCTGATCTTAGACCCCATGTAGCAGCACCAGCATACATCAGCTTATTTGCTTGAGTGCATTGACTAGAAGCTCTTTCTCTGAGTAGGCAAGATCCAGAATGCACTGTGGTGGAGGCCTGGAGACCCAAATATAGAACTGAAGCAAACGATTCCTTGACTTTAAATGTGTGAAACTTGCTTTCAAATGCCTTCACTGAATCTATAATTTAAAAAAAACTAAATGAGATATATCTTTAAGTTAAACAAATCATATAATAGATCATAATGGACGGCGCGGTGGGTGCTCCGGTTTTCCCCACAGTCCAAGACATGCGCTACAGGTAAACTGTCCGTAAAATTGTCAGTAGTGTATGTGTGTGTGAATGAGACTGTATGGGGTGTATGGGGGTTTCCCAGTGATGGGTTGCAGCTGGAAGGGCATCCGTTGCGTAAAACATATGCTGGATAAGTTGGCGGCTCAATTCGCTGTGGCGACCCCAGATTAATAAAAGGACTAATCTGAAAAGAAAATGAATGAATGAATAAGAAGAATGTACATTGGCATTTAAATGATATGTTGAATGTTTGATTCTGATTGGCGGATGAACTGAAGGTGTGCAATTATTTTCAATAAAGGCTAATGAGGTAGTAAACAGATCTTGACTACATTATAGTTCTATATAACAAAATGATTTCAGTTATTTTTTTTACCTAATTAATTCAGTTATTTTATTGTGTTTACATTGCCACCTTGAGCAAACAATACTTTCTAATTCACTGGCTATTTGAAATTGTAATATTCCCTCACTCTGTGTACTGTATTTTGTTTTTATCAAATAAATACAGCCGTAGTGAGCCCTTTTAATATCACAAAAATGGACCAACCCCAATATTAAAAAAATAGCCACCTTTTTCTAGCCAGAAAGATACATTTTTGAACCCAAAATCAAATGTTCAACTGCATGAGTCTAAATTACATCTGGATAGACTATGTGTCATCTTCAGAATTTTTTCAGTTAGAATTTCCAATTAAACTCTAGTATACAAAACCCAATTTGGGTCACTAAAAGAAATGTTGGTAACACTTTATAATAACTACACTCTATCAATCATTTATTAAGCATGAGCATATAGTGAATTCATTATTTGTTAAGCATTAACTCTTCATTAATAAACGTTAGTGTGGAGTTTATAAATACAGCTACAAATGCTCTATTCTTGACTTATGCTTAATAATTGTACTTTGATATTTTGTGACTGGTTGGTTTTCATTACTAAACTAAATATTGCATTATTTACAAACCATTTGCATTTAAGAGTAGTTGATCGTTTTTAAGATCATTCAAAAGGCTATTGAATAAACTATTGAAATCAATAATAAACTATTGAAATCAATGTTTATATATCTATTTATTCAGGCATATAGTAATGGTTACTATGTATGTTAATAAATGCTTTATTAACACAACTTTAAGCAGTTTTTTGACCTAATCTAAAGTGAGGACTATTAAAGGCTTAGTATCAAACAAACAATGATCTTTGCAATCCTACGCTGCAAAAAAATCTGTTATTTTACTTTTTTTTTTTTTTTTTCGGCAGCTAGGGTTAAATGCCTGTAATTTAATGATTTTTTACAGTGTATCTACAAAATAAAATTATTATAAAGTTTAAACATTGCTGAATAACAGGAGTGTCAAAATATAGCATAAAATTACATAATAATTTATAATAATAATAGTATAATAATTTAACAATATACTATGATCATTTGATACAGTTTTATTTGTGTATTTTTAAATGAACAGAAATGAATAAAGTTGTTTATTTTTTCCTTTTTAAAATTTAACCGAGCCTTTAATTGTCATTCATAGGAGATTTATAAAACATAAATAGTCCTCACTAGATTAGGTCGCAAAACTGGATGAAGTTGACTTAATATGCCAGAATAATAAGAATTATAAAAGTTAATTTGAATGGTTTATTATTTACTTACGCATTCTGAATGAACTTAAAAAAAACACCATGCTTAAATAACTGCTGTGTAAATAATGCCATAGTGATTTTAGTAAAGAAAAATGAATCATTAACAAAGTATGAAAAGACAATCATTAAGCACATTAAACATCTGCTTATAAGTCAAGATGGCAGTATTTGTAACTCGTTATAAACTGCTTACTAACGTTTACTAATGTAGAGATAATGCTTAACAGAAAATGACTCACTGTTTGCGCATGCTTAATAAAGAGTTTATAGTGAGTAGTTTTTATAAGTGTTACGGAAATGTTAAGAATCATTTTGTTGATCTGCGTCTATAAATGCTCCACAAGGAATATCCAGCCTGATCTCATGAGAAAATGTAAGTATTTTACGTTTCATCAGCTTACTGGCTAATTCGTACGAATTTGTACAAGTTCAGTTGTACGAAATTGTATGATTTTAAAAAGGAGGCGTGGCACTTAACCCCACCCCTAAACCCAACCGTCATGGGGGATGAGCAAATCGTACTAAATTGTATGAATTAGATCGTACGAATTCATACGAATTAGCCACTAAATCAAAAAGTTACGAATTGCCGTAAGATTGTGTTGGAATATCTGTATGTCAGTGTTCCAAACAACAAGCCTATTTCTGAGAGAAAACACTAGCACTAGTAAAAACGATCAATAAGTGACAAACAAAACCATCAAAGTTTTAGAAGGTTACATATTTCTCTACTCTAGTTCTATTTCTCCATTTTCCTCTCAGGCCTGCAATTGGTATTCAAAGGAGAGCGTGTCTTGTCTCTTGCTGTCGGTCACTTCTAGTTATTTTATAATACATTCCCCCCACTCTCATTATGAGAACTGCCAGATTCATATTTGCACTTTGATACCCTTGCTAATGTGTGTAGACAGACACGGCATACCAACACGCTCCTCCCTAACCACCTTCACCTCCTTTATCAGAGACACTCATGTAGTGTGCGACTGCCAGACGAATCCAGCACCCAAACAGCTTCAATCTGCTCAATGTAAACAGGCACTAACGACGGCTGGAGGTCAGAGGTCAATCCCATGGATCAAGCCTCAGCTGGAGCGCGCTTATTGCTGGATTCGATCCACAGGGGGAAGGGCGTTGTTTGGGACAAAGACGAAGGCTTAGCACCCCGAAGCCCTGAAGTCAGATCATAACTAAACTGCACGTTATTATAGCTGTGCCTCAAGAGAGGGCCATCTGTGCCGTCTAATGGGCTTCAGTGAGGCGGTCAGAGCTCAAGTTCATTTACGAAAACGATCATGATGATGACAGTGTTAATGGTGCTACAAGGAAACACGTCTTGCCACTGGCACCGGCAGGAAGTCCAACCGAGATACCGGTCATTCGCTGCATCCTGCTGTTATATTACCACAAGCTTTATGATGGACTATTATGAACATTATATTGGTTGCGGTTTGGTTGCTTTTGAGTTTATTCAACAAAACATCATGCAAAACTCATTTATATCTCTACCTTTTTCCGGATGTGACTACTGCATTTTCAAATTATAGGTTGAATCATTCAAAAACAATTCATTCAATTATTTACCTTCGGCTTAGTCCCTTTATTCATCAGTGGTCGCCACAGCGGAATGAACTGCCAACTTATCCAGCATATGTTTTACACCAGGGGTGCCCTGGAACCTTTTCATATGAAGGGCCAAATTTCATTGAGAGCCATGGGCCGGAGGTAAATATACAAAACTACGGGCTAATTTCCTAATTTATTTCATAATATTTCAAAATAAATAAAACATTACTTTAAATCGTATTAATTATTATTTGTAGTAGTATTAATTATTATTATTTTAATCGTATTAATGCAGTATAACTTTTTAATTATAATTAAAAACATAGACTATCACATTTATAACACAGTGGAGTTACTTACTGAATACTAGTCAGGCAGAATCTGCCTTTGACTTGATTTGCTCACCAAAGTCTTCGATTGTTGTGTGATATTATGTGCATTTAAACAAAAACCGATTAATTTAATTTCAGTTAGCTTTTAACAATAAAACAAACAAACCAACAAACAAAGGGTTGCATTACATTCCAATGGACAATCTCAAATGTATCCACATCGTTCTCCCTCTCTTTTTAGATGGGATAATGGGCCAACTCAAAGGTTACTTTGAGCATCTCTCCCTAGTTTGAGCATCTCTGTTTTACATAGTAGATGTCTTTCCAGCTGCAACCCAGTACTGGGAAACAAATATAGTTCAAATAAAGCTTAAAAATATGAAATCATTTTAAATACTAAGGTTGGTCTACACATAATCCCAGCATTATATCATCAGAAATCGTAACTGTTTTATGTATTGGCAAATAACTGGCTAATTTGTACAGATACATATGATTTGATTGGAATGAAAATGTACATTTTTTAAAAGGAGGCATACCCAAAACCCAACCCAAAACACAAATGTTATTGGGGATGTGGAATTCATATTAATATATAAGAATGAGATTTGTAAAAAATCATACACGTAAGCAAAAAGTCAAATAAAAAAATATCAAAACATTAATGTAACAAATTGGCATGGGATTGTGTCGAATTATCCATATAGAAAACAAAAACTCAGTTAGATGTACATTAACATTATTTTTATCCATCATGAAACATTTTTTTGTGACACTCCTGTCAGCTAAGAACAGGAAACTGAGGCTAGAATTCGAACAGGCTCACCAAAATTGCACAATAGAAGAAAAATGTTGCCTGGTCTAATAAGTCTCAATTTCTGCTGTGAAATTCGGATGGTAGAGTCAGAATTTGGTGTCAACAACATGAAAGCGTGGATCCTTCCTGCCTTGTATCAATGATTCAGGCTGGTGGGGGTGGTGTAATGGTGTGGGGGATGTATTATTAGCACACTTTGGGTTCATTAGTACCAATTGAGCATTGTGTAAATGCCACAGCCTACTATCTTCTGATGGCTACTTCCAGCAGGTTAACACGCCATGTCATAAAGCATCATAAAGAATCATCTCAGACTAGTTTCTTGAACATGACAATAAGTTCACTGTACTCAAATGACCTCCGCAGTCACCAGGCCTCAATGCAATAGAGCACCTTTGGGATGTGGTGGAAGGGGAGATTCACATCATGGATGTGCAGCTGACAAATCAGCAGCAACTGCATGATGCTATCATGTCAATAAAGACCAAAATCTCTGAGGAATATTCCCAGTACCTTGTTGAATCTAAGCCACGAAGGATTAAGGCAGTTCGAAAGGCAAAAGGTGTCCAACCCGGTACTAGTAAGTTGTACCTAATAAAGTGGGCTTTGAGTGTATCACAAGCAAATCTGTGGCCACAGCAATTTTGAACTTACTGTATTTTTCTCTCTCTTTGTATTCCCTACAGTACAATTTTATTCAATATATGTCCTTAATAAATGTCAGAAAGATTTGTGTGTAGGTTTTGTGGTTATTCGTGTTCTGCTAAAATAATTTGTTAATTCGAATAAGTTGCATTTTAATTTTCAATGGACAAACTATGAGTAAGAATGATGGCACACCAGTTTATCAAACCCTTTACTGCTTTTTAACAGTTCAAGTTATTCCCATCATTCATGCAAAGTATCATTGGATTTAGAAAAAAGGCAGATTGGATGATTGATTATTTCTATGATTGATTATTTTTATGATTGAGTTAAAAGATTTTAACTTGATTTTAATTATTTTATATGATTGATTATATGTATGTATGTATGTATCTCTATATGTATGTATGATCAATAAAAAAAAATCAATTTAAATTTAAAAATAAATTTAGTGGCTTATCATATTTCTTTATCATGCTACATACCACCCCATAGTTCACTGGTGTGCATGTCAGTTCAGTTGACCTCAGGGTGGCATGTCTTAGGTGTGTGTTTGGTGTGTTTGTGTGTTTAAGTGGAGACTGTGTCTTCTGTTGACCGTGAGGTGATCAGTCATGTGGTGGTGTGAGAGACAGGGCCTGATAAAGGAGCAACAGATAAGGTCAGAGAGAAAAGAGAAAGAGGGGTCGACACCAGATTCATTTAGACCATTATCTCTGACTAACAGTCAACTATGGCAAACAGTAAGTAGAAATGTGCTCTTTACAAAACTTTGAACAAATGTTGGACTCATTTCCCACAGACACAGTACAATTAACCATCGTGACTGCTAAACTCTGACATTTAAAACAAGCCTTTTTAAAAATCTCTTCAAGTTTTGTAGACAAATAAGAATAAAGTTTAACAATCACCATTTATTGGTTTTTCGTTATAACATTTGTGTGTCAATGGCATGAAAACAAAGTTTCATAATACAACTGTCATAATGTCTCAGTGGTTAGCACTGTAGCCTCACAGCAAGAAGGTTGCTGGTTCGAGTACCGGATGGGCCAGCTGGCATTTCTGTGATTCAGTTGGCATTTTTGCATGCTCTCTCCAGTTTCCCCTAGTCAAAAGACATGCACTATAGGTGAACTGGTTGAACTAAATTAGCCGTATGGGTGTGTTAGGTACTGCGTGATACATATGCCAGAATATTTGGCGGATCATTCCGTTGTAGTGACCCCAGATATATGAGACTAAGCCGAACCGTCGTACTGTAATTAAAATTACTTGACTAAAAGTCATAAAAAAATGATTTGTGGAATTAATATACAAATGTTGATTCAGATTTCTTGTTTTATTTGCTAATTTTTTTAAATAAAAGTGCTTAAAGCAATATTCATTTTTCACAGAGTACATTTTAATGTTGTGACTCTTACACATTAAAACACTTTAAAACAAAGGATTTACACTTTAGTAAACAAGTAGCAGTTAAACAAGTGATTTATTGTCTCTTAGTGCTTCATTTTAAAATAAATGCTGACTTTTGGAATTACATTGAAATCTTTGGATGTTGTTTCAGAATTATTTTACTGGTTTTTAAAAACAATCACTGACTGGATTCTGAATATTAAAGTCAGAAAATTGGAGCTCAATAACTGATTTTTATGTGTAATCTACAAACACTTTGCTTATAACAGATCACGTTTTTAAGTGTAGGTTTACATGGACACCAATATTTCGATTTGAATATGGTTAAGACAATACTCTGAATAAGAATCTACCATGTAAACAGCGATTTATGATTAAATTAATCTGATTAATGTCATAATCGTGTGGAGTATGCTGATTTTAGTCGCATTATTGAAGTGCAGTACAGACATGTAAACACCGCAATCAAACTATTACCATCATGCAGTAAGTAAGTAAGTAAAGGTTTATTTACTGTATATAGTACCTTTCCCTGACATTGAGTCACAAAGTGCTTTACTATAAGAGAAAACAGGTTTAGGACTTTTCGCCACATTTTGCGACAGGATATTCCATACACGCACAACTGTTTGACACTATTCTCTGCACCTACCGAGTCAGTGAAGGACCACAGACATGTGCATCACAAAATGCGGAGGTTTTTTTCCAATACACCGTGCAGTATCAAATTCAATTAAACCAACACTCTTCACATCCAATATCTCGTTTGTCACAGGGGACATGCATGAAATGTTCCTGAATAAAAGTGAAAGTGCCGAACTGCAGTTAAAGTCGACAAGTTAAAACTGAAACACCCGAAATTACATGAAACTCTGGAGGAAATGAGGATATCGTAGTGTAGTAACGACGTTAATCGAATTATGTGCTATAACATGTAAAACGGGATCATGAAAGGAACTTTCAAAAAGCAACTCATGTAAACACCTTAATCTTATTATTGTCTTAATAAGATTAAAGTAAATAATTCGATTACTGATGTCCATGTAAACATAGACATTGACAACTTTTTATAGTATTGTGACTGACAGAGGTAATTTGTTCTACTGTTGCTAAATCTGCTACAAAAGATATAATACAATTAATAAGGTAACTTATTAATATATATATATACAGTAATAATTACATTCTTATATAACTTGCTTACCTTTTTTAATCTCATAATTAAAATGACTAGTACATTTTTTTCAATTTTTTTTTTGCAGGTGTTGAGAAGCAACTACTTGGTAAAATAAAACAACAGAAAATCCTGTGGAGGTGTTTCTTTCCAGCGAACTCTCTGCCCTGGTGAAATGTGATCAGAAAAAGCCCTTCAGCTACAGCGCTCCTCCAACTTTCCCCTCCTGGGTTTCCTCCAGTGTAGCAGATCATGTTTTTTATGTTGTGGGTAAACTTTGCTCCCGGCTACACCTTCTGCCTCGTACTGAATCATCATGCCGAGCCTTGGAGGTGGCCTTGAGAAAGCCGAACACGGGCACAGAGAGTTTTAAAGCGAGCCGTGAGGGTGGATGGGGTGAAGCTCCTGACAGGCACCGCTGCTGGCAGTTACAGAGCATGTTAAATCATGCATGCGGGTGTCGGGGCCTACAAACACACTGGACCCGTCCTGCCAGGCTGAAAGCGAACCGCAGCGTCTACCACTCAAAAAACTGACATGCAGGAGAGAAGGCCAGGGCAAACTCGAGCTCCAACATTTTATTTCTGTCAAGCTCGAAAATATAAGAACATTCCCACCGATGCTCCACATTTTTTTGCTCGGAAGAAAAACAAATGGCACATTTAAAGCCATAGTAAAACAAACAGACGTGGTGAACAATGGAAGTAGACTGTGTTAGACTCGGCAAAAAAACTAAACAAAAACCATAATAAATAAAGGGATCTTGTGGCAAAAATACATCAAAATGAATAAAAAATTATTTTTAACACATTCATTTTCATCTTGTGACACCTAAACTTTAGAACTAAAAACAACTGACTTTCAATTTAGCATTTAAACAGCTTAAAAAAAAGTGTTTCATCTTAAAACAGTTAAAAAAATTTAAACCACAAGTTAAGTGTTTAATTTTAAGGAAAAGTTCACAAAAGTTCTATGATGCAATCAAAAATATTTTGAAAAAGGATTTTTGAGCAGAAACGAAAGTTAATAGGTATCAAATCGGTTTGATTAATTCTTTAAAATATATATTGTGTTCACAGATAGTCATACAGTAGTGCGTTTCCCAAACAACGACATAACTTGTGGGTGAACTACCATAGTATGATGCATCATTTGGAAAAAGAACAATTTAGTGACGAGTATTTCCCAAAACCATAGTTTCTCTGTCGCAGATCCATCGTTTGAACCATGTTAGTTATAACGTAAAACATCTATAATGATGCTCTAAATGAGGTGTAGTAACAGCTTCTTTAGAAAACATCCCCATAACGTTTTTGTGCAAATTGTTTTACACGGACATACATTTTTTAAAATCAAATATTAGTTTTAGTTAAAACATGCACTCATTTTCCATAATAATTGAAATATTTGTAAATGGCACATATGCCGAAATATTTGTAAACGGCCAATGTTTCCTTTACAAATATTATAAAAATTCCATTTTTTATTCTTAAATATTAAACCACTTACAAAAAGCATGTATTCCAACCTCATATATAAATCATCATGTTAATGGTTTTAATTTATAGTAGGCTATTTACTAAGTAATAAAAAATATCTATAATTTTTAAGTAGTCTATTGTTTTGTTTTTATAACAAGCTTTTATAACTTTGACACATTCAAACCACTGCAGAAATGCTCTAGCATAAAGGCACAAATCAGTACAAAGCCTATACATTTCTTTATAAATAGCCTCTACTATAAATTAAAACCATTAACGCAAACTATGTATTTTTGTTTGCACAAGCTTTAGAGACGTAACGTGGATTCCGCTTTTCATAGGTCACCTACAGCTTTCATCATGAGCCACGTCTGCGTTCAAAATGGCAGAAATTATTTTAAAGTGCACAACGAAAGGAACGCAATTGTCAATATGAAGATCGTAAAACTGAACTGTAAAAAAATTTTGAAAGCAAATTACATGTAAAAGAGATAACTTTAATTATTTTTTTTTAATAATTCCGAGTTTAAATGTTAGAACGTTCTAAATGAATAAGGGTCAGGGCGGGATAACTGGGAATAAAAATATGATTCTAACTACAACTCTAGAGGTGTAGTTGCAAGCACACAAGTTTGCGACGCAATTTGCGAATGTTTGTTGGAACAATGGATTTGGCAAATACCAAATCATCGAACTATGTTTGTAATGACAAAACTTGCAACCTTAGTTGGCTAACAATGGTTTTCGGAAATGCACCCCAGGTTTAGAATGACAATTATGTTGAGGAAATGATGGCAGGAAATTCTTTTTTCCCCAGAATTCATCTTACAAGAACATATTTACTACTAAACTAAAAAGAAATCACCTTACATGAACATTTTTACTACTAAACTATAAATAAATCACCTTACATGAACATATTTACTACTAAACTATAAATAAATCACCTTACATGAACATATTTACTACTAAACTATAAAGAAATCACCTTACATAAACATATTTACTACTAAGCTATAAAAGGAATCACCTTACATGAACATATTTACTACTAAACTAAAAACAAACCCAGTGAACAATAAAACTAAACTCATATTTTGTTCAAAACAATACAGTTTTCCTGAAAGAAGAAGACTGCTCATGTTAAATATGCATATTTCCTCTTTTATGTTCAGTTTGTATGTTTACATGATTAGCATGGACTACATGTTACACACATCCACTTTTGAGGCTGTAAATATGGCATATGCTCAGAATGAAGTCGATTATGTCAGTTCAGAGAGTGACCACAATCCTTTTCAAATGCTGTTTCAGAAACATTCATGTAATCAGATTCTGATCTCATTTGGCAAAAGACTTATGAGCTGAAAGCAATAAACATGTTCAGTTTGATCAGTAGTTGAACATGACATATTAAGCAAACACAACTGTGAGAGAGTCAGCGCTGAAGAGGATTTAACTGTCATTATAATACTGTTGACACACACACACATAAACCATGGCAATGACACACTTGCTCAACTAACTGCATTAAAGGCCATTAATCCTGATAGATCGCTTAATTCGTGCAGAAACGCAGTCGGTGATGCATGTTTATGGACACACACACAAACACACAAATATACTCGTCTGCCATTTTCAAGAGCACAAAATGTGTTAATCTCATAGATTAGGATTAGTCTGTGACGTCTCTGAAACAAAAGTGAGATGAAAGCAGTGTCGAGCGGCAACATTTAGCTGCTAAAAATCCCATTTGCCGCATAATAACACTACTGACGAGCATCTAAAGCTTAGCTGAGCTTTGCAAATGTAAACAAGAAATATCTCCTTATAATTCAGATGTGTCATCACGCAAATCAAAAAGCTGCTTTTTAGAAAGCGAGTTCCTGGAAGTATAGAAGAGTCAATATAGCAGGGCTATTATCAATAACAAACTGCCAACTAACTGATTGCTTCAACTGCTAATATAAATAGAAATGAATAAAGAATAAATGTACACCACCTGACAAGTCTTGTCGCCTATTCAAGTTTTAGGAACAACAAATAATAACTTGACTTCTAGTTGATCATTTGGTATCAGAAGTGACTTATATGAAAGGCAAAGTCCTCTAGATTATTATCAAAATAAAATATGATCATGCCTTGATTTTTAATTATTTAATTAGGATAGTAAGGTCTGACTTTAGTCAAAAGCCTTGTGACTTAACAGAAATAATGTACAGAATAGAATATAAAGCCATGGTGCAGTGAAAATTAATATTGTGTATAACTCCCATGAGCTTGGAGGACTGCATCCATACATCTCTGCAATGACTCTTCTTAATAAAGTCATCTGGAATGGCAAAGAAAGTTTTCTTGCAGGACTCCCAGAGTTTATCAAGATTCTGTAGGCTCAGAATTCTTCAGATTCAGACCCCAGGCATGCTCAATAATGTTCATGTCTGGTGACTGGGCTGGCCAATCCTGGAGCACCTTGACCTTCTTTGCTTTCAGGAACTTTGAGGTGGAGGCTGAAGTATGAGAAGGAGCGCTATCCTGCTGATGAATTTGAATAGAATTTAAATACATCCATACTGAATGTAACCCCAAACCATGATTTTTTTTCTTAACCCAAACTTGACTGATTTCTATGAAAACCTTGGGTCCATGCTGGTTCCAATAGGTCTTCTGCAGTATTTGTGATTGAGATGCAGTTCAACAGATGATTCATTAGAAAATTCTACCTTCTGCCACTTTTCTAAATGATCAAATAGAAGTCAAGTTATTATTTGTTGCTCTTACAACTGAGATCGACGACAATACTTTTGTCAGGTAGTGTATATACAGTCGAGCCTGAAATTATTCATACCCCTGGGGTAAGAATAATATCAGGCTTGACTGTATAAAAAAATTAATTACATTAAAATAAAATAATTCACAGGACAATATTGCTCAAATTAAAAACAATTTACTATTGGACTACTGTTGAAAAAAAAATTTATTGTATTACATTCATATTACAATCATAACTGTATTTGTATAAGATGTATTTACTATTAGACACTATATTTATTTTCCTAACAAATCAATCACATCCCACTGCTGCTGTACAGTGCTTGATGTTTATATTATCTGCTTATTTAACTGTCACTCAGCGCACCTTGCAGTACTATTGTCTGAAATATGTTCAATATTTGCAGCTGTGTGTTTAGTCTTTGTGAATGTCAACATGTGTCACGTTTGTTTTCAGAAAGAAAATGTGTTTCAGTTTTAGGAATCGTCTAGCAATATAGAACAAATTGACTGGCTAAAATAATGATGAATGTAAAGCTATTCAAACAAAAAACATTATTAAACTAAATAGTCTAAAATGAAATAAAATAACAGTGACACATCTAAAGATGAGGAAAATAGTGAATGTCTAACTAATGTCCAATATAAAAACAACTTTTCCACAATTACGCCTTGAAAGTTGCAATCAACGACATTATTGATCTAATAGGAAACCAATATGAGCTGTTCATATATTACATTTTTTACACACTCAGGTTCATTATTTTAAATTCAGATGCACAGCAAACGCATACAAAAAGAGAGAGGAAGTGGCTCCCCTTTTACTGTCTATATGTTTAGATGCAAAATGTAAACAGCCACCTAAAAAACTATGGAGAACATGTAGCAGATCCTGTTCTGGGTTCTTGGTTGTTCATCATAAGAAGAGACCAGCTTTGTTTAAGCATGGCTCATTGTTGTGCGCTGTCATTGTAATAATACAATGTCCTGTTTTGGCTGTGTAATTAGAAATGGTGCCTTCGTGTCGTTCAACTGGTTGGCGCTGGTGACGATTCTCTGTAAACCAATAGCATCTAGCTACACATTTTTGGTACTTTACTGTTGTGCTAGTTTGGTACCATGCTCTTTGTTTGTTTATTTCACAACAAGGGACAGTGCACATTAATCAATGTTTCCCAAGAATGTAAATGTACCCAAATTAGCCCAAAGACTAGTTTTCATTGGTGGTCCCTTAGCCAGATGTTAAAGGCTATACCAACAAACTACAAATTCAAACTATAAACAATACTCAGCTGAACGACAAAAAATAACCCCAACAATATCACAAAGCCTAGTTTGTGCTATAACTGGTGTAAGCTGACTTCTCATTTGGGAACCATGTCCACCAACTAGGTAGCTAGCCTATGTCACACTACACTATGTTCACCAAATATCACCACATGATTTGAATCTTTTAACAAGCTGATACACTGATACACTGATACAAATCCGTGTTCGGGCTAATGTCCGATCAGTCTTGCATTTTCTTCACTTCCTCCAACAAAACTCTGTCACGTTTCTTAGGTGGGTCCACGATGGTGTTCATAATGGTGTTGGTTATATATTAGATTGTTTCTTTTCACAGTTTGGCTTTGGAGTTTTTGGCTAACTCCACCTAGGTTATAAAAACAACATATGACATGTACCTTCAAGCTGATCGCTCTTTTGCATTTATTTGTACTTCTATATTTGTCCATGGTTCTACGGGAAGGGGATATGTGGATTGTGTGAACCGAGTCTCTCACCCAAAGTTGCAAGCGTGATTTCAGGTGACAGAAGACAGATCTGGTAGCCGCAACGGCAGAATTAATCTAGTTAAAAGTGATTCTACCACTGATTAAATTTTAGAGACATTTTAAGGTCGAAAGCATCACACTTCATATTTTCTGAATGTTTCCACAGGCTACATCTTAGCTAGGTTTTACCCCAGAAACACTCACCACCTGCATAATTCATAAAGATGCCATTATTATGCATAATACAGTCAGGTATTCAAATATATAAGATGATGTTCTCTACTGACAATTTCTGACAGTTTGGCTGTGTGAGATTCTTCAGTTTTGTTCATCACTGACTATGTGAATTATCTGCCTATTATTGAGATATTAACTAGTACTTATAAAGTATGATGAAAAATAAGAGTAGCTAGCTACTCTTATTTTTCATCCCTAATCCTACCCAATACCTAAACCCCTTAGATATTTACATTAGATGTCACCTACACTATTGCTGTCTATTGGAAGGAATGCATCAATAGAGCTGCCATTTTAGTACAGGGTAGTGCTCCTTTGAACTGAATGTAGGACTAAGGTGCAGTGGAGGACTGGCCACTCGAAGTGATGATATATACACATGTTTACATATATCTATGATTGAGAGTTTTCCTGATGGTCAGTACGCAAATATTTTTTTAAATTACGAAAATTATAATTTTACATCACTTTTTTATATTGATGGATAAGTAACCACACAGGTATTGCTGGCAAAGAGCGTGTGTTTATGTGCTTGGAAATGTATTATCCTCCCTCCCTGTTAAATTTGATCTAATCCGTGTGCTGAAACACACCCCCTCTCCCGCTTTCACTTCTAATTCTAACGGAGGGTGTGATTCGTTTGTGAATGAATCTTCAATATGAACGACTCGATGAACCATCGATATCCCTGCATCTTAATGTGCATATCCACCTTTCTGATCTAAATGGTATTTGTAATACATTTGTAATATTCAATAATTTAGGGTGGACAGTATGCACATTGAGATGCAGGCACTGTTATGTTATCAGGCACCCTTATAAATTACTACAAAAACGTATAAACGTTCGTGAACTTAGCAGACAATAATACAAGTTTCTGGCACCGCAGCATCTTCTTGTCATATTCCATTTACATTGTTTGCTGATTTTATTCAACAATAAGCATAAGTCTAGAATTTAGTGTGAGTTGGTGCTACTTTGCCCTATAGTAAATGCAGTAAGTGACTGTATTATCATCAAAAACGTTACTTGTTTAACACAAAATTCTTAACATACAAAATCGTAAAAAACGAAATCTTCCCTATTAAATGTTCTACCTTTATGCTTTGTTTTTTCTTAGTTTGCTCATTACTACACCCATACGTAGCGCACAAGTCCAGCATCTTCACAGATGCGGCGGTACTGATGCATGTTTAGGGTCTGTATGCGATATCTAGTGTTTATATCTATGCCTAAACCCAACTACTCCCTTACTAACTACTAGTAAGCTGCTAATTAGTTGTTAATTGAGCTAAAATCTTAGTTAATGGTTTGTTAATAGTGTAAATTGTACATTAATATCAAGTGTGATGAGCAGCTCACTTGCATTTAAAGGTACGCACACGAAAAATGTGTTTGCTCACACCTAAAAAGTGGCAAATTAGACATGTTATAATAAATAATCGGTGGGGAATTTTGAGCTAACACTTCACAGACAGATTCACCTTGATTCACATGAGATTTATATTACATATTACAAAAGTGGTATTGTGTGGCTTCTTCAACACACCCTTTAATGCTTAACTGAGTAACTGAACCATCTTTCAAATGGTGAATGGGATTAAACCTTAATGTAGGTTCGCTTTGCACATATGCTACTAACTGCAGAACGTCGACTTGAGCTTTGAGTTGACATACTGCATCAGAGCCAATATTCATTTCAGTTCATACCTCCAAACTGACTGGGATCAGCACTGATTAGCTGATACATTCTAATGGAATGCTGATCAAGTATCATTTTATGCTAAGCAGACCTGACAACAATGATAGCAGTCTAATTTCCTCCTCAGGCCGGTGAGCAGTGAGAGCAGTGGCTGTAGTGCAGTTCTGCCATCTGTGGCTGATGCATTATTTAGCTTGCGCAGCCACTGATTAGCATTAACGCTATGGTAATGGCCCTCCGGGCTCCTCCAGGTCTACCTGCCTCCCAGCACACCCCGAGGTCTCTCTCTCTCTCTCTCAGCTGATCTCTCTTTCACTCACTCACTTCTCGCTGCATTTCCAACCTCTTAACTGGCCTGAGAAAGGTTGCTTTAATTTTTTATGGCATGTGTATTCAGGTGAGACCTCATGAAAAACAAAATTGAAGTTTGTGGCATTAAGTCCACGTCTGTTTGGTTTGATGCATCTAATATGTAAGTGAAGTGGGTTCAAGCGGAAAGTCCAAACTGAACCACAGAAATCAATTAACATAAAAAAGAAAACAAGAAAATATCACTAACATGCTTTAGAATGGTTTTTGTATGATAAATGAATGGTATGTCTCTTAAAGCTTCATATATTGCCCATCATTGTTTAATAATTTAAATTTACTGTTTTCTATTTTAATATGTTTTAAAAAGCATTTTATTTGGCAAAGCTGAATATTCTGCATCATAGTTCCTGTTTTCAATGATCTTTTACAAATCCTTACAGATTATTATTACATTACAGATTATTAAGCCTATTTATAACTGATGTAACAGTTGACCGGCATGTAGGGACAGACACAACATATATTTTTGTATTACCAAAACATACATAAATAATACAGAAATTAAAATGTACAAAAATGTACAAAATATTGGATATTAGATGGGATAGATAGAATAAGGATGGGTGGATGGACTAATACGCATGGGACAGCAAAAGTATGTACTGACAGAATAAAATAGATTGATTGATTACAATGAACAGATGAAAAAATAATTAAACGAATGAAGGAACGAAGAACGAAATGAAGGAACGAATGAATGAATGAATGAATGAATGAACAAAAGAAGGAAGGAAGGAAGGAAGGAAGGAAGGAGCAAACGAAGGAACGAATGAAGGAATGAGCAAAGAAATAAAGGAACAAACAAACGAAGGAACGAATGAATGAACGAAGGAACACACTAACAAAGGAAGGAAGGAAGGAAGGAAGGAGCAAACAAACAAACAAACAAGCAAACAAACAAACAAAATAACTAACTAACGAATGAACGAACGAACGAAGGAACGAAGAAATGAACGAATGAATTAACAAACGAATGCATTACAATATGCTGCTTTGTTGCTCAAGAAACATTGATTGTTGTTGTTGCTATTATTATAAGTGCTGAAAGCAGAGTTGATTTTTTTTATCATTTTGTATTTGAGCACAAGATGCTAACCTCAAACTAGATACCACAAATATCTCTATAATAATAATAATTACATTATTGTTTTTAAAAAGTGACTGAAAACCTTTATATAACATTATATAAATTATATAACAATAACAGAGTTGACAAATAATTAATCTACTACTGGTGAACCCTAAACCAGTGTTTCCCAACCCTGTTCCTAAAAGCACACCAACAGTACACATTATCAGCCTCTGCCTAATCAAACACAACAGAATCGACTCATCAGAACATTAGAAGAGACTCCAAAACCTGAAATGAATGGGTCAGATAAAGGAGACATCCAAAATATATACTGTTGGTGTGTACAGAAACAGGAATGGGAAACACTGCCCCAAACATTTTGCACAAATTAATGAGAGATCAATAATGGTGTGATCAATAATGGTCCATCAATGCCTTCCAGAATTCCTGATCAGAGGAAATCAGAATTCATTTATTTTCCTTCGGCTTGGTATCCAGCCTATTCCAGCATATGTTTTACACAACAAATGCCCTTCCAGCTGCAACCCAGTACTGGGAAACACCCATACACAACAGCCAATTTGGTTTAATCACCTATAATGCATGTCTTTGGAATGTGGGAGAAACGGAAGCACCCAGAAGAAACCCACGGCAACATGGGGAGAACATTTAAATTCCACACAGAAATGCCAACTGGCCCAGCTGGGACTCGAACCAGCAATCTTCTTGCTGTGAGGCAATAGTGCATTACAGAATATTAAGCCTTTTTATAACCAAATTAGTTTTATAAAAACATTTAAATGGTGAAATGTAATATATTTTCAATAGAGTTTGACGAAATCTTGCTTCATCACAGGCATCTGGCTCTTTCTATCAAATCAGACAACCTTCTGCTTCAATAGGAAATACGCCAAATAAAGAAGACTACACTTGTCGCACGCATCTTTAAAAGCAGCCAATTAAACTGAGACAATGCTTAAGACAACTTCCCATGAAGCATTTCAGCTGAAGCCCATCCAGCAGGTTTGAGTGTGCGTGAGCGCCTTTGATAAGCTTCATTAATAAACATGACATCCTCTAATACACAGGCTGTGGCATATGGTAAAAGGCAGAAAGAGGAAGGGAGTGATTTGCTGTTTGCTCTGAAAAACAAACAAGCCAACAGGTCCTGCCAGATGGCGGCGAGTGCTGTTTCGGAGAGAGCGAGAGAGAATACAAAGAGAAGAAGACGAACTCGACAAAGGTGACAGGAGCTCTATAGGAAGGCTGAAGAGTCGTCGACGGCCGCCATCGGCTTCTCAATGGGTAAACAAATAAAAACGTCTTTCCGCTGAGCTTTTTATCCACACGCTGATCCTACCTCACCAATTCAGCCAGAAACAAAACTGAAAAATAGAAATAGAAATGAAAACAAGACATTGTTGGAGGAAAACCAAAACACCGCTCGAGGCCTGCAATACTTCTGAAAAACAAAAATAACGCAACATGGAGAAAACCAGGCTACTTGTTTGATGCTTCTTCTACTGTATGTGTGTGCGCACCAAAATGAAATGCAAGCTCAGCTTGGAGTTCGCTCACTTTGAATTATGATAATTCTCATTAGCATAACTAAAACATTTCACATAGGCTGCCCTGGAAAGTGCACTGATTTATTTCTGCTAGTTCAGCCACACGGCCAACATTATCACTGATCAACCTGTCACCCTTTTAAAACATTTACACCCTAATTGGGTGTTTGTGGCTAATCATTTTCCTGTAATGGCGCAGTAGATTACTCCATGGCACAAAGAGCTAGACATGCAGCACAGTGCGTCAGATCTCTAACAACTCACATGCTGAACCTCCTTTTCATTTCATTCTCAGCAATTCATTATTGGTGTGAACATTTCATTTAAGTTGTATCCTTTAAAAGCTTAATAATCATTCAGTCATTCATTTTTTTATAAGTAATAATGGTCACACTTTGCAACGAGGTTACATTAGTTAACATTATTTAATGTATTTACTAACACTAACTAAGAATAAACAAAAATTGTGCAGCGTTTTAATAGTAAATAATGTTAAAATTAACATTTACTCGTGTCTATTAGTGTGCGTCATAAAATTAAAGTACTTTGAGTTAACAACAACTAACAATTAATGACTGTATTTTCATTAAATAATGTAGAGGTGAATAAATACTTTAACAGATGTGTTGTTAATTTTTGGCATGTGTTAGTAAATACAATAGCTAACATTAACTAAAGGAACCCTATTGTAAAGTTTCACCTATTTGATTAATTTGTTCATATGATGGGAAAATTGCTGTGTGGGAAAAAACGGATGGATGGAAAATGGATGGATGGAAAACGGATGGATGGATGGATGGAAAAATGGATGGATGAATAAATGGAAAAAAATGGATGGATGGATAGATGGATAGATGGATTGATGGAAAAAAAGGATGGATGGATGGATGAATGGAAAAAATGGATGGATGGTTAGATGGATGGAAAATATGGATGGATAATGGATGGGAAAAGGGATGGATGGATGGATGGATGGATGGATGGATGGATGGATGGATGGATGGATGGAAAAAAATGATGGATGGATGGAAAAAATGGACGAATGGATAGAAAAAAATGGATGGATGGATAGATGGATGGATGGAAACTGTATGGCTAGATGATAGATGGAAAAAATGGATGGATGAAAAAATGGATGGATGGATGAATGAATGGATGGATGGATGAATGAATGGATGGATGGATGGAAAAATATGGATGGATGGAAAAATAGGGGAAAATGGATGGATGGAAAAAAATAGATGGATGGATGGAGAAAATGAATGGAAAGATGGATGGATGGAAAAATGGATGGATGATTGATGGAAAAAATGGATGGATGGTAGGTAGGTAGGTAGGTAGGTATGTAGATAGATAATATAATTGTTGGACATAGTTGCATTATTGGAGCACAAACACTATTTTGAACTACTGGCCTGACCGAATCTGACATTTTTTGTTTATCCATTTTGTGCACTTCACGCTCTCCGCGATATTCTTATGTTCAGGAAAAACATCAGGGTTATGTTGGGCCTGCACTACTAGGCCCTTTCATGCGACTGTGCTTTATTTTCAACAAGCCCCTTTATGCAGCTTAATGTCACTGACAGTTTCAGAGATGCATTATTAATGCCCAGTTGAGGACTGACGTTCAGGCCACTAGTACGGCTTCCTCTCCTGCTGTCTGTCATCTCTGTCTCGCCTCGCTCAATCTCCTTCTTTACTCTACCAGCTGAGACACAAGTAATGCAATGACATGCACAGCTGAAAGCCAAAACCACTGGATCTGGAGTTAAGCCTGCTGTGTTGACAGTAACTATGACAACAAGGACCACAACCTTGTGTGACTGACATATATTAAAGATGGATGGATGGGCAGACGGACGCATATACAGATATTGATATATTGACAGATCGGCAGGTAGATGGATGACCTAAATGAATTGATATACGATAAGGTGAATGATTGGATATTGGATGGGATAGATAGAATGAGGATGGATGGACTAATAGATGGATGGGATAGTCAAAAGTACGTACTGACAGAGAGAATGGATAGATGATTGATTAAAACAAACAGATGAAAGAATAATTGAATAAATGAATGGATAAATGAATGAATAGATATTAATAGATAGCCGGAAAGATGAATAGACAGAAGGATGAACTAAAAGGCGATTGAGGGACTGGATGGATAATGACTGGATGGATGGATGGATGGATGGGATAGCCAGATGGATGAATGGGATATATGGATGGATATAGAGATGGATGAACGAACATGAATGATAATGAAAATGTAATTTCTTGGATGGGTGGATGGACAGAGGAATTTATGGATGGACGAATGGAAATATAGATAGGCAGATGAACGGATACAGGGATGGATGGATGGATAGAAGAAGGGATGGATAGATGATGGATGGATGGATAGAGGAATTTATGGATGGAGGAATGGAAAGATAGATGGGATAGGCAAATAAACGGATATGGGGATGGATAGATGGATGGATGGATGGATAGATGGATAGATGGATAGATGGATAGATGGATAGATAGATAGATAGATAGATAGATAGATAGATAGATAGATAGATAGATAGATAGATAGATAGATAGATAGATAGATGGTGGAATGAATAGATAGATGATAGATGGATGGATGAAGGATGGATATAAAAATGGATGGGATATATGGATGGATATAGAGATGGATGTATAGATAGATGGATAATATAAGGATGGATGGATAGATGGATGTGAATGATATGAATATGATGAGTGATATGAATGGATGAGTGAACATGAATGATAATGAAAATGTATATTCTTGGATGGGTGGATGGAAAGAGGAATATATGGATGGAGGAATGGAAAGATAGATAAGCAGATAAATGGACATAGAGACGAGTAGATGATGGATGGATGATAGAGAAATTTATGGATGGATGAATGGAAAGATAGATTCAATTCAATTCAATTCAATTCACCTTTATTTGTATAGCGCTTATACAATGTAGATTGTGTCAAAGCAGCTTCACATAAAAGGTCACAGTAAATAGGAACAGTGTAGTTCAGTTTGTAGTGTTTAAGTTCAGTTCAGTTGAGCTCAGTTCAGTGTGGTTTAATAATCACTACTGAGAGTCCAAATACTGAAGAGCAAATCCATCGATGCGCAGCTCTACAGATCCTGAACCATGCAAGCCAGTGGCGACAGCGGAGAGGGAAAAAAAACTTCACTAAAGGCGGAAGTGAAGAAAAAAAACCTTGAGAGAAACCAGACTCAGTTGGGCACGACCATTTTAATTTCTCCGCTGGCCAAACGTCTTGTGCAGAGCTGCAGTCTCAGTGGCGGAGGCTGGAAGCTGGCCTCAGCGAAGACTCGTCTGTCTCTGGAGCGTCATAGGAAACAGTCTCATGTTCTCCACTCTTCCATGACCATCGCAGTAGTTGTTCAGGATTCGGCCAGGTCCAGGATATGGAAACCTTGGGATCATCTCGTCGTTGGTCTTGGATCGAATCAGTGACTCTGCATAGTCTGAGGGCCTCGGGAAGAGTATCCCCAGGTGGAAATGGAGAATAAAGAAAATAATTAGCGTAGCTGATGTTCACAGTGTATATCAGCAAGATGCATAACCTGTGTGGAAGCCCCCTAAGTGGTGCACTAAGTGTATGCTTTACTGAACAGATAGGTCTTTAATCTAGTTTTGAATTGGGAGAGTGTGTCTGAGCCTCGGACGTTATCAGGAAGGCTATTCCAGAGTTTAGGAGCTATAAATGAGAAGGCTCGACCTCCTTTACTCGACTTTGCTATTCTAGGTACTACCAGAAGCCCTGAGTTTTGAGATCTTAAAGAGCGAGTTGGATTGTAGCGAGACAGAAGATTGGTTAGATAAACAGGAGCTAGATTATTTAAAGCTTTATATGTAAGAAGCAATATTTTAAATTCAATACGAAACTTAACAGGCAGCCAGTGTAAGGAGGATAAAATTGGGGTGATGTGATCAAATTTTCTAGACCTGGTAAGAACTCTGGCAGCTGCATTTTGTACTAATTGAAGTTTGTTAATAGAGGATGCTGGGCAGCCAGCAAACAGTGCATTACAGTAGTCCAGCCTAGAAGTCATAAAAGCATGGACAAGCTTTTCTGCATCTGAGATGGATAGCATACTTCGTAACTTAGCTATATTTCTCAGATGAAAGAAAGCAGTTTTTGTGACATGGGATATATGATTTTTAAAAGTTAAATTGCTGTCTAATATGACACCCAGATCTTTTATAGTAGAGCTAACGCTAACTTTGTATCCCTCTAATTGTAGGTCGAGTTGTGAGATCTGCTGTGTACAGTATTTAGGCCCAATAAGTAATAATTCTGTTTTGTCTGAGTTTAAGAGAAGATAATTGTTGGTCATCCAGTCTTTAACATCTTTAATACACTCAGTTAGCTTGGACAGAATAGACGTCTCGTCAGGTTTAGTTGAAATATATAATTGAGTATCATCTGCATAGCAGTGAAAGCTGATCCCATGTCTTCTAATAATGTCTCCCAGGGGTAGCATGTATATTGTAAACAGTAAAGGGCCTAAAACTGATCCTTGAGGCACCCCGTATTTTACTGGGCTGATTTGTGAAGGCTGTCCATTTATATTTACAAACTGGTAACGGTCAGATAAGTATGACTTAAACCATTGTAGGGCATGTCCCTGGACACCTGTAGACTTTAAGCGATTAATGAGGACACCATGGTCAATGGTGTCAAATGCCGCACTAAGATCGAGTAGAACTAATAGCGAGATGCACCCTTGGTCAGCAGCTAAGAGTAAATCGTTGGTTATTTTCACTAATGCAGTTTCTGTACTGTGATGAGCTCTGAAACCTGACTGAAACACTTCAAAAACATTGTTGGTCTGCAGAAAGGAGCATAATTGAGCAGAAACAACTTTTTCTAGTATTTTAGATATAAATGGAAGGTTTGAAATAGGCCTATAATTAGCTAAGTTGCTGGGTTCCAGTTGTGGTTTCTTAATAATAGGTTTAATAACAGCTAACTTGTAAGGATTTGGAACATGGCCTAAAGATAAAGAAGAGTTGATAATGTTAAGAAGAGGTTCTCCTATAACAGGTAGCAATTCTTTCAGTAACTTTGTTGGAATTGGGTCCAATATACACGTAGCTGATTTAGAGCTATTTATAATTTTGTCTAGCTCTTCCTGTTCTATGATTTTAAAGCACTGTAGGTTATTTAGATTCAGTGGCGTGTTTACTGGATCTGAAGTATAAGGCGGTGCAGAAAGTTTAATATCTCCTATTTTCTGTCTAAAGCCTTCTATTTTATCACTGAAAAAATTCATGAAGTCATCACTACTAATTTGCGGTGGAACGTTTTGTTCCAAAGATGACCGATTATTTGTTAATTTAGCGATGGTGTTAAATAAGAATCTAGGATTGTTTTGATTATTTTCTATCAGTTTGCGGAGGTGCTCAGCCCTGGCAGATTTTAAAGCCCTCCTATAGCTGGACATACTGTCTTTGTATGCAATTCGAAAGACTTCTAAATTAGTTTTTTTCCATTTACGTTCCAGGGCACGGGCTGCTGTTTTGAGAGCGCGGGTATGACTATTATACCATGGTGTAGTTTTATTCTCTCTAGCCTTTTTTAGTTTGATGGGTGCCACAGTATTTAAAGTGCTAGTAAAGATGGCATCCATACTGCTGGTTACTACATCAAGGTCATTTGCGTTTGCGGGTGCATTTCGAAGTAGAGAATGAGATAGGCACATGAACAGATATGGAGATGGATGGATGGAGGGATGGATAGAGGAAGGAATGGATAGATGATGGAAGGGTGGATAGAGGAATTCATGGATGAAGGAATGGAAAGATAGATGGGATAAGCATATGAATGCATATGGAGATGGATAGATAGATGGAGGAATGAATGGATAGATGATGAATGGATGGATGAATGGATGAATGGATGGATGGAGGATGGATTTAGAAATGGATAGATAGACAGACAGACAGACAGACTGATAGACAGACAGACAGACAGACAGAAAGATAAATAGATAGTTGGATGGATGGATGGATAGTTAGTCTGTGTCCTTGACAATTCCTCCATGTCACAGGTATTACTTGTAAACGAAAGAAGGCACTGCCTCAAATCTCAACATGACCAGTCCATTAACAATGCATCTGCTCATTCATTCTCCTTCATTCAGCTTGTCACGGGGCCATTTTAAATAAGAGAGAGACAGAAAGAAAGGGAGAGGAGAAAGGAAAGTGGAGGTGAAAGATGAAGCGGTGGGCCTTGCAGGCATGAATCACACTCTTTTGAAGATGAATAATCCTTTTGAGGGCTAGCAGGCTAAGCTGATTTAGAATTCTGTTTCAGCTTTCTCCCATAATGCCTGTCTGGAGCTCCACACGTACTGGAAGTTAAAGTGAAGGCCGCTCAGATCAGCCTTCTGCAGGCCAAACCAACCGTGTTTAGTTGCTATTATGAACAAGAGCTGCCAGATTACACTACACCATGACCTCGTTTAAAACAACTAAAGTGGAACACGAATATTTTAGATGACTTACTCTCTTGTGTGGACAACAAAGGAAGATACTGAACAAATGTTTAGTACATTTAATTAAAGTTAAGGGGTCCTATGTTGTTTTAGGGTGTTTTCACACCTGCTTTATTTAGTTCGGTTGAATCACACTAGAGTTCATTTTTCCTCTTGGTGTGGTTCGTTTAGGAAGCTGTGAATGTAGCAATCGCACTCGAGTGTGCACCAGAAGAGGACCAAGGAGGTCTCTTCAAGGAGATCTCGGTACACTTTTAAACAAACCATGGAGTGGTTAGTTTGGGGTGAGGACATGATCCGAACTAGAACAGACCCAACCGCAAAAAGTACTGTGCCTTTTTGGACTAATCCAGCAGCCGAAGCTCTTTGCATTATGGGATGTAGAGGAAAAATATTTGTTGACAGCAGTTTACCAACAATTTTAAACAGAGAGAGGGAAAGACATGACCTAATATTTCCGGTGACCATGTTGCTTTTAGCTAATATAATTCACGCCTCCTTCTGAAGTGACTCGCGGTGCACCTTTGCTGTTTGCAATGCATTAAAAAAAAATTTTATTCTGGAAATGTAAAGTTTGTCTAAAGTGATGTATACAAACTATACAGTATACTATAACCAGGGATACAATCAGCCAGCGAATTCAGCCCTCCATAGTAAAAAGTGCCATTTTGTGTCTGCCGGTTGTTTACTTGCGGGAGTTCCATTGGCATTTTCCCACATGTTAATTCTGCCCAATCCAAAAGCAATTTAGGAAATACGTTCAATAACATCTGGCCAATAAGTGATGTGGATTTTGTCACATGACTGCATTTTGGTTATTTTCAACTGGTTCTGACCAAAGCAATCAGTATGGTGGGAAAAGGACCCAAAAACAGCAGAAAAATGCTAGAATGTATCATTTGTTGCCCTTGGTCCGGACCAAATGAACCGAACCACAGATGTGAAAGCACCCTAAGACCCCACAGAAAAGCAGTTTTCAAAATATCCATTTGTTAATCATTGTGCATTTATGAAGTGTGCTTCACATAGGCGAGTGGGTTGACAATCCACCCGTAGAAACACTCTTCTCTCTATATGCACCAGACACTTTACTTAAACTATAGCACTTTATTTTCTGAGCATTAACAGTTCTTTTGTATAATTAGGACTTCTTGTATGTATTGCCTCTTCTGATTGAATCGCTGAATGCCTCCTCAATTAAGTCCCTTTCAACAAAAGCATCTGTTAAACGACTAAATGTAAAGGTTATTATCCCATGATATGCGCTTTTCATATGTTTTTTTTTTTTTTTTAATTGCGGGCGTTGGGTGTAGTTCGGTTGTGCAATTCTGATTGGGCAGAACAAAAGTGTGCTCACTCAATTGGCTAGTAAGACTATCCCACACTGACGGCAGTCACGCATTTGATCAGGGGAAAATTAAATAATACATACATATCTCATATCACAACCTCTTGCGATAAGCTAATTACAACGTTTCAAATAGCGACTGCAATTCGATTTCGATTAATTGCATAGCCCCACCATGGATGTTATCTTCTTTCTGGTTGTAAAGCAGGATTACAAAATGAGAAGTGTAAATGAAATGATCACTTGAAATGTTCCAATCTTGTACAGTTTTCCAGGCCTTAGCTGAACTTCGGCAATGCAGAAAAACCCACTGACTCTTTGTTATGTAAAACTTGCTTAACTACATCTTGCTTTTTTTTGCTCTAGACAACACACATTACACGCTCCTGTAAAAATGACATGGGGAAACAAAGCCTCATGTCCTTTACATGGCTCATTCTTCCGGCTGACGCCTCCAGCTCGTTTGCTCATGTCAGGGTGTTAGATTCCATCATTTGCACTCGAGAACGACGACGATCACCTTCCTCTACACGGCAATTAACATACATGGCTTGCTAATGTTAGTGATTAAGACAGAGGCAGACGCTGATTAAAATATTTCCCCTTGATTTGCCAACGGTAAACAACTTCCTGAAGACCAAGGTTGATGAACGTGGTGCTGCAATCAAGCTGCGACAGGCAGAGAGAGAGGAAAAAAATGACTCGGAGGAGCTAAAAAGAGCAAGAGAGAAATAAGGACTGAAGGTTGGGGGAGTCCAATTTTCTTTCTTCACCCTCTGCGCCTCTCTCTCTCTCTTTTTCCTCCCGAAAGAAAAGAACTCTGACTACTTAATTGGAGGAATCAAATTTAGTCAAGCACCCTGTTGGCTCAGACCTACATCATTAAAGTTGCCAGCTAACAAACATCAAAAAACCAGGCAGCATTAATGAGGCAGATGTATTAATTTCCCATTTATGAGCAGCTAAGCAACTCTCCTCCACCTCTCCCTCTCTCTCTCTCTCTCCTCTCGTTCTCCCTCTTTCATTCTGACAGAACTATTAATGATCTTTAATGCCCCACAGGCAGTAATAGGCCCCACTGGGAGAGCAGAAATACAGCGATTTGTATGGAGGATTTAGACATAACGGGGGAGAGCGATGGGGAGAGAGAAACAGAGCGGCGTGCGATCGCTCCTGGGAGAGAGCGTTTGATCAGGCTGCAGTCTCTCCGAGGAGTTCGGCCCAGCGCTGGGACAGAATAATAAACGACGAGATGCAGATGAAATCAAACCGGCTGTTCGGAGACAGACAGAAAGAGAGAGAGAGAGAAAGAGAGAGAGAAAGAGAAAGTCAGCCAGTCTCTGATTGTCGCTAACAACCGACAGCTTTTAACATAAGCACCTCTAGGGGTGACGGAACCAGACAAACGTAGAAAATGGGACCAGAGGGAAGAAAATACTGTCGTCAAAGACAATTAAACAAGTCTGAAATATAGGTGTTACTAGAGTTTAAGAAGTCTTAAAGGGGTAGTTCACCCAAAACTGAACATTCTGTCTTTATTGCTCACCATTCACTTTGTCCAAGCCCAAAAATATATTTTAAAGAAATCAAGAACATTGACTTTTTTTTATTATGGAAGTCAATGGATACAGGTTTTCAGCTTTCGTCAAAATGTCTTACTTTGTGTTAAACAGAATAAGAAACTCATAAAGGTTTAGAACCATTTGAGAGTGAGTAAATAGTGAGTAAATAAATTTTTTTTGGGTAACTATCTCTTTAAATCCTGTTCATACCACATGTGATAAGAGCTATAATGAACACTTTAGCTGTGGCATTTTCTCAACATGCGTTCTTCAGCGTTCTTGCGTCTTCATGTTCTCGTGTAACATCATCATCAACTGTCAAAGCTCAGTTCCAAAACTCAAGACCGTAAGAATGGGGGACGCATGAAAGTTCCCGGATGTGTTCTTGATATCGAGGACGGATCGATGCAGACTTGAGCGCAAAACTCGAGAAGTCCCACAAGTCATTGTGGCTGAATAAAGGAGATGGGAAGCACAGCTGTTTATATAGATTTGTTATTAAAGTTCAGAGATGTAACTCTCAGGAGTTTCCCTAAATGAGACGAATGTAAACATTATCATGAAAATCTTATAATAAAGGCATAAACACATTAAGGGTGTTTATTTGCTAAAAATTCGTATTAAAATTTGTTTTATTTGTATTGTGCAACGTATATTTATAAGGTCTTTATGCATAATATTTATATTATGCATAATATATATCTAAGGTCACTTCTCCACAACCTCTCCATAAGAACACAAGTCCGTTCTCTGTGTTGTTGGAATTGAGAACCAGCCTGTGACTAGCCAATTTATTAGGAGCACCTTTTTAAGTGCTCGCTATGCAAATATCTAATTAGCCAATTACATGGAAGGAGCTTAATGCATTTTGGCATCTGATCTGCTGCAGTTTAAACAGCATCAGAAAGGGAATAAAAACTATTTTGAACATGTTGTGTTTTTCAGAAATTTACAAAAATAAATCAGCTAATCATCTAATCACGCTTAATCATCTCTAGGATTTACAGAGAATGGCCTGAAAAATAGAGAATATCCAGTAAACGGCAATTCTGTGGTTGAAATTGTCTTGTTGATAACAGAAGTCAGAGATGAATGGGCAGACAGTTTTGAGATAATAATAAGAGTAACTCAAATTATAATTCGATACAACTAAGGTCTGCAGAAAGGCAATTTCTGAAATCCATTGGTGGAAGAAGTATCTGAAAATTCCCACACAAGTAAAAGTACCATTACTTGCCCAAAAATGTAGTGCAAGTAAAGTAAAAGTATCTGTATTTATATCTGTATAAATAATACTCAAAGTATGAGTAAAAAGTATCCCTTATGAAAGTACTCAAGAGTAGTGAGTATTATGCTGTAAAGAACTGATGATTTTACATGTATTTTGTGCATATGTGTGTGTAAACGTAACATTCTGTAGTGCATTTAGTGATTGTTTAAAGCCATTTCAGTCATCATACAGCAAACATCCGACATTTTCTCATCAGTAACATGCAGTCTAAACAGGCTTTGGGCCATTGCGTGTAAAGATTTCGGACATCTTCTTGGACACTTTTAATGCTTCCAAACAGTTTGCTGCATGTCTTGAGGTAGTTCAGATGAGATTTACTTTCTATGTCCAATCTGATTGGACAGGAATTACAGAACTGATTTTTAATAAAGTAGTGACTGCAGGTTGAAGTAAAGTAGTGGAGTAAAAGTAACGATACTGCACTAAAAATGGGAAAGTAAATGTATATATTTTTGAAACTACTCAGTAAATTACAATTTCTGAGGAAAAAACTACTCAATTACAGTAATTTGAGTATTTGTAATTTGTTACTTTACACCACTGCTGAAAGCACAGTGAACCAGCTTTAGAGCAGGTGAACTACAGTTGCAGAGGAAGAGCACACTCCTGTCAGCTAACAACAGCAAACTGAGACCAAAATCAGAAAACAGTAGCTTGAAAATCAGCAGTCTAGCAGTTGAGTCTGCAGTATTTGATTTGTAGGCTATGAATTTGGCGAAAACAATATGAAAGCATTAATTCACCTTGCTATAAGAAACTGGTTACACCACCACTATCCTAAATCATTGATTTAAACATGACAGTGAGTTCACTATACTCAAAAGGCCTCAATAATCACCAGATTTCAATCCAATAGGGAACTTTTGCGACATGTTGGTACAGGAGTTATGCATGTGAAGCCAACAATCTGTAAAAATGTTACTATTATTTCAGTATGGACTAAAATCTCTCTCAGGAATATTTCCAGTGCCTTGCTGAATCATTGCTATGAAGAATATGAAGAATTTAAGTCGTTCCGAAGGTAAAATGTACTACTACTAACAAGGTGTACATAATGAAGTTAATAGTGAGCGTATAAACTTTAGGTAACACTTTAATTTAAGGACTATTATTTAGTGGTTTATTTCATTCCATTATTAAGATATTGGTTGTTTATTTGTACTTTGAACTGCATGATCACCTCTACATCTCTAATCCTACCCAATACCTTAAATACTACCTTATACTATATATAATAATAATATTTTAACTATAATAAGCATCAAATTAGAAGTTTATTGAGGCAAAAGTCAAAGTTAATGGTTTATTAATAGCAATAATTTTATCTTAAAATAAAGTGTGATCCTTTCATTCCAATTTTTGAGAACAGAGACATCATGTCCACACTACAACGTTCAGATGCAAAGTAACATAAAGACCTCTATGTTTATGTCAGATTTGTATTTTATCAATCTAATTAAATAGAAGACACTAATGGATAACAAAATTATGTAGGAGAAACAGTTATTGAAATTTAGAGAAAGAATCAACATCTTTACTAGAACTAGCAACTAGGAAAAAAGGTTCCAATGACTGAAATACCACTGCACTACGAAATACAAGGTAGTTTTCCATTTAGATTTCATTTCTCCTAAAAATAACTCCCATTCGTATGTGTTTGTGAGCTAAAGCTTTTAACAATTCCCTGAAGTGCAGCGAGAAACTAAACACACAAATCTCTCGTTGCCAGAAAACAGTCTGTTCTTTGTTGGTATTCTCATGTTTGCTGTTCTACAATAAACCACACCGCAGATTAACCCAGATAAATAAGCTTCCTATCAAATTAACCTACAAATTATCCATGCAACACACAACATGCTCCAGAACCTCAAGCCTTTTTTTTTTTTTTTTGAAAGCTCTGTGCTGTAAGCCTTTTGTTTATTTGCGTGTTTTGGTGTTATTGTGCTAATTTAAGGCTTGCTGTGCTTCTCTGGAGAGATGAAGAGCAGATCTGAACATAGTCACAAGCTTATTAGCAGGACAATGATACGGCTTTCCTCCTCCAACACGGCTCTTTGCATGGTATAATCAACCACTGTGGAGACCACAGCACAGAAAATTATGTTTTTGGGAGTCTGATTGGTGATACACATTTGTTTTGGCTTATTTATTACAGATTGCAAGGTATTTACGACACGAAGGAATGCTCAGAAATGGACACACAGGGAACTTCTATAAGCTCCTTGCTTAAGACTGATGCTTTTAATGTAAGCTTTTTTTCTCTCTTTATGTGTAATCAGGTGTAGTAATATTACGGTTTTAATACTCCTGCAATCAATGTTTAACTCTACCACAGCTAAACAAGATCATAGATGGTTCATGTTTGATGTCCTTGCAAAGCTAATTTGGTGTACTGAACAGTTGTCTACTATTTATGTTAATACGTGTGCAACATATTAACATTTTAAGAAGCTTTAAACATTTCTTCATCAGTTTACACCCAGAATGCTTTGGAACAAAGACTACAAAACCTGCCTCGGGGGAGTTAACTTCTCAGGGGTCAACTTGGCACTGGAGGGTGGGTACAAAACCATTCTTATAAAGCTGGTAGCCTAAGGGCAGACCACAATGAACCCAAAACTAGAACCCAGGAGAACCCCAAAGGACTCCTGGGAGCAGGTGGTGACCCAGACAAAATGGGTTAACCGCACAGCTCAGACATTCTCATCTCAGATACTTTTCTTTCTTTCTTTTCGGTCGAGAGTCTAGTTAAGTTTAGTGAGCAACGAAACCAGAAGAACTTCAAAACATGAAACGACCGACTCCACCCCACTACAAGCCTGGCGAGGACTACTTTTTCAATAATTAGCAGCATAGTGTGACAAAAATCTGTTCCCATTATGCCACACACAGTCACATAAACTGCAGTATTTCAAAACTGATTCACTCAAGTGATTCATATAGTAAAAATTACAAAAGAATTTCCTGTTTTTTTTGTTTTTACATATTTCTTGTTAATTACTTTAATACTGCAGTCTATTATCATGCTTATGACCAAATGACACAATATTTTTCAAAAGTAGTTTCAAAGTAGCTTATCAAAATTGTATATAAGACAAACACACACTCACATACATAGTGTGGGCAAGACAATATGGCTGCCTATATAGATAGTGGACTAATTTCCTGAGTGCTCTGTGAATCTCCTGCTTGTCTATGGCTGGGTTCAGCCCAAAGCGATAGTGAGATAGAGCCCACAGCTGGGCCACAGAGATAGCAGCTTTCAGTCTGATAGCCTCGGCCTGCCTGCCTGCCTGGATAATGAGGAACCAATGAGAAGGGGGTGGAGGGAGGAGCCCGTAACTATTGGTTTCAAATCAGTTGTGTGATGGTTGAGATCTGGATTTGGGTATGGGATCTGATTAAGAATCAGGGCTTCTGGGACACTCATACATTAAATAGAACTCTTTTAGGAAGGTTTCTCAGACGGTGTGACACCAATGTGATTGTGACCATTAAAAAATAAATGCGAAAAAAATCTGCTCTGAAGAAGACAAAAAGCATTTATACATATACAGTTAGTAGAGCATATATACTGTATGGAATGGTAGACAATATTCACAGTTCTGTACATATTTTGGTTTGGTTTAAGAAACTGTTGTTTTCTACATTATTACTTTATTATTATTAACATTCAGAACCATTCAGTATGTGAATATAATTACATGAACTGTGCTGAAATTATACATACCCAACACAATTCTAAACATAATACTTAATACTTAATAACTAATTTCTAATAACTGGTTTCTTTTATCTTTGTCATGATGACAGCACTTGATATTTTACTAGATATTTTTCAGAATACTAGTATTCAGCTTAAAGTGCAATTTAAAGGCTTAACTAGGTAAATTTGGTTAATTAGACAAGTTAGGGTAATTAGGCAAGTCATTGTATAACTATAGTTTGTTCTGTAGTCAACTGAAAGAAAATATTGCTTAAGGAGACTAATAACATTGACCTTTTAAAAAAAATATGCTAACCAAAGTAAAACAAATAAGACTTTCTACAGAAGAAAAAGTATCAGGAATTAGTACACTCTAAAAAACGTTGGGTTAGTTATTTAACCCAATGGTTGAGTTAAAAATATTTGATGCTTTGTTGGGTTATTTTAAACCTTTATTGGGTTATTGATTAATAACTCAACCAGATGGGTTAAATAGTTGGTGCTTCGTTGGGTTATTTTTAACCTTTTTTAGGTTATTTATTTAATAACAACCAGTTGAGTTAAAAATTGTGAATTTCAACAGTCAACTGATTTAACTGACACAGAACAGCTGTATTAATATGCATAAGTAATGTTGTTTTTGCGTTATTTAGTTTATTTAAGCTCTAACGCAATAATTTTTTATCAAATTCTCTCTGTCATTTTTTTTTACATCCGTTTCACCAGCAATCTTAATTTGACAAACGCGCGCTTCATAGCTGATCTATGTAAGGATAAAACGATTTCTCTAGCTCCATGTTCATTTCTACATTTTTTTTTTTTGAGGAAATGATACATAATAATAACAAATGTTATTATTAACCCAACTGTTTTAAGTGACTAGAAAATACTTTTAAAAAAAATCCTTGACTGTTAAGCACCATTAGGGAGATATAAGTAATAATAATAATAATAATAATAATCTTCCAAATAATTTTCACTTCAACTGTATATACAGTTAAAGTCAGAATTATTAGCCCCCCTGAATTAAAAGCCCCCCTGTTCATTTTTTTTCCAATTTCAGTTTAACGAAGAGAAGATTTTTTTTCAACACATTTCTAATCATAATAGTTTTAATAACTCATTTCTAATAACTGATTTCTTTTATCTTTGCCATGATGACAGTAAATATTATTTGACTAGATATTTTTCAAGACACTCCTATACAGCTTAAAGTGACATTTAAAGGCTTAACTAGATTAATTAAGTTAACTGGGCAGGATAGGGTAATTAGGCAAATTATTGTATAACAATGGTTTGTTCTGTAGATTATTGAAAAAAATAGCTTAAAGGGGCTAATAATATTGACCTTAAAAAATAAAAACTGAAAGAAAGAAAGAAAACTAATAAAATATGAATTCCTTTCCAAAAATAAATAAATAAGAGAAAAATGTACTGACAACACTTTTGAACAACGGTGTTATAAATATTTTAAAATAAATGTTTGGACCAGCATGATTATTTTATGCGTTTGGCTGGAAATTCACACTACATTTAATTTCCTATTTCAAGGTAACATTCATAGTTTTTGCAATCTACTCAGTTTCTTAACTTTGTTTGATTTTCAGAAAATTTTTTGTTCCTTTTAATATAATAAACATTTTTGACACCACATCCAAAAATGATATCCAACGCAAAATCTGAGAATTGTGAATCAACACAGTTAAATTTAGGCTTATGCAACGTTGTTTTTACAACTGCCAGCTTGCGTTCCTGTGCTTGATTGTTCGGTCTAATAAAGAGCGATGGCTGAAAATCTGTCAACCACAAAATAAAATATCCATCTCCTGCATATGACGGATTCTTATCCAGATCTCATTTCAAACTCGTTCAGCTTTAAAAGCCCTCTACTACAACGTCATCCCTCACCCTCTCCGTCTCCTCCAGAGCAACGTTATCCATCATCATTCCGCACACCCTGATCGATGCCTTTTTTATCATGCTATGTTACGAAAGTGACTTATAAAACTCCCCTCCCCCCGACGCCTGACCATTTCATCACTGCAGTATTAGGATTGATGGCACTGCAGCGAGGGGAGATTAATCAAGCCCAGAACACCCTCCGAAGTGTTCTGCGCTCGGCTGGGGCTGGCTGGGAGAGACGTGAGGGCACAGAGCCGGAACAAGCCTATCATTGGAACCGCTTTCTAGGGGACCCAGATTCATTCCGCCTGCAGGCTCTTATGATCAAAAGAGCATTCTTCTTCTTCACCACTGCCCACCCATCCGCCGTTTGTCTCGCTCCCCCCTCCACCAGCTATTCTGTCTTTGGGTCTCCTCCAGGACTCGTCTCCAGAATTGATTTCCCAGGGACGGCACCTCGTGCTGCTGTAAGGGCTCTAACGATCAGGCTGTGGATCATTAGTTTAGAGCACTGTTTTCCACTGCCCAGAACCCTGAGGCTCATACATCTTCTCCTCCTGCGCCCGCAGCTCAGCCCTGCAAAAGCACACACACATCCCTTCCTCACTATTTGGCACAGGCGTATCATACCCATCCATCTTTGGCTCACTATGCCGCTGCATTTAAGTAGGAGAAGTGAAGAATGCTAGAGAAAGAAAAAAAAGGGAGGAATAAGAACAGATGATGGTCCGGAAAGAAAGATTAAAGGAATGTGAGAAAGATTTGCGCTGAACTACATATTTTCCAAATCAACCAGATAGTGGCTTGCCAACGAATAGGTCTTGTTTAAAGATTTTCCTAGGGGATATGTGTATTTTCATCTGTCGAAGAGCATCGCACACATAAACCGTCTTTACATTGTTTTTTTTAAGCAACACAGACAGATGCCAAATATCACCATTGACGTGTGTACCCCAAGCGGCAACCTCCCGCTCTCCCTCATGAAGCTAATAAGGAAGTAACTGAAACTGCAATACATCGAAATTCCAGTAGTCCTGGCTCCAAAATAAGGCAAATTTCTATTGAGCCCACTGTTAAAAGGACCAACTTTACAGCAGAAAAAAGATATTTACAGCCTGGTACAAAGAACGATTTTGGTACATATAGCTAATATTACCTTTCACGACAATTGTGAGGGGGGTGAATTTTTTTATAACTCATCCGTTTCGTTTATATTAAGTTATATGAAGTCTGCAAAATTAAGAGCCAATTGAATGGAAGCTAGGTATCGCTGGTTGCCGTCACTTCACCTCAGCTGATTCCAGCTGATTAGCCGCTGAACTCAGCTCATACATTGTAATTGCGGTTTTTTTTATGTGTCTTTACACAGTCAGTTCCTTTTTGGAATTATTTCTTACAATTATTAGATGATATGTCATGCTGTGTGCACTCAATTGTGCTCACAAAATATTCACATGGCCTCCATTTCCAGGTGAGTGAAATTATATACTTGTATCTCTATAAATGTATTTGTTAATTTGTTATTAAGATCATTCATCATTTATATTTTTCTTTAGAATTGATTGCACTCCAGAATCTGACAGATTGATTAGCTGTAGGCTCTAGAACAGTTATCTGAAACGCTCTCATACAGTGTTATGCCTGAATTTTATAAATAGCCTTGCATTTACTAACACAGAATGTATTAGAAGTGTTTGGAAGTAATTCACGCTTTTCTCCTGTAGAAAAATGTCACAAGAACAATGCTTAGTGGCTCAGTGTATTACAACAGTGTTGATATAGTACACAACCAAGCACATGTGGTCAGAACACAAATGAGTCTCAGGTGATGAAGCGTTAAGCATTTCTCACAAAGAAAAGCCTGTCTAAGAAAATGCTAGCAGGCGTCTGTAGCTCCACTCATGATCCGTCTCTTTGCCCTTGTTTGGTATCCCCCGGTCGGTGCGATGACGCGCAAACAAATGGCGACGTTTGGCCACGCCTACTGGTAGCTTCTTTTGCGTTCTTCAGAAAAGTATGAGAGACATCACAAATACTATGTTCATATCTATTACAGTCTATGGTGTACCCTCATAGAAAACAATGTTCATAATTCTAAAAGACGTGATGTGGTGCTACTTCCAGTTGCTTCCAGAGGTTAGACACATTCGATCAGACTGCTGTCATAGTTAATGTGTTCGAACAGCCACAAAAGACAACCTACTGACTGATTACTGACCAAACATGTGATCTTTATGAGACTGTACTGAGAATGTGCACCACATTTAACGTTACATTCAAACTTTGACAATTAATATTAGTTTTAAAATGATAACCTCATTCCCAGAACAAGAATGTTTTATAAGGATTCCATATAATGTGCAAGACGAAAATGCAGGGAAACATATTGTGGTCAGAAATGTAAAAAATGCTTAAAATTTTTTATGATTTAGTCCACTCATTTGTGGTCAATTTTGGCCATTCTTGTCAGGATTCTGCTACTTCGGTCTTGTTAATTCTTGTTTTGGTGGCAGAATCCAGACACTAGTCCTGTCTTGTTTTGTATGTCGTGCTTGGCTCAAGTTTTTCAGGTCGGGCAGTCATCCTGTCTTGGTCTGTGTCTCTTGTCGTTGTTGAATGCACGGTCTCGAGTGAGCTACACGTTCGTGTCTTTGTAGCGAGCATGCGTGTACCCCCTCAAAAGGCTCAGGTTGCGTGTGCTTGCTTTCTCTTGTGTGTATATTTTTTTTGTCTGCAGCGTACTGTTTCATTCTCAGCGTCTCAGTCTAGTTGGTTTCGGTTGGCGCTGTGATGGAACATGTGAGTATACGGTAAGTGTTTTCATTTATAGTGTGCTCGTGTCTCACGTTCTGTTGTTCTGGTGTTGTGTTTAGCACATGGTTCATGTTTACATGTGCCCCGTGTTTTAGTGTTGTGTTTCATGTGAACAAGCAGTTAATTTGGTCTCTCATTGGCTGCCTTTTCTAGTCCTGTTTTATGCAAGCACATGGCTTGTGTTGTGTCTTTGCACCATGTACTCTCCCGCCTATTGTCTTGTCCCGCCAACCTTGTTATCCTATTATTTATCATTATGATTACCTACCCTCCTTTCAGTTTATTGGTTTGCTTTCCCTATTTATTCTCCCAGTGTGCTCTGTCCTGTGCTGGTTTGTCGACGTTGTTCCTGTGTCATTTTTCCTGTGTGAGTCAAGCCAAGTCCTGCTGAGTCAAGTCAGTCTAGTTATGTTGTTCCCTCACAGGGTTGTTAGATAAAACTTTATTTTGATGGTCTCTTTTGCACATTTTGTTGACTTAAATTGCATTGCAACTACATGCCAATTAATTCTCATTTGAGTATTGGTGGACTGTCTGCTTAATATCTGCTGATACTGCTTCTTCAACAGACATTTAACTGACTATAAGAAACTTAGCAAGTACGTCAACTTATACAAACCCTAACTCCAACCTAACAGTCTACTCATAATCTAATGAGAATTAGTTGGCATGTGGATGCAATGTAACTTAAATTCAACAAAATGCATTAAAGAGAGCATCAAAATAAAGTAATACCATTTGTTTTTAGTTATTTTTGTTTCTTTACTTAATCAAGTCCTTCACATGATGCAATTGGGTCCTTGCCTCCTCTCCTTCACCCCAAACCCTGAAAATTTATAATAAGCCCTGGTGGCTAATTCCTATAATCTAGTTCCTATAACTATCCTGTGCAAAAAGCCCATAATATCGAGACACTGCCAGGCAACATTCTGGCCAAAAGTGAAGTTAACTACACAAGAGAGTATGAAATGGATTTCACAGATTTCCACATGGTATTTGACAATACCAGTACTAAAATATCATCCACAATTTTAGCAATCTTTAGCACTTCTTGACTTTCCCGTACACTTTGGGTGATAAATGTGAGAATAACTGACCAAAAATGAAAGACAGGACCCATCTCAGAGTCCCAGCCCCCAAAGAGATGCACGTCTAAAAGGTCTTTGTGTTTAAGAGTGCAACGGTGAGTCTATCATGATGAGGGGCATAAAGAAGAGATTGTCGCCACTGCCAAGGTCCTTATTATCTTCGGTTCAGGAACAATGTGTTCTGATTTTACCCTCTTGCAGCCTGTCAATGAGCTGAATAGAGAAGCTGATTGGACTTTCTCAGGCACGGAGGACAGACCCATACACCAATCGTCCAAGAGTCTCCCGACCTCAATCTCTTGCGCTCTGTCCAGCTCATTTTCTTTTTCATTTGTTTTTTCTCTCTCCCTCTGTAATTCTGCATTGAACAAAAGAGCGGCTCTCTGGACTGTGATCTGAAGGGCCATAAACAGTCGGGTAATGATGATGTGTCACTCTCTAAACACTCTGGCAGAGGAAGTCCATCTTTAACTGGCCTTCATCAGGCAAACACTAAATCAACACTGCCAACTCTCAGACGCTGAAGTAATCAGCTTTGCACTGTTTTAAATTACATTTCCAACAATGGAAACAAACCCCATCCAGCTGTAGACTTAATGCAATATCAACTCCCTCTTGCTGAATCGGAAGAAATTGCACTAAAAAGGACAACTGTTGGAATGATTAGTCAAAAAACAAGGTTTTTAAGGTGATGCCATAAAAGAAGAATGATCTTAATCTGCCAGTACACAACTCGAAAACAATCACAATTTTTTTTAGTGTAAAGAACATTTTTAGTAAGACTTTAGAATAATGATCCATTAGTTAATGTGAAAAAGTATAAATAATCTTGTAAAGCATTTACTAATCATAGTTCAACATTTACTAATGCATTATTAAAACACAAAGTTGTGCTCGTTAACATTATGAAATTCCAATTTAACATGAACAAACATAAATGAACATTATTTAACATAACATTACCTAACCTTAACAAAGATGAATAATACATGTATTACTAATTGTGTACAGGTTTGTTAGTACATATATACTGTATGCACTGTACGCACATGATGTAAAGCAGATTTACTGCACACTGTAAAAAAATGTGTCATGACAATGCTTTAATGCTACTTTAACTTATTAGTAAATTTTTTTATCTTTATATTTTTGGGTAATTTGATTGGTTCAAAATGACATGACCAGTGTTGGGGAAAAAAAGTTACATATTATAATCTAAAATCACTTAAAAAGAAGAAAGTAATGTGAAAGTATGATATTTTTGCATAGATTTTTTTAAAAGTAAGATAGGCTTAAAGCTTGATTGAATGCTAAGAAATAACTTAATGTATTATTTTCTTTTCTGTACAGTACAAAAGAAGTGTGAACACCCCAAAAGACAGTCTGGAAGATTCTCTAGACATAGTCAGACAAGATTAGATCAGGTAAATACATGCTTCACGGACAAATTTGTGACTTTAATCTAATCTGAACAGCGATTTAAAGAAATAGCGAATCAAAGCAACAGCACCAAAAATGGATGACAGCGCTAAGTGGAGTTCAAATTGAGCCGCCCAGCTATAATTTAATTTCTTAGCCGTATTCAGCACGGCTAACTGACACTTCCTGGCTCAGGAAGTTTCTGGAGCGCTGCTGGGTTTTGGACCTGACGCTGATTTACAGCTGTGCTTTAGTGGATCTAATAAGCCAGGCAAATGCCTCCCCTCGGCCTGGCACCAGCCCACTGCCTTCGCCCTAATTATTCACATATTTTGGCAGCAGATTCCTTCCCTGCATCCCTCCCTTCCTAACTCCCTGACTCTCTGAGGATGGAGAGAGAGACAGACACAAAGCTCTTAATCAGAGTATATCAGTTAAAATAAATGAGAGCAGAATGAAAAGAACGCTTTGCTGAAATTCCCTGGCTCAGGCCAAATGAGTTGAGTCTGGGCCAGGCGGGTGAGATGGGAGTTGGCTGAGAGTGTGTGTGTGTGTGTGTGTGTGTGTGTAGCATTGCCAGTGGCTTGGGGAAATCTCTCACTGGATGTAAAATTTAGGCACAATAAGTGGAGAATAGACAACATGGTTTAACACATGCAGACACACTTACCACATACTCACACTTACAAACTGTCAAATACTGTAAACACAAACAACAGGGATGCACAAAATATGAGTACAGTATGAGTTATTGCCCAAAATGAATGTGTTGGTATTCTCCGTGCTGCATATACAATATTATTTGTGTTTTATTAAATAACATTTTTTTCAGCCAGAATGTATTTAAGCAAAGAAAAATAACAGTTTTTTTTAATTTAATTAATTTAAATGTTGCTTCGAAGTAAATATTCTGAATAAAATATTCCTAAATGGTACCACAGTTTCCAAAAAATTCACAGAAAAAAATAGCTTGTTTAAAGCATATTAGAAAATAGAATGCAGTCATTTATATTAGCAAAATTACACAACAATATTAGTCTTAAAGTCACTATTTTAATCTTTAAGGCCTGTTCACACCAGGATGCTTTTTGCTCGCATTTTTCTTTGACGTTTAACGGCTTGTAACTAAATAAAAGGCGCCAATGTGATCGTGCACACCAACGCGTAAAATGAGAGGTTTAAAAGCATAATTTTTAAAGAAACGCCTAATGCTTGTTTTTTGTTTTGACGTGCCACATCAAAACCTTCTCCACCAATCAGATTGGCACTTTTGTTCATGTGCACGGAGCTGCTGAGGTTACAGTAAACACCACTTGGAGGCGCTCTTGGAGGCGTTGTTCGAATCGCCAGTAACTTTAACAACAAGTGTGTCAACCTTCTTCTTCTGTGTTACAAGCGGGTGTCAGAAGCGCCACCCTGTGCACCGGGGTTTTTCTGTTTTTCATTAAGCGCCATCTAACGTCAAGGAGTGATTTTGCATACTCTTCTGTTTGATGCCAGTGAAAATCGCTTGGGTTTGAATGCAGAAAAATGTCTCGACAAACACTTACGACAAACGCAAACGAAAAGCGTCCTGGCCTTTTAGATTGTCTTTGGCATCAAAAAACATTGTGCTCTATTTGAATGATCTAAGCGCAAAGTCTAAAGAACTTGGCGCAAAAGAATTAAGAGCATGTCCGAATACACTTTTGCTATTTTGCCGAAATTAAGCCCATTTTATCATGCAAGCACTTACAGAAACAGTAATCCTTGCCTTTGTAACCACCTGCCTGGACTACTGTAAGGCATTTTATTTTGGGTGAGTCAGGCCTGTAGTTCTCAACTGTAACTCGTTCAAAATGCAGCTGTGCGTCTTTTAACTTGCACACGCAAATACGAGCACATCACTCCAGTTTTATCTTCTCTTCACTGGTTGCCTATGCATTTCAGGATCCATTTTAAGTTACTTTTATTTGTTTTTAAGTGTCTGAATGGTGTTGCACCTTCTCGTTCGCTCAGGTCAGCCGACCAGCTCCTCTTGGGTGTACCCAGGACCAGTCGAAAGCTCAGAGTGCATCGGGCTTTCGCTGTGACCACACCTACATTGTGGAATGGGCTGCCATTGTATATTAGACAAGCCTCTTCCATTACTGCTATTTACATGGCAAACTTTGTAAGTGAAAAAACCGAATGCTTCACTAGCGAGAAAACAGTTAAACAGACCGTCTGCAGCACGAGGATAAAGAACAAGCCTCCTCCATTTGGCCTCTTTACTTTCTCTTTACTTTCCTCCTTGACTTTCGTGGCTAAGGAAACGTTGTTGTACGCACTCCACTGAAGACATCCATTAGCCTACATATTTAATTTTGTTTGTTAAGTGCAAAGATTTGTTTCAAAACTATTTCTAAATTCAGTTCTAATTTCCAGCAAACGAATAAATGAACAATAATAACGAGTTATATCCAAACATACGTCATACATGGTGGCACAAAACGTGAAAATTAGGGTTGCGCTGGTCTGAAAATAGCAACAAATCACGCTTTACATGATTTGTGCCTTATTGTGCCGGGTGTTTGACAGGGCCCATAGACTTTAAGTTAATATATCACAAACAAGTTTAATTAAAAAAATAATAAAAGTTGATGGAATTTAGATTTGAATATTTGTGTAACTGTTTAGACAAAATAACCTTAATTAAGTTTAAATAATTACCAACTTCAGGTATTATATGTAAATGTAATTATATGTACCTTGAAATATCATCTTGAAATTGCAAATAAAAAAATAATAATAAAGATTCTCCTCAATTTTAGATCTTTTTCCACCAATTTTTGCCGACATCACATTTTTAATCCTCCTGTATGAGCACTGCAGCTCAACTTGTTCGATTCTTTGCCTTAACCACTAAGCTACACCAGTTTGAAATACTCCATCTCTGCTCTCAGTCTGGATGATAAGATGCTCGAGTTTGCCTTCCGACCTTTTTTAGCTGAGATATTTTTTGGACCAAAAGCTCCATCAAACTCCTCAGATAAGGCCTTCCTCCTCCCCCCTAAACCTGTCGCCCTGCGCTCTCCAGAATGCCAATCACCAATGCTATCGCTCTTTGACAAGATGAACAAAGCAGTCAGAGCGAGCTACAGGAGGATGCTGTTAATTTTTGCTGAAAGAGAAAGAAAAAAGGCTCCATGCGAGAGAAAGTACAGCTTGATGTGCGGGGAGAAATATGGTATCACAGCTTGCCTAAGGGAAGCCTGCCACAAAACTGCCTTAGTCTTACTTGACGGGCCTGAGACTGTCAGTGGAATCTTCTGATGTCACTTCCTCCCCCGACAGCACTGACATGCGTATAGGAGCGGCGGGAGGGAGAGGCCCGCTTCGCGCTGCTGTATTCTTTAATGTCGGCTCTTTTATCGAGGATTCAAGCTGTCAGCCGTAATCAGAGGACTACTGGTGCGGAGCAGAGGAGATAAGACCTGCCTGTCAACAAGCCATCATACACTCCACACATACGCTCACACTCATCACACCCTCCCCAGAGAGAGACACCGAGAAAACGCAGGAGATACAGGTAGAGAAAGACAAAGCGCAAAAGTGGAAAAGCTGATAAAAAGCAGAAAGGGGAGACAAGGGGATTGGAAATGGAGAGGCGGTCTTGCGCTGGATGATGACAGGGAAGAGCATTTTTGCTGTCTGTGTGACATCTATGAGAATCAAACTCGAATTGGTGTGTGGTAAACTCTCGGGCATGCACAGTCGAGGCAAAATTTATTCAGACACATTTTTCACATTATCACAGTTTATTCAATGTTGTTTAGAAAATGGTAATAAAACATGTCAAGAACTCACTGTTAAGAACTGACTCACTGTCAGAATCATGACTTTGATAGGGGGGAACAAGTATGTAAAGGTTTACAATCTACCAAAAATAATTCAGACAACTGTTTGCATGACAATATTTACACAACTATCAATGCTATATTGTGCCACTATTAGCCTCAATGACAGCCTGTAGTCTCTGCTGGTGTCTTGCAGATTCATGCAAATCTGAATTTTATATTTTTCCAGACTCAAGGCAGTAGATCCTTCAGTTCCTTTTACATTTTTAGTCCACCGTATTGAAAATTTTGGGGTATAATATGTCATAGTTACCTTATTTTGCTCCCCTACATTAATGAATTATAGTGTCCTACAGTCACTAGTAAAAACGAAAGGATGAACGAACAGACGGACAAAGAGACGGACGGATGAATGGACAAACAAATGGACGGATAAGCTAGCGAACGAACGAATGACTGAATGAACGAGCGAGCGAGCAAGTGAGCGAGTGAAAGAATGAGCAAGAGTGAGTGAGTGAGCAAAAGAATGAGTGAAAGAAAGTACAAGTGAAAGATCGAAAGAAAAAACGAGCAAAAGATTGAGCAAAAAAACAAACAAATGAACAAACAAATGAACGAACAAAAGAACAGACAAAAGAACGGACGGACAGATGAAATTGAGAGTCTGATATGTGAATCATTTTTGATTTGACTATGGGTGAGTGACTGTTTTACAAACATATTAGAAGACAGAATAATAACTTTTGACATAAAATGTAGAGTAAGTAGTGTGTTCACGCTAAAATCTCTTAAAAGAATAAGTGCACTTTAATTACCCGGATGCTGCACTTATTCAACCATTAAAATTAAGTGTGGAATGATGGACACTTCACGCACTTCATGCGGAAGGGGCGGAGCTTTTATTTATTTTCGATTGTGAAAGTAAAATTCTCCAACGAGAATTATTACACCGCCTGCCGATGGTGAATGTGGTTATACTCATGGCAGGTATTATATGGTGGTTTGGTAATTTATTTCACTAATTTGGCAACCGACACACATCATCAAGGAAATGGTTTGAATTTCCGCTTAGTATAAAAACCATTAGTGTTCCATTTGGGATGACACTACATACATATACTATGCTGTTGAGTGTGTAAGTGCATAAGTACATAGTGCATAAGTGCAGGGTGTATAGTGTGCCATTTGAGACGCAGCTAGTGTTTTCACCATGGCAAGACATAAAAAATAGATTGTAAACCATATCAGATGACATAAAGAAGAATAAACATCAAATACAAACTTGAATGTGGTAAACTTTTGCCATGTATGTCTTAGTTGCATATGAAGGAATTGTTTTACTGAAGTGTAAAGTGAATTAAACTGATGGAGGTTTAAAAAATGTGTGCTGCAATAATACTGAAAATTTGCATTATTGCCATTTCTTCACTGACCACAAGCTAAACAAACAAACCAAAAAAAAAGTAACTTTTTTTAGTGTTTCCTATACATTTTTTTTCAACGTTATTACAACAGTTTTATTATAAAACTAGTTACATTATATGAAACAATATACTAACCAGTTAACTTTTAACCAGTTAACTTTTAACATTACTGTACTGTACTAGCGTTCCCTGAATAGTTTACAGCATATATTATAAGATATTTCATTTTACTATGAATATATATTGCCGGACAAACATCAATCACAATCAAAATAAAACATTTTTGTTTTGTTCCTATGTATATACTATAAAGACACACCATCACGCACACACACACACACATATAAAAACAAAACTATACAAAAAAATTACATTGATATTTAAATATTTTAAATTTGAATACATTTACATATATGTAGATTTTATATCTAAATATAATTAAATATTTTCTCAAATATATGCACACGTGTGTGTTTAAATATACATAATAGATATGGAAAATACACACACATGTAATCTAAATACAGAATTTGGTCACACTTTATTTTGAAGTCTGTTTGTTGAATTTAAGTTACATTACATCTACATGCCAACTAATTCTCATTAGATTAAAAGTAGACTGTTAGGTTGGGGTTAGGGTTAGTGTAAGTTGACAGGTACTTGGTAAGTTTCTTATAGTCAGATAAATATCTGTTTAGCAGCAGTATCAACAGATATTAAGCAGACAGTCTACTAATACTCAAATGGACCATCAAAATAAAATGTTACCCAGATTTTTTTGTTGCTGCGATTATTCACAATTAATCACATTAATAATAAATGTCTGTCATGTTCAGTGTCAAGTTTTTGCATGTCAAACAAATCTTACATATCTTGCATACATTTTTACCAAACTGGTTAAATTAAAAAGGAATTTGGAGCAGGGCAATTTAAATAAAGATTTAATCATTTGCTAGTCTGTTTATTAATTTTGCCCCAGGGAACACTAGTACATAAGTAAAAAAAAGCTAAGAACATGATGAAATTAATCCTGCATATTAAATCAGATGATAAGTATAACTCTACATGCATTTTACTGCACTTCTGATACAACTTTACTAGAGCAGCTGTTAGAAAATAACTATTTGTGCAAGCAGACATAAGTCAACTGGTATTTGGTTACCAATTACTGCTAAATAATACAGTTGATCGATAACAGTTGATTGATAATCTCTGCTCCTACTGATGTCTGCTATAAATTACACATTCACTTGTTTCCTTCAATCAAAACACTGACCTCAACTGAGGATACAAATCTGAGAGAGCAAGAGAGATGTTAAGACAAGTCCATGAATAATGCATATCATGTCACTAACTGAGCAAATACAAGAGAATATATAATTCACACTTCTACCATATCTATACCCACACCCCTCTGCTATACCTTAACATCTTATTAATTAGTGTGATAAAAGCACAAACTGTGTAAGATGGTTGACACATATTATCATGCAGCATATCCATATAGCTACAAGTGAATACAATTATTCATGTTAATTTGCCAGCCATACATACAATAATGAGAGAAAATTGAATTATTATCCATTCTTTGACATTTCAAATAAATAAATATATAGGATTTATAAAAAACATATTGGAAGGTTGAAGAGTTCAGATGCGAAAACCTCTAAAAGACATCTGAACTGTTCTGCTAAAATGACCATTTTTATCAGGCTCCTGTGTGTATGTTCAGTAATATCAATTTTATGGTAAAGAATAAGTCCTTTTCATGGTCTTTAAAGTCAAATAACTCTACATAAACAAAAGAGGCTGAGAAAAATGTTTATTCTTGATGGCATTTTCAGACGGCACTTCCATCGGTTTTTGTATCTGAACTGTTCAAGTGTCAATACATTTACATTTAACATTTAAGTACTGTTTTTGAAAATAAAATGTGAAAATTTGGATGAAGTACTGTTCCACTGTCATTCAGCAAGCTCTAAACTCCAATATTAATTGATGTTTGGAAAAAATAATATTACTTGAAATGTTGAAGAAAGATAAATCTTTAGTAATAAAATAAAATAAAATAAAATAAAATAAAATAAAATAAAATAAAATAAAATAAAATAAAATAAAATAAAATAAAATAAAATAAAATAAAATAAAATAAAATAAAATAAAATTAAATAAAATAAAATAAAATAAAATAAAATAAAATAAAATAAAATAAAATAAAATAAAATAAAAATATTTTTAAGTCAAACACATGCTCAGTGCTCAGCTTAATTGAGTACACCCCATTTTGAAAATCAATATTGTTATCCATATCTTAGTGAATATAGGCAATGCATTTTGGTGCATTTCCCTCTTTTTTTTGCTTTTCTTGATTTTTTCTCTTTTTAAAATTTCTATTAAATATTTTTCTGTAACATAAATTTGGGTGTGCTAGTTTTTGGACCGCTATCGTAAGTTATTTTGTTAGATAAGCTCCAGATTTGGCTTCAGTACTGACTAATCTAATGTATATGCACAAATATAATATTGTAGAGCTTCCTAATAAAAATGGATTTAAAAGAAAGATTTGTGAGGGGTGTTCTCATATATGCTGATCACTGTACCTAATAAATACAGTGAATCCAGAGAAACATTTTTTTTCTTCTATAGCTGTATATAATACATTTTTTTAACAATAAGCAAAAAAGTTTGGCAATGAAATGTTTTTACACATGTGCTTTAATAAAGCTTAGAGGTACCAATAACTCATTTACATGGCAAATTTACTAGTTTTCTTTCTTTTTTTTAATATACAAATTAGCAAAACCTTTTTAAACTGCTGCCTACACTGGACAATCCACTTCAGGTACATTTAATTAAATATTTAATATAATCCAGCTTTATTTTAATTTTTTTAAAAACTAGACGAGTTGTCTGCCTTTTTTTTATAAACTATATTTAATCTATAGCAGATTTAAAAGAACAATTAAGTACCACTGAAGTTATTGTTCCTAACCACGGCTGTGGTTCTTTAAGATGCTTTGCATTCGGTATGAACATTTTGAGTTCTGCTGAGCTAGATAAGTGTTTAAAAAGAGTTAATTGTGTGCATTAGTCTGGGGTTTAGGACAGTTGTTGCCCTGGAGCTCAGTGATTAGTATCAGTGTTTGCTTCCTGTCTCCTGCTAACTCTCTCTTTCTCCCATGTTGTACCCAAACTCACTTATCTGCCTACAAACGCCTTAAGCTAATACTTTGACGCAGCAATGCGACACTCACTCATTCACACACACAGACACATAACTTTATCTTTAATGGGGCTTCCCATATGAGGTAATGATTTTTATACTGTACTGTACCCTACTTCTAAACCCAACCTTCACATTATTGTATGTATTAAGTACATTTTTTACTTCAATCTGTGTGATTTATGTGCCATTTCTCCTTATGGAGACCAAAATGTCCCCATAAGGTCCAAATATACTGGTATTGCTAAACATTTGGTCCCTACATCATGAATACAAGGCACACACACATTGGTATTGGTGATTTAAAGGGACTCTCCAATGGTGTAATGTATTTTCTACGGTAAAAGCCTTAAATTATATGGCCCTACTCCACCTCTACTTAAACAAAACCCTCAATGGAAACCAATGGCAAAATCTGAATGTCAAATGACCCCGTTAAGTATTTTGAATTACAAGGACATCAGACATGTCCTTATAAACCACCGCAATAGAGTACAACTAGGTCATAGTCACATTATAATGCTAAACAATGTCCTTATAAACAACCAAAACCACACGCACACAAACAAATACACAATCTACAAACATGGGCTAAGTGCTGCATTAATGCTAAACGATCTGTCTATAGCTGGCTGTTTTATTGAGCCCTTTTAAAAAGCAGACCACACATTGCTCTCCCCTCACAATCTCCACACGCTTGCACCCCATTTAGCCCACTGTTTCCACATAATCTCATTGATCCTATTTTCTTACCCAGTTTGGGCTCCGTTAACGTGTGGGAAACAAGCAGCGAGCGCCGGTGGTTTATTTCACATTTCTAATTATGTCTAATTGACCAAAATTTCTTGCCTTCGTCTCTGCCTCTTGTTTGTTGTGGTGTAAAAGTTGTTTCATGTAGCCTCACGCATGTTTTCAGCTGCTCTCTAGTTTGTTTTACCAGGCAGTTCGAAAAAATGGCAGATTACAGAGCTTGCCAGAGTAAGTAAATTGCCAACTATGTGAGCTCATGCAGAGTTTGAATCAGAACAGAGACATTTTTGACCTTAGATGACAGCAACAGCAAAAACAAAAACAAAAAGCATAATATAATATAATATAATATAATATAATATAATATAATATAATATAATATAATATAATATAATATATAAAATATTAGGGAACAATTTATGAACACTTGCTTTTTGCTCAGAATTAATGAATGAATTAATTACATCATTATACAAAATTTAAAGAAAAACAATACTATTAAATAAAATAACTGATTAAACTATGAGGAAAGATTCTACCTAAAATCATTATCTAGCAATGCACTTTTACAAAATTCACATAAAAAAAATTATATTGTGCTTCAAAAACTATCTAACTTACAAATTATATAACTTAAAAAATTGACCTTTTACTCCTGTTATAAAAAAAATATATTGCAGGTTGTTTTCAAATTTGTTCCCCATAGTATGTACTGTTTTTTGGTGTGTGTATGTTTGCGTGTGCATGTTTTTGTGACATATCAGGACTCATTTGTGGGGGAAAGTTACTTTTGAAAGTAATGCATTGCAATATTAAGTTATTCCCCAAAAACGTAACTAGTTGCGATACTTTGTTACTTTTTTTTGGTAAGTAATGCATTGCTACTTTTGAGTTACGTTTTCTTACCAGGCTGAGACTTGATTTCTTTCAGAACTTGCAGGTTTTTTTTTTACTTTTAGGGTTAAGGGTTTTTTTTTAATAGAGGAGCTACACCTTTATTTTCCTTAAAAAACACATTGAATAATAATAATGTAGGATAATGCTATCTTCTGAGAACTTCCTGAGCCCAGAGCTCTACATGTCGTATACATAGATTAATGAAAGTTTAAAGCAATGTCTTTGATGCTTTTTTGAGTACTTTTGGTCTTTTTTTTTAGTAAAGTACAAACCATTTTCAAGTACAGTTCCTGTTCTTCCATATGTTCAAAATAATACATACATTGTCTCATCTCAATTTTAATATATTTTAAATACTTTTCAAAAGCTAATAAATTAAACAAAAAAAGTACTTTGTCTTACATTTTTAAAAAAGTAACTCAAATATTATTACTTAATTTTTTTAAGTAATGTGTTTCTTTACTCCTTATTTAGAAAAGTAATATTATTATGTAACTCACGTTACTTGTACTGCATTACCCACAACACTGTTAGGACTAATGTGTATAATGACATGGGTATAAAACATGTATTATAAGACGATTGTAATAGACAAAACAGTATGTACAGTACAAAAACAATGGAAACCTTAGGAATGTCCTCACAATTCACAAAAGGTAATAACTAATTTCTAATAAAAAAATTGCCATGATAATGATAACAGAAAATAGTATTTGACCGGTTATTGTGCACTCATTGGATGAACTCAATTTAATTGAGGGCAGGATTTCCATCCAATAAATTTGCTTAGCACCAACTAAAAAACTATTCACATAATTAAAAATGCAATTGAGTTGGTCCAACATGATTTTATCAAATTAAAGTTTAAATACAATAAAAAAAATTTAACTGAAACTCAAAAGTCTGATAATATCATGTATGTCTAAGTCTCTAGTTTTGTTTCAATTTATGCCAAATGAACTAAAAGAGCCATTTAAGCATATTTCATGAGTTACAGCTACATGAGAGACTGATCTCAGAACTCATTTTAGGATAGTTATTGCTCACTGAGCAAAGCAACAAACTACATTTTTGCTAATTAATCTGACAACACCTAAAGCAAGGATGCTTCTGCAAGGTGGTAATCTCAAAACTCAAAGCATTACATGAAAATCTTCTAAATCTTCAAATTAAAGTGAAGATTAAACTCTAACAAGTCTTTCTATTAACTTTAAACACCTAAGATTACTTTTATTGTCAATATTTCCCTCTCTTAAATAGATCCCACGCAAAGCATGCTGGGAACTACAAATCCCCTAACCAGGAATTTAGACCAATACAATTCCTTTATGTTGTCCAAACACAAAATGCTTAAGTTAACTTAATGGTTTACAAATTTAACTGGACTGAACATAAAACAGATAAAGCGGCCAAAGAAATGACAAGAATTGGTTTTTTTCCAGCTCATTTTTAAACAAGTAGTTGAGTGTGTAAGATACTAGCATTCAGCTTAAAGTGCCATTTAAAGGCTTAAAAACAAAATAAAATAAATAAATACATAATGTAAAAAAATTATAAAAGTAATATAAATAAATAAATAAATAAAATACTTAAGGGGTATTACTATTAAAATCTACAAAAATATCATTTTTGATTTTGATTAAAAAAAGAAAAGCTTAAACAAAAGAAATTAGACAATGTGCTGAAGAAGAAAAAAAAATAACCCGAAATATATATATTTCTTTCTTTCTTCAAAATAACAAATTTGATGAACCATTGCTAGAAGATGACAAACAAAAGCAAAAACAATGAGCTTGACGTCACAATCATATCTATATCATCATCCTAGTCCATTCTATCCTGTATGTCACACACCCACATGCAAACACACATCATCTCCCTCTCCCCCAATTACAAATGAGTCCATTAGTGCATGTGCAGTGCGCCCTGTGCTGCCGTCCCATAATGGCAGCTGAGATTTCCATCATGATCATAACGGTTCCCTCGGCTGCCATCAGCACAGATGGAAGGTCTCTCTTTAGAAATGAGCTATCTACCCACCAAAGGGCACATTGCAGGCTTTGTTATTTAGCCTGCTGTGCACGTAATAGTGCGAGTGTGTGCGTAATAATGTGTGAGCAGCCACACATGCCAGTCTGTATCACGTTTGATGAGCGCTGAAAGGTAAATTGGTGATAAAATATCTCAAACTACGGTCAGACATCCATATTTTTTTACAGGCTTCTCTCTTCTGGTGCTTTGTTACAGTAAATGGATGCCATTAATTTGCATAGACAATTGTGTTTTACGTTATCTTGCTTCATTTGATTCCAAACCGAAGCAGTGTCAGATTCATTACCGTCTTTGATGAATAAAAAAACAACGCCAATTGGAAGAAGGAAGCAACCTATATTCAGCCTACAGCTGCATTTAAAAGAAAAATTCACAAAAACTACCCACCGAAACGTCAAATGTGAACAGTCCAATTAAAAGTGCTCTAATTAAAAGTAATGTGTGAAACGAGAATAGTGCTTTCTTTCTGTCTTGATGTAGAAACACAGCATTGCGGGTACTAATTACCTTGTTACAGATAAACACATGCACGCACAGCTCTGCTTTCTGTCACAGTAAATGCCTTTATCTTCAAACGTTTGTTGTCATATGTCTCAGTAGGGGTCTTGGTTGAGCGGAGAGAATGTTTTTTTTTTGTTGTTTTTTTTTTTCTCCTCATGATTTATGTTTGCTGGAGAATAAAGATGTGCAGAGAACAGTTTCTTCAGCTTACAGGCCTTTACAAACTGCCTGAGGCTTTTAAAAGCTTGAAGCTTCAGAGGAAGGACAGACTGAAAGGAAGCAAAATGCATCATGAAGGACCACAACACTGAATTATTAAAGGAGATGGGACTGATATGTTTGTGTACTTATGGGAGAAACGTTCTTAAACCACCCCGACCTCAACATGCTGCCTTAAAACCAGCCCATGCATGAAATATTAAAATCTGTTTGACTGACCAATGGGTGAACCAAAGGATATGGAAATGCACTTTGAAAAAAAAGGAGGGGGGGGGGGGGTTACACAAATAAAACACATTTATAATTCTCTAATTGGATTCAGAACAACACTAGAGTCTACTGACATGCATTGCATTTCCCTCCCTTTGTTATGAAGCGGACAGGAGACAGAGGTAAGGAAACGTTAGGGTGTTTATTAAATGACAACAAGGAGCACATGAAGGATAGCCAGGAGGATCAGGAATGATGTTGGGGTCTTTTCCTCCGTGGCTGGGTAACAGGAATACACGAGGATGGACAGCACACACCAGATACAGCTGACAGAGGATGACACAGACTTGGAAGGACTGGAAGACAGGACGATTCGGGAGGACCAGGAAGACTAGGAGGAATACAAAGAGAACAGGTAAGTAAATCGTTTGTTTTAGCTGAGGATGACTACGCTGAGTGGTCGCTCAGTTGTCCGCTTTCGTCGAGACGAGCCCGGACAATGAGCGACTGGAGTGCTGTGCTTTTATCTGGTGCTCGTGAATGTGATGCAGCTGTGTGCTCATTAGAAGTCAGGTGATGGTGATCTTCGTGAGTGGGGGTCGTGAGAGCCTGACCAATCCATGACAGTACCCCCCTCCCCAGGGCCCGCTCCTGAGGGCCGACACCTCCGACGCCGTGGTGGTCTCCCTCTGCCTCTAGGCGCTGGGAACTCAGGGTGGCTCTCATGAAACTCCACCATGAGACTAGGATCGAGAATATCAGCTCTGGGAACCCATGTCCTTTCTTCGGGGCCGTACCCTTCCCAGTCCACCAGGTACTCCAACTGGCCACCACGACGTCGGGAACGCAAGATCTCCTTCACTGCGTAGACGGCTCCTTCTTCTAGGAGCAGTGGAGGAGGGGGTTCCTCTTCGTGGTCAGGCTCTGTGGAGGGAAGAACAGGATCGTGATAGGGTTTCAGGAGTGATACGTGGAATGTAGGGTGAATACGGTAGTGAGAGGGTAATTGTAGTTTGTAGGTGACGGGGTTAACCTGTTCCACGATGGTGAAGGGACCAACAAATCGGGGACTTAACTTGCGAGAGGGCAGTCGCATGCGTATGTCCCGGGTGGATAGCCACACCTTTTGTCCGGGTGTGTATCTGGGTTCTTCAGACCTTCTCCTATCGGCGGTTACCTTGCTTCGACGGACTGCCCTCTGCAGATGTTGATGAGCCTCGTCCCAGACTCTCTCGCTCTCCCGGAACCAGTGATCCACTGCGGGGACATCAGATGGTTCGCCATCCCAGGGAAAGAGCGGTGGTTGGAAGCCCAGGACGCACTGGAATGGCGTGAGTCCGGTGGAGGGTTGCCGCAGTGAATTTTGGGCATATTCTGCCCAGCCCAAATACTGACTCCAGGAGTTCTGGTGACCACTGCAGAAGGTCCTCAGGAACCGTCCCACCTCCTGAATCTTCCTCTCTGTCTGCCCGTTGGTTTGGGGATGATATCCAGAAGAGAGGCTGACGGCCACACCTAGGAGCTTGAAGAAGGCTTTCCATAGACGTGAGATGAACTGTGGACCTCTGTCCGACACAATATCTTCTGGAATACCAAATGACCTGAAGACTTGATTAAAGATATTGTCGGCAGTTTCAAAGGCTGTGGGAAGACCTTTCAGAGGGATTAGTTTGACAAACTTTGAGAATCTATCTACTATGACTAGAATACAGGTATTACCTTCTGACGAAGGGAGGTCAGTGATAAAGTCCACTCCTAGGTGTGACCAGGGACGGTTCGGAATCGGCAAGGGATGGAGCTTTCCAGCGGGTAGATGACGTGGGCTCTTGGATTGGGCACAGTCCTTACAGCCCTGAACATATTGCCTCACATCCCTTGCCATGTTTGGCCACCAGAATCGTTGGGATACTAGCGAGAGAGTATTGTTGATCCCTGGATGTCCAGTGCCTAGCGAGGTATGTAAGGAGTGGATCAGATCTACCCGGTGTTCAGGTGGTATGAACTGCCGATGAGGAGGGCATCCCGGCGGAGCAGGGGCTTCCGGAGTGGCAGCGACTGGAGGAGCGTTCCAGGTGATCGGACAAATGGAGATGTGTTCGGGAAGAATCTTCGTTGGGAGTTCTTCATGATCGTGATGCTCGTGTAAACGAGAGAGAGCGTCTGCTCTTAGATTCTTGGGTCCTGGACGATAGGAAATGGAGAAATCAAAACGTGAGAAGAAAAGTGACCATCTGGCTTGACGTGGACATAGTCTCTTGGCCTCTTTGATGTATTGGAGGTTTTTGTGATCTGTGATCACCTGGAACGGATGTTTGGCTCCCTCCAACCAGTGACGCCACTCCTCCAAGGCTAGCTTGATTGCTAGAAGCTCCCTGTCTCCTATGCTGTAATCCTTGATAAACCGTCTATAAAAGTTAGCAAACCCAAGAAACCTCTGGAGCTCCTTAATGGAAGTGGGTTCTGACCAGGATAGAACAGCCTCAATTTTCTTCCCATCCATACGTATACCGGTTTGGTCAATGATGTATCCCAAGAAATGAATCGACTTCTGGTGGAATGAGCATTTCTCCGCTTTGAGGTAGAGGTGATGTTCTCTCAATGTGTGTAGGACCTCCGCAACGTGTTGGCGATGTTCGGCCTCACTCCGGGAGTAAATGAGGATGTCATCTATGTACACTATTACACAGTGGTGAAGAAACTCCCGGAGGACTTCATGAATGAAGTTTTGGAATACGGAGGGGGCGTTGACCAGACCGTAAGGCATGACCTCATATTCATAGTGGCCAGTAGGGGTCACGAATGCTGTCTTCCATTGGTCCCCCTCACGTATTCTTATCAGATTATACGCGCTGCGGAGGTCCAATTTAGTGAAGACTTTAGCTTCTCGGAGCTGTTCCAAAGCGGCTGGTACCAGAGGAAGGGGATATCGGTATTTTACTGTACCGTTATTTAGGACCCTGTAGTCGATGCATGGACGCAGCCCTCCGTCCTTCTTGGCCACAAAGAAGAAGCTTGAGGCGGCTGGTGATTTTGAGTGACGTATGTACCCCTGACTCAGAGCCTCCCTTATGTAATCTTCCATTGCCTGATTCTCTGGAAGCGAGAGCGGGTAGATCCTACCTCTTGGCAACTGGGCATCTGGAACTAGGTCGATCGCGCAGTCCCATGGCCGATGCGGCGGTAGCTGGGAAGCTCTCTTGGGGCAGAAGACATCATGAAAGGAGCTGTACTCCTTAGGAATGTGGATAGACTGCTTCTCAGGAGGGCTCTCGACCGATGTTGCAAACAAAGAAATGGGGTTCCGACCTTGAAGAGGGAGATTTGGAAAACAGGCAGGTGTACATCCAGATCCCCATTTCTTTATCTCTCCTGTGCCCCAAGAGATGATGGGATCGTGCTTCACCAGCCACGGGCGCCCTAGAATGATGTCCATATTTGCACCCTCCAGAACCAGAAATTGAATCCTCTCTTGATGTAACAACCCCACTTGAAGAAGGATGTCTTCGCATTGTCGATGGATACGGGTCGAAGATCGAGTGCACTGGGTTATCGGTTGTATCTGGTATATATGCGAGGACGCCTCAGTACGGAGGTGGAGTTGACGACAGAGGGATTGGGAGATGAAGTTCCCTGCTGACCCGGAGTCGATGAGGGCTGTGACAAGGAGAGAAATAGAGGCAGTAGTTATTTGTACGGTGGTAGTAAGTGGTTTACATTGTTCAATATTCGTACTGAATACACTCACTGAAGTCCGAATGGGACGAAGGGGACACTCCATACGGGTGTGTCCACTGACACCGCAGTATAGACACAGACCCCGGGTCAGCCTCCTCTGTCGTTCCGCTGATGTCAGTCTTCCAGACTCTATTATCATGGGTTCTGGTTCTGGAGAGGCTGTTGACTCAGGCGATTGGAGGAGTGCAGACGAGGGGGTGATGGTGTCCTGTTGATAGGAACGGAGACGATCGGAACATCGGAGAGAATGTTGGATGAATCTCTCCAGACCCATTGTATCATCTAATGTGGCCAGTTGGATTCGGAGAGTGGGTTCCAAGCCGAGCCGGTACGTGGTCAACAACGATCTCTCATTCCATCCACTTGCAGCTGCTAGAGTGCGAAACCGGAGAGCATATTCCTGTGTAGATAGAGTACCTTGCTTTAGATGATACAGCTGCTCTCCAGCGGCTACTTCCCCATCAGAACGTCCAAACACCTCTTTGAAATACTCCGTGAAGGTAGTGATGGAATTCATGACCGGCCCGGCTTGGTTCCAGATCGTCTCAGCCCATTTAAGTGCAGGTCCAGAGAGTAGAGATACGATGTAGGCGATCTTCGACTTATCTGTGGGATATAGAGAAGGTTGCATTTCGAATATGAGGGAACATTGTAACAGAAAACCATTGCACTCCCCCGCTCCGCCTGAGTAGGGCGCTGGTCGGGCCATGGGACTGGAAGGAAGGGCCGAAGAAGAAACTGTGGAGGCGGAAGTGCTCGGTGCTGGTGGTGCGTTGGAAAGTGGAGCTGGTGGCTGTAGAATCCGCTTCAACTGGTCCACCAGCTCTTGAAGGTGATCGGGGGTGCTCATGTTGTCGTCGTTAGTGGTCCGGGCTTCTGTTATGAAGCGGACAGGAGACAGAGGTAAGGAAACGTTAGGGTGTTTATTAAATGACAACAAGGAGCACATGAAGGATAGCCAGGAGGATCAGGAATGATGTTGGGGTCTTTTCCTCCGTGGCTGGGTAACAGGAATACACGAGGATGGACAGCACACACCAGATACAGCTGACAGAGGATGACACAGACTTGGAAGGACTGGAAGACAGGACGATTCGGGAGGACCAGGAAGACTAGGAGGAATACAAAGAGAACAGGTAAGTAAATCGTTTGTTTTAGCTGAGGATGACTACGCTGAGTGGTCGCTCAGTTGTCCGCTTTCGTCGAGACGAGCCCGGACAATGAGCGACTGGAGTGCTGTGCTTTTATCTGGTGCTCGTGAATGTGATGCAGCTGTGTGCTCATTAGAAGTCAGGTGATGGTGATCTTCGTGAGTGGGGGTCGTGAGAGCCTGACCAATCCATGACACCCTTAAATATAATATCTTTTTTTTTCCACAGAAAAAAAGTCATATAGATTTGGACTGACATTGGAGAGAGTCAATCAATCCTCAACATGTGTTTGAGCTTTGGACAAGACAAGGTTAAGAAATAAACAAATAAATAAAAATAAAATAACTTTTTTGTGATGTTATGAAACAATATTCTTAACGCCACAACAGACTTTTATTATAGTATGATGGCATTTTTACAACTCAGTCTGATTGAAAATATGTGCCCACATTTTTGAGAATCAACAATTAAGTACCCTGGACTGCGTCTTCTTGCCATTTTTGTTTTCATAAATCCACTAGAGGTCGCCATGTACATTTTTGATCATCTCAAATACATTATTGGGCATGTTTTCTCATATACGTCACTTCTCATGAATCCACAAAGGGTCCCTGTGGACATTTCTGGAAATCTCAACTTCCTTCTTGTGCCCGTCCTTGAGAGAAGGTGATTGTCTTGTCGTCGTACATTAATATACATTGATATCGACTGACTGACCCACCGCCTTCCCTAACCCCAACTAATAGTGTTTTCAAATGCAAACTACAATAGCATAGCCATCGCGGGTCGCCAGCTTCTACCGCAATCACAAACTATTTTTATGGGTATCGTTTAACCTCGTTTCTGGAACTGTCTTTCGCTAAACTCAAACCCTTGTCCACTCTGCTTTACGTCCCAAGTCTGGCATCATTTGTGGTGAGCTACTGAGCAATCCAGTCATGCCAGAAAGAGCCGTCCATACGGAATGACATTCATTTTACACACAAAATGCAGCCATATGCATCAACGAGCACATATTTGTTGGTTTTCCAAAATGTAACCCTGGGCACATTTCCTGAAGAGCCTGTGTTGCATATCTAATATAAAATCTAAAACAAAATATTGACCAGGGGGAGGGGTCTTATTTTTGTTCATTCACTCAAAGTAAACAGGGGTGTGACTACACACATTTCACCCAAACAGCAAAACTGACATCATCAGAGAAGCACTGCCATTTCTAAGCAAAGAAATTGTCAGATTTTGATGAAACATTATCAAAAGTGTTTTCCCCAGTGGATTAACACAGAATAATTCTGATTATTTTAATGATATAATGATTTCATTTTTCTTTTTCTATTGAATATACAAATTATTGTAAAACTAGACCTGAAATATCTGTCGATAAGTTATAGTTCTAATGAATAGGTCACCGAGTCATTCCTTCAAGTGAATCAGTAAAACTACAGACTCATTCAAAAATGCTGCAAATCACTATCTTCATGCACGGTCACTGAATCCCTGACACATTATTCTTAAAAAAAGAATCCTTCAGTAATATAACACCACTGGTAACTATTAATTACATTTCACTTAATAAGAACTTCATACTTATTTTAGAAAAAAATGTATATCACATTTTAAATCATGCTGATATTTGGAAAAACATGTATATTATACCAACCCAGGCTCATTCTGAAAACAGACCACTATATATATTTCTGGAGATCATCAAATATGTCCCAGGAGCTAAGTTTTTTTGCAGATTTTGTTTTCCCTGTGTACACTTTTTCAGATCTCAAAATTCTCTTGCAAGTGCCATTCGTGCCTGCTGTTCTCGCCAGAGGTCGCTGTCAGTTCCCACCAGAGGCCGCTGTCAACTGACTCATTGACTAAATGACTAATTGACTAACCCACCCTTCTCCTACCTTAAACAATAGTGTTTTCAAATGCACTGATTGAGTCGCCCACCCACTTCCCTAAACCCAACCGACTGTTTGCAAAAGCAATCTAGAAAAAAAAAAATCCCTCGTCTGTTTTTTATCACCGCTTTCAAATTTTACCACATTCTCGCCCTGTTATTTACTTGTTTATTTTATTTTTGGCTCCTGTTTTTGTCCTACCTGCTTTCTGGAACCGTTCTTCCCCACTCAAACCCCGCAGTCACGGTCAACTCCTCTCTGCATATCATGCATATTATACAAACCCAGGCTCATGCTGAAATAGTACCGCTATATATATTTCTGGAGAGCATCAAATACGTCCCAGGAGCTATGTTTTTTTTTCAGTTATTGTTTTCGCGAATCCACCAGAGGCCGCTGTGTATGCTTTTTTAGATCTCAACTGGACGGGAAGCCTCACTAGATTCTCTAAAAATGTATATAGGGGTACGTTTTCCGAATGAGCTTATGTGGCATTATACAGGATGTTAATAAATAATAATAATAATAATAATAATTATTAATAAAGATTTAGAATTTTTACTTCAGTCATTTTGTTTTAAGTTTTAATTTCAAATAATCATTTCAAGTTCTGAAAACTTATATCAGAGTTGAAATGTTTGCATGAAAATCATGCATTATTGATAAAAGTTTTTGTATCTAACTGAGAGTCCTGTTTAATGTTAAGGTCTAATTAAATCTGGAATGTTAAGCCATTCTAATATAAGCTCATTTAGTTATACAATACACTCACATTAGCCTTTAAATGAAGTGTCTGCACGCTAATGTGACATTCAGTTTAAATAACCTAGAGTGAATCATTAGTTTCTAACAAAAAAATAAATAAAAATCCAAACAACAACAACAACAAACTAACCATCCTCTGAGGTTCATTAATCTTCATTTCTCTCCAGAGGGCCACTTAGTGTCGGTGATCTGTCCTGAGTCGGAGCTGCTTACAACCTCACTTAGAGAGACTGGACACAATCAATGGCTGTCCTGCTCTCTGAGCCCGAGGGACCGTTGCTGAGGTGTTTAAATAGGCCCTGATAACAACAGAAAGACAGTGGAGAGAATCCCACAACCATTGCATCACGCTGCTGTCAAGACGTCCAAGCAGAAATGAGCTTCAGTCACAATGCAGGACATCAACAGGGCAGCCTCATTATTCCCAGTCAATCCTGGCTGTCACAAACGGATGAACACACACACACATGGATGTAAGCCAGAGTCCTTATGGGCATTATATTTACATATTTGCAGCTTGACACTCTGGACCCTTAAGCCTAGACAATGGGGCTGTTTTAATAAGAGCCAAAATGTCTCCCGTGAGGCCTCGGTTGCACATCCAGCTGGGGGATTCCATTTAATTTCCCTCAGGCCGCCGATGTCTTGTACACATAATTGGAGCCTCACGCACAACAGGCCGAGCTCTTTTGTCGATCATCCTCCTGGGGTTAATCAGGACACAGACGGACACGATTTTCCTGACCTGACCTGTTTTTGCAAAGCTGAACACCCTCCAATTATTCTGCTGTAACAAGCGTGTTGGTGAACACTTGGGACGGGAGAGTAAGGATGTGTCTGCACATGAGTTTGCGGGTTCAGTGTGCTGAGCGTATATATTATATGCACGCACGCTTGTCATTAGGGTCATTTTCTTTAAATCCATAGATGCGGAATATGCTCTGGGGACACATTACTGAAAGCACAACACAGAAATAATTAAGACTACATTTCTATTGAAAAACTGATGTTGAGCTGTCTATTCCAATTTAAAACTGTCAGTACTTTTCAATTAAGTTGCATTTGTTAATATAAATATTACATAATATTAAATATAAATCAATACATATATTATAGCATTTAGCATGATGATTTTTGCAATTGTTTTAGAACATCTGATTCAGTGGCCTACGGGAAAATGACTAGGAATAATAAACCGCAGAAAACAGTCAAACTACTTGCTCTACAAACAAGTGTTTGCATCACTATTAGGGCTGCTCTGCTTCATGGGAAAAATCATAATCACAATTATTTTGGTCATAATTGTAATCTCGATTATTAAAATCGATATACAGTTGAAGTCAAAATGATTCGCCCTCCTGTGAATTTTTTTTCTTTTTTTAAACATTTCCCAAATGATGTATAACAGATTCAGGAATTTTTCGCTGTATTTTCTATAATATTGTTATATTCTGGAGAAAGTCTTATTTGTTTTATTTCAGCTAGAATTAAAGCAGGTTTAAACATTTAAAAAACTATTTTAAGGTCAATATTATTAGCAATATATATTTTTAATTGTCTGCAGAAGAAACCACTGTTATACAATGACTTGCCTAATTACCCTAATTAAGCCTTTGAATTAAAAGGGATGCCAATAATTCAGGAGGGCTAATAATTTTGACTTTAACTGTATATATACAGTTCTTTTCCTCCCTGTAAATAAGAAAAGGGAAATAAATACAACAGAATAAAAAATATGAAACAAACTGTGCTTTAAGCATCTTCACTGTAAGAAAAAAAACTTTAATTATAGCTACAAAAGTCCTTCAGTCAAGAGCAGTGAGTGATTTTGTCCTTTCGTTGTTTCATTAATGTTAAAAACAGTTGGTAGCAGGAATATTTTACATGTCTTTTGATTCTCAACTCGTCTGTTTATTACATAAATGAGGGTTAATATGAATAATCACTAAACACCGTGTTTTGACACACAGTTGAAGTCAGAAAAATTTGCGCCCCTTTAAATTTTTTTTTCTTTTTCAAATATTTCACAAATGGTGTTTAACAGAGCAAGGAAACTTTCACAGTATGTCTGATAATATTTTTTCTTCTGGAGAAATTAGTTTGATTTCAGCTAAAATAAAAGCAGTTTTTATTTCTTTAAAAGCCATTTTAATGTCAATATTATTAGCCCCTTTAAGCTATATATTTTTTTGATTGTCTACAGAACAAACCATCGTTATACAATAACTTGTCTAATTACCCTAACCTGCCTAGTTAACCTAATTAACCTAGTTAAGCCTTTAAATATCACTTTAAGTTGTATAGAAGTGTCTTGAAAATCAACTAGTCAAATATTATTTACTGTCATCACGGCAAAAATAAAATAAATCAGTTATTAGAAATGAGTTATTAAAACTATTAGAATAGTTTTAATAATTATTTTTTGTAATAATTTTAGTTTTAATAATAGTTATAATAATTTAGAAATGTGTTGAAAAAAAAAATCTTTCTGTTAAACAGAAATTGGGGAAAAAAATAAACGGGGGCTAATCATTCAGGGGGGCCTAATAATTCTGACTTCAACTGTATTTGCATGTATTTGTCCATTAAAGCGCTCACATTCAGATGACTTTAGATGTGTGTGCTCTGCTCGTCTCTGAGGCTGAGCGCATACACACAACAACATGCAATCTCTTTCGCGCTTTTAAAAACATGAATGATTAGAATGTACATCAATGAATGATGCACATCCTGTGCTGCAAAAGTTACATTACTGTACATGATTTTAGTCATTTTCACATGAAACTGAGCTGTGCAGAGCAACAAATGTGTACAACTGGAAAGGGGCGGTATATGATGCAATAATCGTTTATCTCGATTAATGATTTTTCATAATTGTTGGAAGCCGAAATCTAAATCAAAACTTAATTTTCGATTAATTGCACAGCCCTAATCACTTTATAGACAAAGCAGAATAATAAAATAAGAAAATATCAGTTTGCAAAATCAAGCAGCATAACAAGCTGTTTTTAACATCTAAAAATGAATGGAAGTGAAAGAGACCGGAAGTCTCGAGCCAAAATTCAAATGCTCAAATGGTCGCAACCCTCATATACGAAGAATAAGGTGAATAAACAGAATATCTACACTAAAACTTACCAAGCCATCTGTTGAATATAAAAAAAGATATTTTGATAAATGTTAAATACCAGTAGCCATTTTATTATTTGTTTTTTTTGTATTACCTTTTTCTAACATTCCTTAAAATCTCTTCTTTTGTGTCCAACAGAGTAAAGAAATTCTTTAAAAGGTTTTAAACCACTTTTAAATGAGTTTTATTTCTTTTGGGCGAACTATGACTTTAATTTACTGTAATGTAATGTAATGTAATGTAATGTAATGTAATGACTTAACTTACTGTAAACTCACTATTTTATTATAAATGTATCACTTTACATTTTAATAGCAAATTTTTAAAACATGTAGTGAAAAGTTCATGTTAACTCACAGCGGTTGCAACCTTTGACCTTCAAAATGTAGTAAATGTTGAGATTAACTTCAATAAATAAAGTTGAAGTATTGTTCATTCTTGACTCAGGTTAAATAATGTCCCACATGAAAAAGCACTGCAGTAACTTACAGTAAATACTACAGTGTTTTTGAATCATACTGGGGCGTCACGGTGGCGCAGTGGGTAGCACGATCGCCTCACAGCAAAGAAGGTTGCTGGTTCAAGCCTCGGCTGGGTCAGTTGGCGTTTCTGTGTGGAGTTTGCATATTCTCCCTGCGTTAGCGTGAGTTTGCCCGGGGTGCTTCGGTTTCCCCCAAAGACATGCGATACAGTTGAATTGGGTAGGCTAAAAATTGTCCGTAGTGTGTGGGTGAGTGTGTATGGATGTTTTCCAGAGATGGATTGCTGCTGGAAGGGCATCCGCTGCATAAAACATGTGCTGGATAAGTTGGCAGTTTATTCTGCTGTGGCGACCCCAGATTAATAAAGGGACTAAGCCGAAAAAGAAAATTAAGGAATGAATGATACTGTGAAAATGTCCTTGCTCTGTTAAACATCATTTGGGAAATATTTAAAAAAGAAAAAACAATTCAATGGGGGGTTATTAATTCTGACTTCAACTGTATATACATTTCTGGAGGGCGCCAAATACGTTCCAGGAGGTATGTTTTTCTGCAGTTTTTGTTTTCGCGAACGCTTCAAAGGCTGCTGTGTACGCTTTTTCAGATCTCAAATTACTCTCATGAGTGCCATTCATGCCTGTTTTTCTCGAATAAATCCACCAGAGGCCGTTGATCGACTGACCCACTCTCCTCCTTCCCTAAACCCAACCGACAGTGTTTTCAAAAGCAATACAAAAAAAGAAAAGCCCTCGCAGCAGCCTGATTTTAACTACGTTTTCAGATTTTACCACGTTCTCACCCTGTTATTTACTTGTTTATTTTATTATTTGGCTTGTGTTTTATTAGTTTATTTAAGGCTTTATGTCTTACATGCTTTCTGGAACCGTTCTTCGTCGGACTCAAACCTTGTCGTCGCGGTCAACTATGCTCCACATCACAAGTCTGTTAACGTACACAGCGAGCCACTGGAAAATCTGGTAACAGCGGAAAAGTCATCCATACAGATGTAAGCGGTCAGCTGGTAAGTGCGAAAAGGAATGACGTCATACCACCCGCTAGCTTACGTTTTAAAAATAAAATGTAGCCATGCGTACTTTTGGCTACATAATTTACAATCTCCAGAAATGTATATAGAGTTATATTTTCAGAATGAGCCCATGTTAAAAAACAAATTACTATAAATTACTGTTAGTATTTTGTTTCATTTAGGGTGGTTGAATAATGTCATTAAACCTATCAAGTCTGAGATATATATTCACCATGAATTGTTTTTTTTTTGACATTTTGATTGGTGAGCTAATAAAATATTGAAACTCAATTCAAATCAATATTTTAAAAACTTGTTTATGTGTTCAATGCGATCCATGCTGTATTGAAGTACAAAATGATAATTGAAAACATGGACTACAAAACCAAACTAAAACAAAACTAAAATGCCAAGGGACAATATGGCTGTGTGTGTTTATATATGAGTCCCTGTGTACTGTTCCTGGGTCTGTGTGTAGGTGTGAAGGCACTGACAGACATCCAGCATTCATACGGCCTCAGTTTAACCTTGGACTGTCTGAGAACAGCACTGTGGAGGATGCCAAGTCAGAGACAGAAGCAACAATGAAGAACAAAGAGATGGATGGAGAGAGCAAAAAAAAACAACAACAACAACTGCATCACGATGTCTGAGACTTTCTATGTTCTACTATTCCACGTTTGAGACAAAAAGTCTGTTAGGAGGCGCGAATCTGAACCCAAGGTCTGACCGCATACATTATTTAAAGTAGATAACAGTCAACCTGCTCTCATTCATATTCATGAGCGCAGACAGCGAGGCAGATCTCAGGCCAGGTGAGAACTGTCACACACCTAGCAGTCTCACATGGATCTAGAACACTTTACAGGTACATGCTCCAAAGTCACATGTAGATCCGTTGTCAGACTATGGGAGCAGTTAGGTGAGAAATCATATGTGAAACATATCCACTCTCATTAAAAACACATACCTGTTACAATATTGATGTTAAAAATAAAAAAGTACATTATTTCTTGCACATTTGGCAACAGTGAAATGGCCATTGAGTGGACAATGCACAATTTTCTAAAAAACAGAAAATACTTATTGTAATTAGTTTAATGTGGTGATTAATGACAAGATTGTTGATTAAATGTAATAATGTTGTAAATTACGTTGTAATTTATTTCTTTATTTTTATATAATTTTATTTTGGTCACTTTTAAAGTTCTGGAAGCCATTACATTGCATTTGAAGAATCATAAAAGGGCAGTTTCAGATAAAAATATTTTATTGAAAAAAAAAAAAAGTCCCCTACAAGTTGATGGCAAATTATTTAAGTAGGCATCGCTGCAGTCCAAAGACCAGCCCAAATACTACTTGAGGTATTACACCACAAGTAGGCTGAATGACCTCCAAGTGGGAGGGACTTACGGTGCAAGTAGGCTGGGTTTAGGGTTAGTGTGCATGTAGTAGACATTAATAAAACAACAGGTTACTGTGAGGTAAGGTTCAGGGTTGGTCTAGGTGTATACATTAATAAAACACTACAGGTTACTGTGAGATTGGGTATAGGGTTGGGGTAGGTGTATTTAAGACATTAAGGCCCAATCCCAATTCTATTTTTGTACCCTTACCTCTTCCCCTTGGCCAATGTAACAGAGTGTGAAGGGGAAGGGCTTCAAAATTTACCCCTAAGAAATGGGACACCACTACAATACCCGCACATGTCATCACAATCTTTTACTTCTGTACTTCTTCGACTGCTGTAGTTATTTCAGTTGCGTTATTTTTTTTGGTATTTATCTTCAGGAAATCACTGAAGGCAACGATATCAAGTTATCATAACGATATAATGTGGCAATAAGACCATTTACACCATGGCCATATTCATCTATGTAAACACACAAAAACAACATTAACATTATACCAGAAACTGTAAAAAGTTCATTCCCAGCCACTAGACTTTTCTGACAGGGTATTCGAGTGTCATCGAGTGACAGATGTGAAAGTATGTTGTGGGACTGCTGTAGAGGAGTTATTATTATGGATTATAGATAGTGAAATTTAGCGGTTTTGATTTTAGCGTTTTTTTTAACATGATGGTGAAACAGGAACGATATTATGAATGTATTAAAACATATGTTTCGTTAGTTGGAAAAATTAATAATAATGACAAAAAAATTATAATATTTTGTGCATCTACTAACATTCATGTGCAGCCATGCTGTCGTTGTAGCTGGTGTATTCTGAGAAAATTTCGTAACCCTTGGTTTCGAGTGTGGTCCTAAAAAAATCTCCATTTCAAGGGCTATCTAGCCCTTCCTCTTAGGCCTACACCTTCAAGCTAAAGAGAATTGGGACACCCCTACTCCTTCACGGGAACATGCAAAATTAAGGGTAAGGGTAAAGGGAAAGGCCAAGGAGTAGAATTGGGATTGGGCCTTAATAAATTAAAACTCCAGGAGGTTTATACCCTTCTCTAATCATTCGCTCTCCTGTAAAATGTTGATTTTTAAGTGATGTTTAACATAAATTAAGCGTTTTTTTTTTTTTAGTTTAAGGTCAATATTATTCAACTCTTTTTTTTTTTTTTTTGATTCTTTACAGAACAAACCACTGTAACTCGCCTAAGTGACCTTCATTGCCTTGTTAACTTAATAACCTAATAATAACCTATATTACCTAGATTGCACTTTAAGCTGAATACAAGTATCTTGCAAAATAACTAGAAAAATATGTGGTCATGGCAGACAAAAGTAATTAGTTATTAGAAATTAGCTAAAAATATTCTGTTAAATATAAATGTGTAAAAAAATACAAATGTGTTCATCTTTTATCTCAATAATCTATCTGCTATGGAGCACTTGGGAAATATATAGACAAAATAATAATAATCTAATTGATTGCAATTCAATTGCTTAATAAATCTGGTTGTAAAATTAACCTCAAATGAACATATAAAGCCGCTATTCTTTTAAAACCGCACTCATTGCTTGTGTTATATAATCCCCTCTAATATATTTTATATAAATAATAGACCAATTCTAAACCTAAAGAACATTTTGAGTTGTTGGCTTGCATCATGTTTGTCTGCAAACAGCTCTATTGTATTTAAGTGTAATGTAGGTGTGATGTTGGAACAACAAATGCAAAGCATTAAAGGGAATCTATTTGACCCCTTTTCCAAGATTTAATATAAGTCTTTTGTGTCTCCAGAATGTTTCTGTAAAGTTTCAGCTCAAAACACCCATCAGATTATACCTTTCAGGATATTGAAATTTTCCACTCTAAACACAATGTAGCTGTTTTTGTTGCCTGTGTCTTTAATGCTAGTTCTCCCCACCCACCGTTCCCACGTGCCTGTCAGAGTGTGCCTCAATCTCTGCCTTGGCTGCTTCAGATAAATAGCACAGTGACAGACATGAAGGAAGCAGATCTCACTTAATGTAAAAAGTACGTTAAAGTAAAGACAGTTAAACTGCTGTAATTAATTACAAATATGCACTGTTTTAAAAACGTTTTAAACTTGTAAAACTCATTCTTGATCACATTTGATGATGACTGATGATCACAGAGAGCCGAACAGATCTTTTAATCCCAGTTGCTTTGCGCACATCCTGTCTTGTTGATATGATTATACGCGTTACTACAGAGACATGTTAATACGCAGCTGTCAATCAATTCGATGGGTGGGGAAAATCACACTCAGTTCTGTCCAAACAGCTGACAAAAAATTATTTTCACCGTAGGTGCCCTTTAAATTAAATAAAAATAATGCATTGCAATGACAACCCTAACACACAAATATATGTACTTCCCTCTAAATCCTTTGATGTTGTTTGCCGTTTGCAACATTGATCAAATCTTTTTCATCCAAAGCTTTGCCACTGTATGGCAATTCACAAGGGACGCTTTCCTCCAATTGCATTTTCAAGGACTTGGCAACCTTGTTCGTTTCACACAGGTACATTATTACCTTTTATTGGCTTGTGCAAATGAATGCCGAGGTCGAGGGCTCTCGGGAAGGTCTGATAATGGAAAGTGTAAAATATCTCATGGTCTGGGGTTGGAAGTCAACATGAAACTTAAAACCAAGGAGTCGCTGAACTATTTCTCCAGGTTAACCTTTCTTTTGTCTGTGATTTTATTCCTCTTCATGCTGATCTGGAAATGATGCTGTTTGCCTAGAGGGGGAAAAAAGCAATTCATGCCTTTTCAATGAGTGGACTGCCACACAACTAATCAAGAATGATCTTGACCCTTTTTGCTTTTTCCAAGTGCCTGAATAGATGTGTAAAAATGTACGATAGGATAAAGCAAGATAGAAATGGTCCATCGCTGTAATGGCAGGGCTACTGCTGTCCATCCTGATCCATTAGAGGTCAGACAGGAGTGTTAAAGGCTGAAAAATAATATTGTGTCGGTAAGGCCCCTTCTGCGAAGCTGGGTCCCTAATGGCAAGAGCACAGAGCGTTAGTCTCGGCCCTGGATACAAAACCCAACCACTCAACCTCCAACACACTGAGCTCTCCTTGGGGACCGAAGACGCGTCAGGGGCTCTCATGCGTGTGTGTGTGAGGAATCTGGAGGCATCAGCAAGGCTCATCATGGCCTAAGGGAAAAGGAAGATGCTGAATCCACACTAACAAGTTGATGGTTGTCCACATGTTAGAGGCGAGCGTTAGCGCCTAGATATACAGCATGACAGAATGAGGCTCTGCCTGTTGGGGGAGATGGAGGAGAGAGAGTGTGTAAATGTGTGTGTGTGTGTGTGTGTATGTATGTGTGATTTTGTTAGGAAGTGAGGGTCGGTAGAGGTCATTACTGAGCGCCTTAGGGCACACTGATGCTTCTCTGCCTATGCTCAGCACAAAGTGTGGCTGCAAGTCACCATTTCCACGATGAAACACACACACATACACATGCACACTTGTACAGCTATCTTTATGGGCACTTTCCATAGAGATCATGATTTTTATACTGTATGGACGGTAAATTCTATCCCCTACTGTCACAGGAAACAATCTTCAGGAATAAAACATGTCACCACAAGGCCCAAATTTGCTGAGACTTGGTCCACACAACAGTAGGAATACAAGCGCGCACACACTGTTGAATATTCCATGAAGAATAATGTTTGGTGAAATAATGGTTATTGTGATGTAATGTAGTACAGTCATTCATTCTCTTTTCGGCTTAGTCCCCTTATTAATCTGGGGTCGCCACGGCGAAATGAACCGCCAACTTATCCAGCATATGTTTTTACACAGCGGATGCCCTGCCAGCCCATCACTGGGAAACATCCATACTCTCTCTCTCTCTCTCTCTCTCTCTCTCTCTCTCTCTCTCACTCACTCACTCACTCGCTCACTCGCTCACTCGCTCACTCACTCACTCACTCACTCACTCACTCACTCACTCACTCACTCACTCACTCACTCACTCACTCACACACTCACACACTCACACTCACACACTACAAACAATTTTAGCATAACCAATTCGCCTGTACCACATGTCTTTGAACTTGTGGGGGAAACCGGAGCACCCCGATGAAACCCACACAAACATGGGGTGAACATGCAAACCCACACAGAAATGGCGTAGTACCATTCAGTTTTATTGTAATTATGATCAAATATATATAACTTTAAAGAGCCCCTATTATGGGTTTTTGAAAATGACCTTGCATGCAGTGTGTAACACAGCTCTAAGTAAATGAAAACATCCAGCTGAGGTTTAAATCTGAAAGTGCACCGTGTTTGAAACTACTGATTCTTTAACGAAATAATAAACTCAGAGTGGAATAATTGAATCGTGTTGGGCCTGGATCTTTTGCCTGACCGCATCAACGTCGCTACAGTACATCACCAAATATGTAGTACCGGATCCGGTAAAACGTGAACGAGCCTTTCCCTTTAGACACTAGCGGAGCGCAGTGATCACGGGACTGATCATGAAGTGAAGATGATGATGATCACTGACATAAGGAGATTCGGTTGTGGGGAATAAAGGGTTAAAATTCATTTTCACAACAATACCACAGTATAGCCAACCTAGTGTTGTGTTTGTTCATGTCATTTTTCTGATTTCTGATACAATAACGTACCCTGCAGTGCAGCATTTGCGGCCGTTTGCTATTGAAGGAGCAGCACAGACTATTATGTATGGGGCTTTGAAAGAATTGACAGGTATGGGGCTTTGTCAGAATTGACAGGGACTTTGTCGGTAACTGTTGCAGTTCATATGGACCAGTTTCCTCTTCTTCTGGATCATAACATGCAAGTGTAAATAAAATTGTTCCCTCGTTTTGTGTAGTTTGCAAAATATGTATTTAATTGTGTGTTGTAAGTTGTAATCACCCCCAGCAGCTTGTAATCACTTATCTATTATAGATCAGTGCTTGTACTGTATCTCTCAGGTAAATCTGTATGGGGCTATTCACATATGGTGTCTAAAACCACGGTGAAAATACATCACAAGCTTTTTCCTTTACTGATTTAAATGCATTTCTGAACTCGCAATCCTCTGCTGTTTGCTTTTGCTATGGCCACCATCAGCTGTTCCTACACACGTGTGGTGCGGTTTCAAATAGTTCAACTTTTGCCACTGTGTGGATAATACTGAATGTGTGTTGTTGTTAATACTTGGGGTTAGGGTTAAGAGTAGAGTATATGCTGGTGTTAAACTGCATTCCTTTATTGCATTCCTGCAATGAGCTCTCAGACACTCTCAGCTACTACATCGCCGTGGTGGACATTTCTGTCTGTCGCTGAACTCAGTTGACACAGACTGGGTCATTGGACCAATCACAGCAGATTAGCCTCACGCAAAGGAGGGATTTGGGAACAAATGAATCGCTGAATGAATCGTATAGGAGTCGTTGGCATAATTGGGTAAAAGTAAATGCAGATTATAAGTGTTTTTTGACCTTGCATGCATATCAGCTACTTGTTGGAGACCCCCAAAACCAAAATATAACCTTTTATAATGCAAAACATGGGCTTTTTAAACAAGAAAATAATAGGCCAAAGACGAGACATCCCATTTTACTGTCAGGCAAATTTACAAATGTGATTAAAATAAATAAATACATAGAACCATATTAAATGCTTTATAACTGATAAAGCAATGTTCCATTGGCTAGTGTTCCCCACATAATTCTGTTCCCAAATATAAGGAGGTTCTGTTTAATTGCTGTCAATCAAACAGCAGCGCTCTACCAACACAACAAGTGGGCAGCACTTTTTCTCCCATAATGCACCTCTGCGGCAGACAGGAATGAGAGGGACGGCCAGGGTGAGGGGGTGACGTGTGACTGCATAGCCTGCTGACCTGCCCATCCATCAAGCAGCATGCATCGGCCTGCTCTCTCTCCCTCCAAATCCGTCTGCTGTCTTGGCAAGTCTGAGGGGCTGTAAGGTCGTCACATAATTTTGGCGGTAGGCCCCTATAATGAGCGCTAGCCTGCCCACCCGCCCCCAGGATCCCAGCCATTAGCCTTCCATACACACACACACACACATGATCCATCTCCCACAGCTCTGGCATTTACAATGCTGACCTTGCCTGGAAATAACAAGGATCAAAATAGCCGTCGACCATAAGAAAGAAATTAAAGAAATAAACACGTCATTAGGAATAAAAGAAACAGGGGGGCGCCGCGGCGGGCAGCTTTGATGGAGACATGTCTCGTTGAGGGAGGCCGGGCGTCCTGAGCATCAATCACACTGCCAGCCCGCAGAGCCCCTGGCCGGCTCGCCTATGACCCGGCTGGGGAGTAGAAAGAGAGGGAGGGAAAGAGTGCAAGAAAAGAAGCCAGTAAAAATTTAATGCACTCGGCAGAGCGGTCATGTCATACTTGGTTATGGAAAATAATCCCAGATGCTTGCAGTGGCTGAAATGGAGCTGTTACGTGCATGCCTCCTAACTCCGTCTGACAGCCGTGATGTACGACTACCATTACCGGAAAATATCACTTCAACTAACCCATGATCCGGCTCCACTCAGGGTCACATTATCCACGAGGAACAAATTACAGCACTCCCCCCGCCGCTTCCTCCCTCCCCGCGCCCCCAACCCCAAAGTAAATACAAATTTCCTACACGGCCTGGTACAAATGCGGGGCGATACGTTAGCTATGACAACGCTCGGCGGAGTGACGGAGATGATGAAGTACATGACAAATCACGGGCTGACAGGCCACTCTACAGCAATCAGCCTCTGTCCCGGCCTCACGAGCGCCCACTCAAGCCTGTAAACACCCCTCCGCTTGCTCCCCTCCTTTTCTCAGATGCAGGGAGGGCAAAACACATAATCTTTTACCGCTGACAACTCGCTCGCGAAGCTTTATTACCCGCCCCGTTTCACCGTGTGGAAGTGTGGCGAGAAGATAAAAAAAAAAACGTTTTATGTGCCAGCGCTCTGGCTGAGTGATGGAGAAACTAATGTGCCTCTCCTCCTCCTCCTCCTTCAACCGCCTCAGGGCAAACATCGTCAGTAGATGGAGAGAGACGAGAGGGAAAAGATGGAGAAAAGAAAACCTCCATGTTCTCTATACATACAGTATGGCCAAAGTTGTAGTCTATTTCTGAATACAAATAACTGTAGGTAGTAATGAAGAATATTTTTTATTATTTTATTAAGTATTTTTATTCCTTTTTTGAGCTAGAATAATAAATTCAGATCTATTTGATTAGGGTAATCTTGTACCCCAATGATATAAAAATTCAAATAGAATTAAAATATATTACATTACTTTCAGTGGTGGAAATTAATGTAATGAAAGAATTCTTAAGTAAAAGTACCATTACTTGCCTAAGAATGTAGTGCAGGCAGAGTAAAAGTTTCTGTTGTAAATATTACTCAAAGTGTGAGTAAAAAGACCATTTCAAGATTTTTCAAAAGTACTCAAGAGTAGTGGGTAGTGAGTATTACGCCGTAAAAAACTGATGCATTACATGTAATTTGTTGATGTGTGTAAACGTAACACTCTGTAGTGCATTTAGTTATTGCCCAGCAGGCACACAATGTCATAAGACGTTAACATTAGGTTCGATTTAGGTGTGACCAAAATTCAATGTCTAGTCAGCGTCTCAGCACAATGTTATTTTGATGTTCAATAACAACGTCAAATGATGTTGATATTTTGTTGATTTTAGGTTGTGTTAGAAACTGACCAAAATCCAATGTCGAACCAACATCTTAAACCAACGTCATATTGACGTCAAATACTGACATTTATTCATCAGGTATGGCAACCAAAATCCAACACCTGATAGACCTCATAGCGGTAACATCCACACAACGTCAAGCTGTAACATCATTAGACATTGATAGTTGGTTGATTTTAGGTTGGCCGTTGGACATTGACCTGACGTTGTGTTCTGACGTCAACCCAATTTTCATTTATAAACAAAATGCAACGTTCCCATGACGTTGGGGTACAACGTCAATCTGACATCATGTTGTCGTCTTGTGCCTGCTGGGTGTTAACATCAGTAAACATCAGTAAACATCCGTTATCTTTTCATCAGTGACCTGGATCTAAACAATCTCTGGGTCAATGCATGTAAAGATTTTGGACATATATAGTATTTATAATATATAATTATATAATAATAATATAATAATAATAATAATAATAATAATATATTTTTAATTGTAAAAAAGCTGGGCTGTATCAACCTAAAATTTAAATGAAATATGGACGATTGCGTCTTTGGGTTAAATAATAAAATGAATTTTCTTGGAGTGTAATTACAGATATATTTTAAAATCTCATTATTAGAATTAGAACTTTATTGTCAGTGTAGTATTGTACAAAGAAATTTGTTTGGTAGGTAGCTCTTAGACGCCAGCAGCAATAAGAAACATAGAACAAAAAAACTAAAATATTAATGATCACAAGATTTAACTCTATAATTACATAGTAGCACAGTCCTAGTCCAGTAATGCCATAAAGTAAAGTATGTAATCTAGATTACATGTAATCTATAGCTATTCTACTGCATATGGGCAATCATGGTCACGGTGTTGTGTCAAGGACACACACATTTTGTGAAGCAACAGTTAAAAGTGCAGGTCTCAAATGAGAGGCGAGCCAGTAAAATTACAGCACTTCTCTGATGCAGAGACACTAATAAATCTGCAACTGCTTTCAAATGGTGTCCTCTGCCCTTGGCCACACACAAATGGGGGAAGATATGCAAGAAGGAATGAAGGACCCGTGAGAAGGGCGAGGGGGCGAGGGGTGTTAAAAGAGTTCAGCAGTAAAGGTCCTCTTATTTTCCCTTTTAAGGCCTCATCAAGTGCATTAAAACGCAAGAGGACGTTAATTTGGAGCTAAAGGTGGGACGCTTTAAAGGTACTTAAGATTAATCTGTCCATGCTTGTGCTATTTGTCATCTCCAGCTACCTCTTAAAGGTAATGGGCTGATAATTGATTAGTACACATAAAACCATTTTCAGTACGCTTTGTGCTCTCTGTGGTTTCAATGATGTATTTAATGGGTTTTAGCATTAAACATGCAGCTTCAGGATAGTAATGCTTATGCTCTCATTATGATGCGGATTAAAAAGATTATTTGTAGTTAAAGGAAGCACATTTAATAAAGATCATAATTAATTTATCATCCATCTATCCATCCATCCATATCTGTCGTTCCATGCTTCAATTCAATCCTCCTTTCATGTCATTCATATCTATCTATCTATCTATCTATCTATCTATCTATCTATCTATCTATCTATCTATCTATCTATCTATCTATCTATCTATCTATCTCTCTCTCTCTCTCTCTCTCTCTATCTATCTATCTATCTATCTATCTATCTATCTATCTATCTATCTATCTATCTCTTGATCTATCTATCTATCTATCTATCTATCTATCTATCTATCTATCTATCTATCTATCTATCTATCTATCTATCTATCTATCTATCTATCTATCTATCTATCTATCTATCTATCTATCCATCCATCCATCCATCCATCCATCCATCCATCCATCCATCCATCCCTCCATCCATCCCTCCATCCATCCCTCCATCCCTCCATCCATCCAATCCATCCACCTAATTATCCAATTATTAAATAAAATATATTTACATTTAAATATGACATTTTCTAATTAAGTATTAAATTACACACACAAACACGTTTTATCAAACATAGGCTTTTTTTTAATTGGTTGGTAAAATAATATTTTTTTGTAATAATTTGCAGAGAAAAAAGAAAAAAAAAGTAGCTGAATCTAGTTTCACTTGAGTTTTGTTTTAATCTTCACATTTTCAGATCAGTAAAATGAGCTACAGGTGTACAAAGTCGTGGCGCGAGTCCTACTCAAACCTGCAGCGGCTCATGTGTCAAGAGTCTGAGTGCACCCCACCGCACCATGGCTCAGACATAAAGAGGGATTCAGAGGGTAGAGAGGCACTAAGCCCGAGCACATGTGCTGATTTGTTGCTGGCTAAAGTCGGCACAGATTCACTTGAGCCTCAACGGTCTTTAAACGCTCTCAGATGGCGCAGACCTGTTAGTGTTAACTGCGCCATGAAAAGGGGACGTTATTGGATCCGGGCAGCCGCTGAACATCAAACAGCCCGTCAGGCACTGGAATCTCTCTCTGCCAGCCACAGCAGACATAATAATCCCCCTTGAGCGGCTGGTAATGAGAAGACAGGTCCTACCTGCTCTCTCTAATAACACACACTTTTTCGACACACAAATCAGGGCAGGGGGCAAAGGCCTGGGGTTTGGTGGGGGAGCAGGTGAGAACAAGATCCCTGGCACATCCAGGGAAGGAGAACCAAAGTAAAAGGGGCATCGAGGGACCCGAACGGAGCCAAAAGCCTGGAAGGTCGTGGCCAGCCGCCGATGCCAGGGCCAGCAAAATGCATTCAGAGCATTCTGGAGCCTGTTCGGCCTGCATGCTGCCAATTCATCCAGGAGAGCGAGCCAGAGAGGGCAAACAGCAGGACGAGGGCCGAGTTCCAGCTGGAAGAGGCCGGGGCCACATGATGAACAGTGTACAGACTGTACCATTTAATAAATCTCTCGCTCTGCTCCAGCGAACACAAACGAGATGTCAAAAGGCCATTAAACACTCTCGCACTTCACACAACACGTCCCTGTCCACACACGCATGCTGCTCCCGCTAACGTTCAAACTACTCTTTAAGAAATAAAAACAGTTACTTGGTCAATTCATTAGCATTCGTGTTAACATCATTATTTATAATCGAATTTAATAAAACACCAGTACAGCAATTACACTAATTAATCAAAGCTACGTGGAATGGATCATTATGTCTGAGTGCTTATGTGAACGTAAGTGAAAGATATAAATAGTTTCTGACATTTTTGAACTACAATATAGAGGCAGATAGATTGAGCTAAGCAGAAGATATTTAAGAAGGGCAAAGTAATATATATATATATATATATATATATATATATATATATATATATATATATATATATATATAGCTGTGCGATACTCTGTAAAAAACAGAATGTTATGCCTCTTTACCCTTGTGAAACTGACACTACAGTTTGACAAATATAGCAGCTGCTGGTATTTTGTACGTTTCAAGCTTTTTCATTAAAGACTGTAGTTGTTTAGATTGTTTAGATTTAATTAGATTTAGATACAGATTAATTATAAGGATAGTGTCTATTTTTAAATATTTCTACTTTCGGAGATTCAGTGCATCGGCCGCCATCAGCCTGTCTGAACAGACCTAAGAAATGGCGAAAAAAACGCATAATAAGCCATTAGAGGAAGAAAAACCCAGCGTTTTCTTAATGTAAGTTTCTAACTACAGCTGAACAAATCATTATAAATCAGGTAAGTGATATTCTTAGTCGATCTCTGTCTTTTATATTTTGTAGTGCTATATTCATATCACAGAAACTGGTAGTGTTTGCTTTGGCTTTTTCAGGGTTAATTATTGTGATCTCCCAATTGCAACAGAAAAATACTGAGAAATCTCTGTAGACTGATGGCATTTCTATGCTGTTCAGCCCTATCTTAAAATGTGAGCAAAATCAGCTGTTTTGTCATCACTTTATACATTACGCTAGAGAATCATTCAAATACTAGCTCTAAAGTGACATTTGTGACGGAGGAACGGCAGAAGAAAGTAGTACCTCATACAAAAGTATTTTGAGACTCTTCGTGTTTGATTTTCTTTTTTATTTACACGATTATGCTGTTGAACTGTTGTACAAACCCAATATCACACTCGTAGCAGTGCGATGTGGCTGTATATTGGCACTGATGGCGGGCACAACGCACTCCTCCCACCAGTGCCGGTATACAGCCATATCGCTTTACTACTGCTATTGCACACATATATATAATAGGTTTCATTATATGATAGTTTATAACATATAAAGTTGAACATTTCACTTAATATTTGAGTATAATATTTAATCTACAAGTTTTCTACTAATATGTTTATATATGATTTATAGTTCATTTAGTAGACAATAGTGGTAGAATGTTGCTGTTAAATCCATAATTTAATTACACTTTCAGATTTATTTATTTCTTTAATGTAAAAGCCTGTGCCATAGGAAATAAAATTATGACACCCCTTTCCATTTGGGACCCTTTTGGCACTTTAAGTAGTGTGGACATGCACAGTCGTTGAGGTGAAAAGGGAGAGGGAAAAAGCCTTGCTCTTATCATTCTTACGGTCAGAGAGTGATTTCTCCAGAGTGTCTTTTTTCATTTCCTGATTTGGGCCGGAGGAGAATAAAAAGAGACAGTTTGTCTGTGGATGAATAGAACTGACCCATTAATGTGACAAGTCGTCCTCCCCTACGGCTACTGAATATATACTGTCCTGGAACGGCTACACACATGTGAAAAAGTTGCGGATCCGTCACATATTGCCAACGTAGCTCAACATTCCGGCAGTTTCGTAAACACATTTTAAGAGCTATTGACAGAAAGAGATCCCTCTGAAGTGTTTGCGAATGTGAAAGAGAGCGCTCTTGTTCCTTTGTTTACCTAATAAACCCTTCCATTGTTTTGACACATAATTAATCAAAGGCAAGAGAATGACATGACATTGTGAAAATCATTAGAGGAATAATGAGAAGCAGGAGCGCAGCGAGCAAAACAGCGATTAATGTCTTACAGCGCACATCTCCGCCATGCCGCAACAAAAGGCCTTTGAGTGACATTGCTAATTCGACTTGTCGTCATCAAACAACAACTGCTTTAAAACAACAAATGAGGAACATTCGAAAAGAGTGAACAAAACAACACTTTGTGTAATCGTGCTGATGTTCCGTAAATACGCGGTGCGATGCGTCTTGTAAAGCTTTTCATAGCCTCCATCACAGTTAGCCTAGAGCCTATTCTATTTAATTAAATGCACGCGTTTCAACAATAGCCTAATTTTGTTGTAATAGCACCATAAATCTGATTGATATCATAATTCAGTTCCACCAATTGTATGTCACCACCATCATATGCTACGTTTTAAATACTTCTGCAGGAATTGTTACACTTGGATATGTGTTAAATGTAACTTGTGAAGCTTGTAATGGCCCTTTTCGCATTTCGCACACCATTTAGTCATTCATAATTAATGCAGAGTTAATTAAGGCCTTCTCACAGTCATTAACGAGATGGTAATTCTAATTAAATAGAAACACACTTTTAAGTAGAGTCTAATATTGGATTCTCATTGATTCAAGTTTGATTAAAAAAGATTAAAGATCATTTTAGAAGCGCTATATGAGGTAATGCGGTATTAATAATATTGATAATGGCAGGGCTGTGCATTATTTTTCATGCAGATTTCACATCTGCATTTATTTTACCAGTAAGTAGGATATTTAAATGAATAACAAATACTAATTATTATTAATAAAAGGGTCAATTATTTATTATTTTCATTCCCTCTCTGATAATGTCTGATAATTGATGCCTCGGGCAGAATATCATTAACCACACATAAAATCCTGTCCTTAATCTTCAGTTTCAGCTGGAAATATAACACAAAACTGAAGAAAGTCAGTATATATGTAGTAACTAGATTAAAGATTTAAAAAAAATAATGATTGCATTGGATTTAGGGAATAAGAATTACATAAATCATACATAACATTGGAGAAGAAGAAGAAGAAAAACAAATTAAATATTAAAAGGGCAGGTTCTGTTGTGGTGTGTGTACTACCCACTATACACTGTAAAACCCAAAAAGTAAAGGTAACTTAAACCAAGGAAACCAATTGCAACAAACCATTTAAGTTCAAAAACTAATCCTAATGAGTACTGTGAACTTAATTCATTTGAGTACATGAAGCAATTTGAGCACAGTAAAACCCAATAAATTAAGAGAAATCAAACCAACCGAGTACTGTTAAACCCAATAAGTTAAGGCAACACAAATTGTTTGAGGAAACCGATTGCTTCAAACCATTTAAGTTCAAAAACTAATCTATATGAGTATTGTGAACTCACTCCATTTAAGTTGAAGTAATGAAGTATTTAATTAACTCAGTACCTTCAACACTGAGTTTAAAGCTCTTTTCAAATTAGTAGAACTAACTTTCAGTAAATTTTGAGTTAACTACACTCATTTCATTTGATAAAGTTGACTGTTGGGTTTTACAGTGTAGAATAGCTAGCACATGATCGAATGATGGCAGATTTGTCAGTATGATGAACCATGATTGTCATCCCTTTTTGATGCAGTCTAAATGTGTGTAAGCTCTTTTAGCTCAAGACTAATTCAGCCCCGGTGTTACAGGGAACGATACAGAAAGTCATTTTTACCAACAGTGAACAGATTGTATAACCAAAGTCATACTGGATGAATTATGCTGAATTATAATAGCATTAAAAGTGTAGATATGGACTAGAGTCTACTCATTGTTTAAAATGAGTTTAAGGTGTGCAATATGAATGTAATTTTCTTAATATTATTGCCTTTTTACATACGCAATTTATTTTATTTATTTTATAGTGTGGTGAGTGAATGTAAAATTCCCTATGGGATTAATAAGATCTAAACAAACAAATAATTCATACATATTTTTAGAATAAATAGTCATTGCTAGTTGCTAAATGTAGTGTTTGCATTGGAGCAACAGAAACAGCTGATTGGTCAACCTTCGGTTTGAGATCTTTCAATTCAATCAGCTTAGCCAATGAACATAAGGTACAATGCCAAAGAACACAGCTGAAATCCAAACCACATTCATGGTGCCTAAAGCCCAGCTTTAGCACAAACAGCAAACAAAATTGAAACTTACCTGGCTAGCCGGCTAAACCGGCTTCACATTCAGGTGTTCTTGATTTAAACAAGCCTAAACACAACATATAACTCCACACAAATCTTGAAGAGATCCTCATAGAGTGTCATTAAATGCTGCTTGGATGAAGTTATAGGATTGTTGATGGTGATGCAGTGTTTTATAGCAATGCTTGAATATTCTGGGAAGTCTAATCAATAGAAATGGGATCTCAGGAGGTATGATGGGTAGGGAAAATTTAAACTACAACTAAGACTGTTGGTCAAAAACATTTTTTGTAACTGTAAACAAAAAACATGAAAATGAAAAAATAAAGCTAAATAAAGCTGACAAAAGTAACCTAAATAAAATAATAATAATTAGCAAAGATAACAATGTTTTCAGAATGAATAAGCACTCATTCTGTAGCAGAAAATCTGACCTTTTTATTATTTGTACTTACAGACTTTTGTCAAACACATCACTTAAGTGCATGATTATATACATAAACATATGGTATATACCAACATAAAACATGCAAACAAACTTTTGCTTCAGTTACCAAAAAAAGTAAACTAGGCATATTTAACTACGTATGAAGAGTTCAGAAGTAAAAGCCTCTAAGTGCTATCTATAAATTTAATTCTAAAATCCTGTTTATGTTCAGTTATTTCACATTTAAGACAATAAAAAGAACATATGCATCACCATAAAAGTGAAATTATTGAACCTAATCTAAAACTACTGTAAAATTACTGTAAAATTGACAGTAAAATATTGTTGAAATGAAAACATGTGAAAATGCTAAACAATCATAACCTTGGTAGCGACAATGAGTGAGGGCCAATCTTTTAAAAAATATATTAATTTTTTACAGTGAGATCATGCGATTGATTGACTCTACTGTACATGCAATTCATTGGCAACAGAATAAATAAAAACATCACCCATCAACAATTATATAACTTTGTGCATAATATTTATCTTAATAAAGCAGCTCTTTATTTTCTCTCTCTATTTTGCTTCTCATTTGACAGGATGAACCAGCCATCATACTGCCGAGCTGGCCCGTATGTAGCATCACCATTGGACGAAAACACATGCAGCAAAACGACATATGCAAACTTGCAGTAATATGATGCAACTACTGAAAACTAACCACAGAGTGAGTCGGTGACATTCAGTGATGCAATCGATTTTAAAACGGGGCTTTGAAGTTCTTTTTTTTACATTATTATTTTGGAATAAGTGAAACTGTAAAGCACTTTAAAGGAATATTCCACTTGAGCAAAAAAAAAAAAAATGCTCATTTTACAACTCCCCCAGTTTCTTTTTTTTCTGAATTTTACCAGTTTTAAATCAAAAATTTTTTAAATCAGATTAGACCATTCTAGGTCATAGGTCTCAAACTCAATTCCTGGAGGGCCGCAGCTCTGCGCAGTTTTGCTCCAACCCTATCAAATACAGATGATTCAAATAATCGAGGTATTCAAAAGAGTCATGAACACCTTCATTAGTTGGATCAGCTGTGTTTAAAACTGTGCAGAGCTGCGGCCCCTCCAGGAACTGAGTTTGAGACCCATAGTATAGGTAATATGCCGGAATGACACTAGAAAATTATTGAAACTCATTTTTGAGTGAGATGCTAACGGTTTAATCCGATTCAATGAACTATGCTAAGTTAAGCTAAAAGTGCTCAGCTGAATGGATTTAAAACTCAACTGTTAATTCTAGGGGAGTTGTAAAACAAGCATATTTTCTAAAACTGTGTGTTCCTTTAAGATTTCCCACACATAAATATAAAATACAAAGATTTTTGGCATTTTTTTTCTGCAACTGTAATAATTAAAAAAGAAACAATTTAAAATGGTCTTACCTTGTCTTCTTGGTCACTCTCGCTGTCACACTGTAGGACAAAGAGAAAGGTGACATTAGAACTGTGCTAGATGTGATGGAGCTGAAACATCCCCCCTCTGGTTTTAAATATAAAGCCATTATGAAGTGGAAATCTGATTTCGGCAGTCTCGCACTGCACAGCTCATCAGCAGAGTAATAAAAGTCTAAGCAGGAAAAGGCTGTTCTTATCTCACTCAGTGGCCAGGCCTCATTACATCTGCCTATTACCACCAGCAGGGCTTTTTTTTTTTTTTACCCAGACACCAACTAGAGTACGAGTCAAACTATCTTCACGTCTCATAGACCACAGACACACTGCAGCTAAATACATCTGTCACTCTGCAGCTGAATGCTTAAGCTTGCTCTGTGTACACAGTCTGATTGTTTACATGCATTTGCAAGCAAATTCATTCCCGAAATCAATCAGAAAAAATAAATGAACTGATTATTTGTGTTAAAAATAGCATTCAGACTTTTCAGTTGCTGGCAATGAGGAGACCTGGCTTTCTGATTAGTTAGATTCTGATTCTGACTGTATGCATTTTTTTTTCAATAAAAATAATCAGTTTGACTTGATTTTGATTTATCTAGGGTAGCGTTTCAGATAATGTAAAAACTTATTTCGAACTGCTAAATAATAGAACTAGAGCATCTGTTTTTGATCAATTAAAATAAACAATTTCTTAGGAATCATTCTTGTTCCGAATCTGTTAACACTGATCACAATGTGTTTTTGAGTCACTAAAAATGTATTCATGGCATATCAAAAATAGCATGATAGTCATTTGATTATAAATCAGACTACAGTGATCAAACTAATTTTGATTCACTAAAATCGACCAGTTCATCAGAGTAGTTAGTTTTGTGTTAGGCTATGTGTTTCTGATTTAATAAAATGAACCAGTTCATTAAGAGTCATTTGTTTTCAGAATCAGAATACACAGGTCAAATAATATATTCTTGATTCACTAAAAAGAACTAGTCATACTGCTGCTTTCACACTATGTCTAATTCCGATTGCCAAGATCATATGATTTCTGTGAATTTTTGTAGGGGTGGGTTAGTGTGTAGCACTGTCGCCTCACAGTAAGAAAGTCCCGGCTGGGCCAGTTGGCGTTTCTGTGTGAAGTTTGCATGTTCTTTCTGGTTTCCTCCAGGTGCTCTAGTTTCCCACACAGTCCAAAGACATGTGCTATAAGTGAATTGGGTAAACAAAATTGCTTGAAAATTAATGAATAATTAAGTTTTTTAACTGTTCAGCCAATCTCTGGGTCTGGGGGGAACACTTTTAGCTTAGCTTAGCATAGATCATTGAATCTGATTAGACCATTAGCATCTCGCTACAAAATCACCAAAGATTTTTGATAATTTTCCCAATTAAAACTTGACTCTGTAGTAGTTCCTTTGTGTACTAAGACTGACAGAAAATTAAAGTTGTTATATTCTAGGTCAATATGGCTAGGTACTCTCTTTCTGGCGTAATAATCAAGGAACTTTGCTGCAGTACCATGGCTAGAGTAGGTGCAACGATAATATGAAGCACTTCAAAATAAGTAACTTTTAACATGACCCCTTGCTTGCACAAGGAGCGTGCTGGTCATGCAGCATAATATAACGGAATTAATTTTTATTCTGGGATCCATTGATGATGTTTTATTTATTTATTTATTTTTTATCAGAATCAGACCACACAGGCCTTGTTTTGATTTATTGTATGTTTTTGACTCAGTAAAAAAATATGTATAATAGTGATCCTACCTCATATTGAAGGTAAATGCAAAAATAACAAAATAAGAGCTTATTAATCTAAAAGAATGAAAACCACAACCCAAACCAATATAAGAAAAAAGCCACAGATGACAGCGGGGTCTCGGAGTAAAATAGACGAATAAAAAAATGTATTATTAAATGCAGAATAAAACAAAAACGCTGAATTTCAGCCTTTCTGTCCAATTTCAATTTCAAGGTCCACTTAATTCTTTATCTGCTAATTAGCTATGAGCACACAGATGACTTGGCTGGGAGAGATGCGTTTAGGGTTTGAGCCTGGACTCCCTAATGAAGGCCTGCTAAAGGGAGGCGGGGCTTGGGGCCTTCAGGGCCAATTACACCCAGCGGAGCTTAACCCTGTGGCAGGCACGGATGATTGACAGTTCTTGGAGTCGTATTCCTGCAAGGACTGTGAATGTGAGAGGAAGGGACAGAGTGAAGGGAAGGGAGGATTTTTTTTTTTTCTGGCACAAGCCTCTCCCGTCTGACCTGATACAGGGCCTGCTGAGCAGCATCCAATTTACAGCCCCAATCCAACGGGATTTGAGACATACGGGGCTCATGTATTATACATTACCAATAAACACACACATACCAGATGTTAATAACCTACTGCTCCTGTGTGTGCCAGCCTGCTATTAGTGTTAGAATTACAGTAAAAATGCTAGAGAACACAATCAGTATTGTATTGAGAGCAAAAGTCAGGTTTTGAAAGTAAAACTCCATTCTTTTTCTCATTAGATAAAGGGATTTTTTAACAATCATTAAAGGCAGACCTGTGATAAGTGTTGCTGAAGCTGTTAGTCAATTGCTTTTGCTTTTGTCGAACTTCTATTTAAAAAACAATTGTCTAATAATGGAATTTGTGGAGGAAAATTACATTACCTATTAGGGTTGCACATATATTGTTTCAGCATCGATATCGCAATGTGATCATTCGCAGTAGTCTGAATTATTAGAGTAGAGTCTGAATTATTATTTATGATTTCATAAGTATTTTTTGAGGTTTGTGAACGTGTGAGAGTTTGAAAAGCTTTCAGGCCTAAGAAATTGTACTGTTTGTAACTTCAATTTTATTGAATTGTTTATAAAATGAAGACTTTGCTGTATTATTTTACGTTATAGTTACAATATGCCTGAACACAGTTTGACTCTTTGGAATACAATAAAAAGCTGTTTATTTAATTGGAATCTTTTTCTTTATTGAATTTATCTATGCTTGTTTCTTATATTTTCTGCACAGAATCCTCCCAATCAATCTAAAATTACTAATTCTTTCCAAATAGTTATTCAACATATTGAAATTGTATTTATAATCGCAATATATATCGCAGAATAAAAACAAAATCGCAATGTTAGATTTTTCCAATATCGTGCATCTCTATTACCCATGATGTTATACAGAAAGTTCCAGCAAACACATCTAAATGACATTTAGCTTTGTCCACTTTTCAAAACGCACTACAAAGTATGCCTTATAGCATGCTCAAAATACTTAAATATCTTCAAATACATGCAGAATTTGCAATAAATTTGGCATTTATTGTTTCTATACAACCAAAACATTGTTTTATATTTCTCTTATCCGTGTCATCCATTAAACTTCATATGATTGTAGTTCTTTTCTTCATTATAGCCATTAAGTCCACAGTCCTTGTTCCATTGTCTGACTTTCATTTAATTTAATTCTATTAAATATTTATTGCTTTAAATAATTTTGTGATTCACCTCAAACTGTAGCTATTTGCTTTAGTTCATAGCTTTTATCATTTAAACAGACTTTTATTGTAAAATAAATAGGAAAATTATTCACCCGCTTCGAATGTTATCACTCGATTGAATGGGCTTTATCAGCTGATAGATATGGGCCAGATATGGGCACAGAAGGCTTTTATCATCCATCCACATGGTTAATCAGCTATACAAATAGAGAAGACTCCAGATCCAAATCAGTTTTTACATTACTGTGAAGGTGGGTTTGGGGTTGGGGTGGGGGTAGACGTTAATAAAATACAATTAACGGAAAATTTAATAAACAGTATAAATAATTCTTGTTAACTTCCAGCCGCAGCCGTATCTATAGCTGATTAACCATCTGAATGGATGATAACAGCCTTCTGCAACTACTACTGGCCCATATCTATCTGATAACCACTGATAACGTCCATTTAATCGAGTGATAACATTTGAATCGGCTCAATTATTCGACAACCACTGTGTAAAAAATTATGCTGTCTTATTTTTTTAGTTGAATCAAAAGAACTTACTATAGATCAATCAAATTGACAAAACATATTAAGGTAAACTTAAAAAAATTAGTTTCAAGAGTTCCCACTTAGATATGCTTGGTGTATAAAGCAGGTTTGTCATGCTGTCCCGGGAGAGAACCCTGAGCTCGGAGATATTTGAGCCCAGGGTTCCTGCCTGGTCAATAAGCATATCAGGAGATCCGAGATCAGGTAGGTCTCGAGAGCTCCCCCTTTAGAAAAGGAAGGAAAAGGAGGAGATGGGGTGGAAGCGGGGATTCTTCCGAAGATAGAAACAGTAGGGAGACAATGATTCATTTATAGTAGACTAGGATCACTCTGATTGGATTATTACTGATTACAGATGAATGGCCAGACGTGCTCAATCATATCAAGTGCTCCTCTCAAAATTAGTTTATGAAACTTCACTTAAACATGAAAAAAACATTTGTTTGTGTCATATCACTTTGTCATATTATTGTGATACTGGCCATGCACTAATGCACTGTATTATTTAGCATTTCAAACAAACACGCATTAACGCACGCACACACACACACACACACACTTACACATTCTAGGCTATAATGGTCGATTTAACATGTATGACTGCATGAAACCTTTCTAAAGGCCTGGGGCTCCCCCTCAATTGATGCAGCCAAGGTTCACGAAGAGTTAAAATAATGAGCAAAATGTTTTTTTTCTTCTTCCAGTGTGTTGTGATCCATAAAAAACACCGCCGGCATCTCTATCAGCGAGTCAGTGCTCCCCGCGCCCGGCCTGCCGTTTTGATTGCGGAGATATGAGAGGAACGAAATGACTCGCCCTTGCTTGTGAAGCAAATGGAACGCGTTAATGGAACTCATCGCATTACCCAATGCAAAAGTGCCATAGCTCATTACGTCAGGATAAAAGGATATCATTGTAGACGGTGAGCAGAATTGACTTTCTGCGCCGCGACTTGATGATTTAATCAACTGCTCTCTTTCGCTTCTCATCCGCGCGCCTGTCGCTAACACAGGTGCTGCTAAACCACACTTTCTCGCTAGCCAGCCAGTGGAGAAAAGGGAAGAAATTGCTGTCATTATTCTTTCTCTCTCTCTCTCTTCTTTCCAAGAATGGAGGTATGCAAATTTCCATACTGGTGCTGCTGAGAGGAGAGATTGAGAGAAAAGGAGGGGTGCACCCAGATGGAAATACCTTTATAGTGGGAAAGTAAAAGTAACGGAACGGGAAAGATGAGAGCTGACAGGTAAGGGCAAACAGCTTGTTTGTCCTTAACAGTGAGGAGTTTCACTTCAGGAATAAACCAAACAAACAAATACGGTAAGATCTGCTGCATGCAAAGTGTATTAGAGCACCTGAATCACAGGGAGTGCTTAGAGGTTATATGATCAACGTATGGTGCTGTGGTGCTCAAGTGGGAAATGCAGGTTCGAGTTCAATAGTATTTTGCAGTTCCTTGTCTTTCTGTCCATTTTTTCCTTTCCACTTTCATCATTTAAAAGTGACATTGAGGGCATAAATAAATATACATTTAATATTAAAATGCTTTTAGTCAAAAACATATATTTTACGGTGGACCACAAAACCACAAAATAAGTCTTATGTTGCACAGGTACATTTTAACATTAGCTGTATGAGCTGAAATTATAGTTTTTTTATTATGACAAAATCCTTAGAATATTAACGAAGAAATGTTGTAAATATTGGACTGTAAACATATAAAAACTAAATTACTCACTTTTGATTAGTAATGTACATTGCTAAGTACTTAATTTAGACAACTAAAGGCAATTTTCTCAATATTTAGACTTGTTAACATTTACATTCCAGATTATCAAATAGTTATTTTTCAACCAAATGTTGTCCTATCCTAATAAACCGTATATCAATATACATCATTATAACCAATAGAAAGCTTGATCCAGATGATGTATAAATCTTAATTTCCCAAAATTTACACTTATGACTGGTTTTGTGGCCCACGGTCATACAGTATATACCTTTATTAAATTATATCACATGAAATCTACTGCATTAAATTAAATAATATCAAAGCTGTAATTAAAGTTGATGAAGCAGAAAACATTTAAAGTAGAGGATTCTGGCAAGAGCTTTTATAATATTAATTTTCAAAAAATGAATATTCAATAGCTTATATTTGTATTGTAGTAATTTACATCAGAATGTCTTGTCAGTATCCTTTACTTCAAATAGATGCACACCCTCAAATATACGCTGCTCAAGCACAGGTTTTTTGGTGCACTCTCAAATAAACGCTGCTTAAGAATGTCTCCAGTAAAGCTACAGAGCGGCATTGATGCATCCTGAAGTAAAGTGAAACAGCTATAAACTCCAGCAAGATAAAGTCATTGTATACAGAACCATAGACCATTATCTATTAATAAAGTATAATTATAGAAACTGTGTTCATTTTAACTGAAAGCTACGCCATGTTTGCTGGCTTCACGCATCACAAAGCCGTCAGTCAGCATGTCACCTTATTGGGTTAAACAAATAACGAACAGCACGATTGCAGAAAAGTTTGTGCTGTTATAATTCACTTACCTTTTAATACATTTTGTTGCGATTATAACCCGCTATTAAAAAAAACAATGACTGAATGTTTTGAACGAGAAGCTGTAATGTAGCCATGGCGGGATGAATTTTGGTGTGCGCCCCGCTATGGAAGAATGAATGTAGCGGAAACCATGAAGTGATATTCTAAGTCAATCTCTCTCTTTTGTATGTTGTAGTGCTGTATTTATACCATATAACTGTAGTGTACTGAGTGTGAGATGGCACATGCATATCAGGAATATGTGTTTTGTTGGCAGAAAAACAAGAAATGCCTACATGTCTTTACCATTTTTCCTCATTACAAACACAACAGCAATCTAGTAGTGATTGTGCTGTTTTTTTCGGGGTTAATTATTGTGATATCACGATTGCAACAGAGAAATATTGTAGACTGTAATACTGTAGGGAGACTGATGGCATTTCTATGCCGTTCAGCCTTATAATCTTTCAATGTCACCAAAATCACCTGTTTTGTCATCACTTTAAATACTACGCTAGAGAGTCGTTCAAACACTACAGGTAGTTCTAAAGTGACATTGGTGAATTAGTTCTGACGTCAGCTGCAGATGTGAATGAATGGTGGAAGAAAGTGGTTCCTAATACAAAAGGGTTTTTAGACTCTCTGTGTTTGATTTTCTTTTTATATAGATGATTGTGCCGTCGAACTGTTGTATAAACGCAATATCACACTCTTAGCAGTGCGATATGGCTGTGTACTGTCACTGATGGGACACTAAGGCACTCGTGCCAATGCATGCCTCCCACCAGTGCCAATATACAGCCACATTGCACTGCTACGAGTGTAATACTGCTCATATATATATATATATATATATATATATATATATATATATATATATATATATATATATATATATATATATATATATATATATATATATATGAGCTGTGAACCTACACTGGCCTCACGGTTCGGTTATGATTATCATGGCATCGATTTGGTTCAATTCGATATCACGGTGCATTGACTGTGCTTTCCATACACAGTTTTATATTTTCTTCACAGCAGCAATTCTTGTATTAAAATGTATAAATATATTTATATTTATATACTATTTGTAATACAATTTTGTCATTTAATACAAACAGTCAGATATATAAACTGTGCCTTTAAACAACACAAGCATTTATAGCAAATAATATAAACATAAAATATCAAATATAAATATCCCGCTTTCTGATCCTTGTCTACAAAGTTCTCTTACACCACTTTGATTGGTCACACGCACAACAAAAAGGGCTGCGATTGGAAAGTCACGCCAGCAGGTCAAATGGTCCACAGTGAGAGAGAGAGAGAGAGAGAGAGAAAGAGAAAAATGGAGTGCTTTCATTCTCTCAATCGCATTGAAATAGTGGCTTCTGCTGTAAGTGTCAGTGAAAGACTGAACGAGCAAACACAAAACGCTGTGAAATTGTGCACAGTTTCTGAGTTTTTAAGTAGTTGGAGCGTTGCAAATATTCGCGCTTGCCTCCCTCGCCATAGTAAGCTATGGCGGCATAGCGCATATGAGATAAATGACGTCAGTACACAATAACCAGTTATGATTATTACTGAACCGATGCCGAATTGTCCGCATCTGCATCGCGGTGCACCAAAGAAACAATTCATTTTGACATCCCTAATATATATATATATATATATATATATATATACATATATATATATATATATATATATATATATATATATATATATATATATATATATATATATATATATATATACATACATATACACATATATATATACAGTATATATATACATATACATATATATACATATACACATATATACATATACACATATATACATATACATATATATATATATATATATATATATATATATATATATATATATATATATATATATATATATATATATATATATATACATATACATATACATATACATATACATATACATATACATATACATACACATACACATACACATACACATACACACATATATACATATATACATATATATATATATATATATATATATATATATATATATATATATATATATATATATATATATTTATATATACCACACACACACACAAACAATGATACATTAAAATTGATACATCTGATACATCTAAATGATACATCTAAAATTACAGTAAGAAGATAAAGCTATATTTATTGTTGACTGAAGCAGAAAACATCCATTTAAACAGACTGAAGTAAAGAAAACAACACGTAAAGGATGCTGACAAGAGTAAATGAAGAGATTGGCATAATAATGGTCAGTTCAACATATTTAATTCCTCTAAAACACTTGGTATTACAGTCATATTGGATGGATTAACTTGGGAATCCTTCTCAGCATCTTCTTGCATTTTTTTCTAGCGTGGTGTTAATTTCAAAGCCAAACACTTCGCCAATTGATCTTGGCTGTGGATCAATATAGCATGTTAAGCTTATTAAAACAGCCAATGGCCTCAGTGGAACAGCAGAGCCATCTGCTTTAGTTAGACATACACACACACACACTCCTCAGACACAGCAGAGGAGGAAGAGTAAGGAGCTCATCAGGCCTTTGGATGAGACCAGTAGAGTATCTGATCCAGGATTTACATATCCTAAAAAAGTGAGGCATAAAAACGATGAAATATGACTCATTGTGCACTTTCATTGGGTTTTCTCTTCCCAATTATTCCCAAATGTGAAACTTCTAAAGTGCCTGCCTTCAATGTACTGCGGTTTGTCTACTGGCTATATAAAAAACGGACAAGCCTTTTGATTTGTCGCCAACGTCTTGTTACAACACGAAATGTCAACACAGCACTCTTTAAACAGTTTCATGGCTTCTTGGAAGTCTCTAATTGGCTAGTTCCTCACTAGCATTTAAAAGCATAACATCCACAACGGCACACGTCCTCAACAACAAAAACAGCATTTACATGAAAATATCTTTGAGCTAAATACGTTTCATTCCTTTTCTATTTGAAGTCAAATCCCATAGGCCCCATAAGTACGCCTAACATCGGCAGACAATAAAGAAGCGAAAGCAATCATATCCAGAGCTCTTTTTTTTTACCATTGTCCGAGACTCCGAGCTAAACCAGACTCCTCGAAACGAAAAGCCACATCAAACTGCGCGACACGCTCTGGTGAAGGGCCAACACAATGAAAAATGTGTGGTTTCAATCCAGCACCGCCACGAGCCAAACACAGCAAACACTCCGAAAATATGCTTCAGAAAATATTCTTGCAAACTGCACATGAAGAGATCTGCTCTTATTTAGCAGCCGTTGATGTAAAACCGCAGTCAAAATGTCAAGTTAGGACGCAAAGTGTTGGACGTTCCATTTCATGGTCTATTTGCCGTTGTATTGTAATTGGCGCTGTCGCCGAACGCTGAAATTAATTGAGAGTGATCTGAGCTTGATTACAGAGGCAGCAGGGGTCCGGAAGGTTGGCGATAGGTTGGTACGCTCTTTCTTTCCCTCCTCCCTCTCCTCTTCCCTTGACTATTTTCACCCTGCGCCTGTCGCTCTGCCTGCGGGCTGTGGTGGGTGGCAGTGGGGGACAGCTTGAAGAATGGCAACCATTGGCAGGGTCAGCTCTGACAGTGCCAATTTGATGCGCTGCCACGAAGAGCTCCGTGCCCCTCCTCCCTCCCTCCTCGTTCTCTCTCTCTCTCTCTCTCTACCTCCCACTGAAAAAGCTGTGCGTCCTGATGGTTTTCTGATGCAAACCATGGCGCGGCAAAATGGTTTTTCCCCTCCTGCTGCCTGCTTCTCCATCTGCCACTGGGGCCGCGCCGCCGCCGGCCGCCTGCCTGTCACAGCGTGCAGTGAAATTAGCCAGGGAGGAGGCGCTCGCTAGCGCTAATTACGTTTTAATCATTGGAAATGTGTTGGCAAATCAAGGCCTGGAGCTCCCACTCTGTGCTCTGCAGTAGGGGTGTGTGTGTGTGTGTGTTCAGAAAGATGGAGAGAAAGAGAAAGAGAGAGAGAGCAAGCAAAAACAGGCCTAGCCAGCGCTGAGCTGAGAGTCAGACGCTCTGAGGAGAAAATGGCGGCGTGCCTTGTGCTTTCTGCTGAGAGTAAGGCTTTGCATACTGTGGGCCGCAGAGAGACAAGATATTTTACCAGAAGCTTTTGTGCTGTGTGGCTGAATCCATCGCTTTGTTCAGAAACCATCCCCTTTTTCCAGAGCATGTTGTGCCACACTGAGCCTGCGACTGAATGTGAAGGTGACATTGTAAAAGGTATTAATTATAAAAGTGGGGAGATTCTTCATAAACTGCCTACTGAACTTATTCATAAATGCAAACTGTGAAGCGGAAGTAATAAGGAGGAAAGGATTTCTCTCTCTAGCGGTACTCTTGTGACGAACGTGCAGTAATATGTGGCGCAAAACTCACTCAGATGTGAAATTGTAAGCTTACGGCAAAGAAGCAGGAAAAGAGTGGCCACAGAAATTTGACAGAACACTTTATTTTTAGATATATATGGAGGGATCTGTTTAACTCACCACTTCTCATAGTACCTGTATGAGGACATTGTGTCCCAGTAAATATAGGGTCACATCAAATAAGAAACAAACCCCGATACATGCATGCATGCATATACATTCATATATACAGTCAAGCCTGAAAAATTTCATACCCCAGAGAAATTAAACCCAAACTTTTTTCATACCCCTGGGGTACTAAATGCATTGAGTTGCTGCCATGTGATTGGCTGATTAGACATTTGCATTAATGAGCATTAATGAGGACAGGTGTATATACTTACCGGCCACTTTATTAGGTACACCTGTCCAACTGCTCATTAATGCAAATTTGTAATTAGCCAATCACATAGCAGCAAACTATTGCTGATCTAATGGGATTTTCACACACAACCATCTAGGGTTTACAGAGAATGGTCCAAAAAAGCGAAAATAACCAGTGAATGGCATTTCTGTAGTCAGAAGAGAATGGCCAGACTGGTTCGAGCTGATAGAAAGGCAACAGTAACTCAAAAAACCACTCGTTATAACAGGTATGCAGAAGAGCATCTCTGTACGCACAACACGTCCAACCTTAAGTTGGATAGGCGACAGCAGCAGACCACACTGGGTGCCACTCCTGTCAGCTAAGGACAGGAAACCGAGGCTACAATTCACACAGGCTTACCAAAATTGGACAATAGAAGATTGGAAAAATGTTGCCTGGTCTGATGAGTCTCGATTACTGCTGCAACATTCGGATGGTAGAACCTTGTATCAATGGTTCAGGTTGGTGGTGGTGATGTAGTTGTTAGTACCAATTGAGCATTGTGTCAACGCCACAGCCTATAGTACCTGAGTATTGTTGCTGACCATGTCCATCCCTTTATGACCAGTGTACCATGGCTACTTCCAGCAGAATAACTCACCATGTCATAAAGTGTGAATCATCTCAGACTAGTTTCTCCAACATGACAATGAGTTCTCTGTACTCAAATGGCCTCCACAGTCACCAGATATCAATCCAAAAGAGAACCTTTGGGATGTACGGAACAGGAGTTTAGCATCATGGATGTGCTGCTGATGAATCTGCAGCAACAGCGTGATGCTATCATGTCAATATGCACTAAAACCTCTGAGGAATATTTCCAGCACCTTGTTGGTCCAACCCAGTACCAGTAAGGTGTACCTAATAAAGTAGCTGGTGAGTGTATATATAAACTATCTGTATAATTCGAAAATATATATTTTTTTTAACCGCATACAATTCTCCAACTAAGCATTTAAAAAGCTATGATTAAACAGACATCAAATGAAAGAAGCACAGAAACACACTATTTAAATCCACCAAACTGAACACAGAAGGCACTGCTACACTACACTATTTACTTATTCCTTAAGTAATTTGAAGCTTAAACGACCAACTAAAGCTAAACCTGACAGAGCGTAAATTTAGACACGGGTGGGTGATATAAAGTACATGCCTGCTAATCATCCACCCTGTGACCCCGACTCTGGTTCCCCACAAACCTTTACCATTAAACTCCAGTGAAACCCAACCTCGCTCAGCAGAAAAAAACTCCTGTCAGGAGAAGGAAATGTATCTTGACACCTTTGACCGCTTTAAGGCCATTAAGAGCACCAGGATCCAGACCTGATGACATTCAGAGACTAATTCACACAGCATCTGCGGGACGTCCAGCTGTCATCCTGAAGTAGGGCTGGATGGAGGAGCGGATGAACAAATGAGGAGGGAAATGTGACAGCCAGGAAGGCCGAAATACAGGGAAAACATCTCCTTCACCAGTCGAGCGCTCTGGGGAAGATTTCTGCTTCTCCTGTCCTCTGTAGCCTGGCCTAATAACCTCCAACCTGATCGCTCAGTCTCAGCCTTTCCCAAAAAACACCTCGCCAACATCTGCAGGCAATTTCCTACCTAATGTGACACTTTCTCCAGATCGTGAGCTCTGAATTGGAGGAGATGGCAAATACTGGAGCTCTGTTGCAAAGCCTTGTGAGCTACCAAAAAGCAGCAGTTAAAGGCATCATAGAAGGGGTTCGAACACAAAAAGGGAGTGTTGCAAATATCCTTCACAAAATTGGCAATTTTATGATGCACTGCACTGGATAAAAAAAAATAATAATAAAAAATAAAAAAATTCTGGGAAAGAGTTAACTATGAATGCACTATAATATGGGGCTAAGATATTAGCTGTAAATAAAGGGCTTTTGGAGTATAATTAATTTGAAAAAAAAAAAGAAAATACACTTATCTCTTTTATATTTTCCCAGTCTTAAAATCAATACTTAAATGGATTAAAAGTGAATGTATTTTATTGTAGTGGTATATAATGTTATCATTTAGTATCTTACAATATTAGTTCATTTTAAACAACATTTGAATTTCAGCTAAGATTCTTTATGCTTATTACATTGACTGTAACACCTATTACACTTATTACATTACTGTAGCACCTTGCAAACATTAAAATGTAGATATTGTATTTTAATTTATTATGCATAATTATAATATCTGTTTGGTGTTAAATGGAATTTTAATTGCATATATATTAATATTATTAATAGTAGTTGTTATAACAATAAAACGTATAATAATGATAACAACAACAACAACAACAATAATAATATAATAATAATAAAACTACTACTACTAATAATAGCATTATTATTACTAACAATTATTATTATTATTATTATTATTATTATTATTATTATTATTATCATCAATATTAATAATAACATTAATAATAATTATAATCGTTTTTGTAAATAATAATATCAATAGTAATAACAATAACAACAAAACAACAATAATAATTGTTATTAATAATAATAGTTGTTTTTATAATTATAATTACTATTGTCAAAAATAATGTAATTATAATATAATAATATAATAATAATTATATTAATGATGACGATGATGATGATTATGAATAATTAATCACTAATATTTTTACCATCACTTTCTGAAATCTTAATATACCTAAAAATAATTCTATTATATCTGAAACCTTTGACTTTGGAGCATAACATCAAACTCGATCTATTAATTGATTGTATGATTTTAAAATCTATCAAAATCATGCTGTACATTATAATAATTAATTAAAATATAATACAATATCATCATTTAATGTTTTCTTAGAATATTATTAATAAGACATTTGATTTTTGTTTAATATACATTCATTCATTTTCAGCTTAGTCCCTTTATTGATCTGGGGTCACTACAGCGGAATGAACCGCCAACTTATCCAGTATATGTTTTTCGCAGCGGATGCCTTTCCAGCCACAACCAATCACTGCGAAACACCCATACACTCTCATTCACACACATACACTACGGACATTTTAGCTTACCCAATTCACCTATAGCACGTCTTTGGACTGTGGGGGAAACCGGAGCCCCCGGAGGAAACCCACATAAACATAGGGAGAACATGCAAACTCCACACAGAAATGCCAACTGACCCAGCCGAGGCTCGAACCAGTGACTTTCTTGTTGTGAAGCAACAGTGCTAACCACTGCATCACTGTGCCATCCTTTTATTTGATATACATTTACATAATATTGTTTATGCTTATTAAAGTACTTTGCCTGTAGCTTAGCAAAATGCTAACATCAAAATCTATTCGAATCAATGGTGAGTCTTTATCTTTGTGTCGCAGAGCTGCTGTTGCCTATGTAGACCGCTCAAAAAATCCATGACAGAAAGCATTTGACTGCAGTCTTGCTGTTGCAGTATTTTTAAAATAGCACCTGTGTGAAGAAGAACACCCAATAACTCACAGCCAAGCAAAAAGTGATGGTAAAAAATACTGGCATATAAGAAAAAAACAAGATAAGAAGCAGAATCTCAAGTATTAAGAGCCATTCTTAGACATATATCAGCCACACACACTCGCCGTGATGCCGAGCCAAAAACAGGAAAAGGTTAGCGGGCATAAGAAATGTGTGTGTGCTTTCTGTCTGTATGCATGTATGTAAATGCATCTGCGTATCTGGAGGGAACGTCTACCTTTAAAATAACTTGTCAGCTAAGCTGCTCGGGTTGACAGATGTGAGATGGCGCCCCGAGGTGGAGCTTGGCACAGACAGATGGTGCCACGGGGCAACGCGCTTAGCTGATCAACCAAGGGTGGCATTGTCACCCAGCCTGCCAGCCACAAGTGAGAGCAGGAGGAGAGGGGGTAACGCAGAGAGAGTATGTGTGTGTGTTTGTGTGTGTGTGTTTGTGTGTGTGTGTGTGTGTGTGCGTGTGTGTGTGTGTGTGTGTGTGTGTGTGTGTGTGTAGAGGAGAAAAAAACAGATGGAAGATGAAATCATATGTCCCATAATCAAAAGTTCCTACAAAAAAAGTTATATATAACAAACTGAACAAAGTAAAATAAAACTCAGTAAAAAGCATTAATTATGATAAATAAAATAATAATAATACTAATAAAATTATGTATTTATATATGTTTATAATCATTCATTCATTCTCCTTTGGCTTAGTCCTTGATTTATCAGGAGTCACCACAGCGGAATGAACTGCCAACTATTCTAGCATATGTTTTGCTAGATAAGTGGATGCCCTTCCAGCCACAACCCAGTACTGGGAAACAATCATACACTCTCGCATTCACACACACTACAGCCAATTTAGTTTATTCAATTCACCTCTAGCACATGTCTTTGGACTGTGGGGGAAACCGGAGCACCTGGAGGAAACCCACACAAACACAGGGAGAACATGCAAACTTCCCACAGAAATGACAACTGCCGGGACTCGAACCAGCAACCTTCTTACAGTGACAAACCACTGAGCCACTGTGCCGCATGTTCATAATCAATTTCTTTATTTTTGTTCAGTGCATTTATATACACTACATTTGTGTATTTGAGGTAGTAATATTATTACATATTTTTATAATTGTTGTTATTATTATTATTATTATTATTATTATTTAAAACTATACATAAAATTGAATTTCATTTAAAAAATATTTTTAAAATTCCTTATTCCAGCCAAGAAAACTTTGATATTATGAGTGAAAATGTTTTTTTTTTTAAGAAACTACAGTAATTTTTTGAGTATTTAAATAAACTCCATTTTTCAAAAGTAGTATGTACAGGTAAACATATAAATACAAAATAAAATAAAAAATATTAAATGCACACTTACAAATAATATATAACTTACAAAAAATATATAAACAAAGCTAAAAATGTCTGTAAATATGCATCAGGACTGTAGAATTTAGAACAGAAAACATTTAATTTGACAAACAAAATGGGACTGTCAAGGACAAAAATACTAAATTAAAATCTTTATACTTCATCAGCATTCATTGAACCACTAGAATTTACTTCAGTGATACATTTTTAAATTATTTAAAATTTAATTACATTGCATACCTATTCGAAACCTATTCCTTCATATACACTACCTGACTAAAGTCTTGTCATCAATCCCAGTTGTAAGAGCAACAAATAATAACTTGACTTCTAGCTAATGAGTTGAACTGCATCCCAATCATCACAAATACTGCAGAAGACCTACTGGAACCCGCATGGACCCAAGATTCTCACAGATATCAGTCAAGTTCGGGATTACATTCAATATGGGGGCATGCAAGACAGCCTCTCTTGAGTCCCACAGCCTGAGGTTTCAAGACATTTGTGCTGCCCATTACATTCCAAACCACAGGAGAGGGTAAATTCTTCAGCAGGATAGCGCTCCTTCTCATACATCAGCCTCCACATCAAAGTTCCTAAAAGCATAGGAGGTCAAGGTGCTCCAGGATTGGCCAGCCCAGTCACCAGACTTGAACATTATTGGGCATGTCTGGGGTAAGATGGAGGGCGCATTGAAGATTAATCCAAAGAATCTTGGTGAACTCTGGGAGTCCTGCAAGAACGCTTTCTTTGTCATTCCAGATGACTATATTAGTAAGTTATTTGAGCCATTGCAGAGATGTATGGATGCAGTCCACCAAGCTCATGGGAGTCATACACAACATTAATTCTTTTCCCACAGCACCATGACTTTATATTCTATACTGTACATTGCATATCAGTTAAGTGACAAAACTTTTATCTAAGCAAAGTCAGACCTTACTGTCCTAATTAAATTATTAAAAATCAAGACATGATCATATTTCATTTTGATTAAATAATAATAACCTAATGGCCCTTTCATATAAGTCACTTCTGATACCAAATGATCAACTAGAAGTCAAGTTGTTGTTTGTTGTTCCTAAGACTAAAAGGCGACAAGACTTTTGTCAGGTAGTGTATTTTAACTTCATCCAAATACATTTATTTCTAAATACTGTACATCTAGTAATCTGAATGACAACAGTATTTTACACATATTGACTTGTTACTAATTTATTCAATTATTTTTCCTAAGATTGACACTTTAAAAAATTTAAAATTATGCTAACACCAAAACAGGAAGTCTCATGTCATACCCAAATATATTTAGTCAACAATTAACACAACAGCACACGACTGAATGAACTGCTCTTCTGTCTCTCAACACCTCATTTTTGTTCATGTCAAATTAAAAATGGCGTCCTTGCTGACTGAAGGTCTATTTGAAGATGCAAGGCACTCTTCTTCAGCTAATAAACAAGCAAACAGTGAGTGTGTAGTTCAGTCCCACAGGCCGTCAGTGCTGAAGAAGGTTAGGCAGCAAACAGTTGCCGGCTTAATCAAAGATTAATGGAAAGATTCTCAGACAATTAAATACATCAGATTGCATTGTTTGTACCATTATGGCTCCTCTCTGGGGAACAGTCCACTTTGTTTGCATTTTAATTATTGCATGCACAGCTGACATTTGCTCTGATGCCAGATGCCATCTTTGTTCTGCCTCTACTCGTACCCTCTGGAAAAGAGCAGTGGAGTGGAAAAACATGGATGAATGTACGCACTTATGATATAAATGAACATGCCCACAGCACTAGACCTACAGGTTTACTACTGGTCAAATATTTAGGATCAGTTAAAATGTCTTTAAAAGATGTCTATTCTGCTCAGCAAAGTTGCATTAATTTGATCAAAGACACAGTAAAGAAAAAATGAAATATTACTACAATTTACATTATTTGTTTCCTAATTGAAGAACAGTTTAAAATAGTTTTTATTTCTGTGATTCAAAGTTGAATTGTCAGCATCATTACTCCAGTATTCAGTGTCATGTGATCACACTTTATTTTGATGGTCTGTTTGTTACATTGCATCTACATGTCAACCAATTCTTATTAGACTATAAGTAGACTGTTAGGTTGAGGTTAGGGTTAGGGTTAGTGTAAGTTGACATGTATATGCAAAGTTTCTTATAGTCTGTTAAATGTTTGTTGAAGGAGCAGTATCATCAGATATTAAGTAGACAGTCTACTAATACTCAAATGGACCATCAAAATAAAGTGTTACCAAATGTTTTATTAAAATAAGTGTTAAAAAAAGTTGGCCATGTTTCATATTTTTGTGGTAATGCTGATACAGTACCATTCCAAAGTTAAAAAAAAGGCACATTGAACACATTAAACTATAATATTACAGTACATAACAGTGTAGAACATTATAGTTATATATAGTTATATATATATATATATATATATATATATATATATATATATATATATATATATATATATATAGAAAAATCTTTAATAATGACTATATACCGGTAATAATTGATCACTGCAAATCAACATATTACAATTTTCCTAATTTCCTAAGAATCACATGGGGTAAATTCAGCTTTGAATCACAGTCAAAAAAATCTAAATCAAAAACAGTCATAATGTTACAGTTTTATTGTTTTTTAATCAGGTTTTTTTTTGATGCAGTCTTGGTGACTTCTTTACTGGGTCATTTGAATTAAACTGAATTGAATTGAATAATCAAAACAGCTATATTTCCTTACACCTATTATTTTCACATTTTGGAATATCACATAAAAATGCTTAATAGAAATTAGTAAACAATAAAATTTGTAATGGAAACACATTTATAAAATGAATTTCAGAAAAACAGATTGTGTGATGACATAATGGGCGCAATGGGACGGCATTAATGGACAAACCAGTGGACTGACCACATTATAAACCATATGAAACATACTAAAATCCCCGAGCCAAAGTCAGTCATCAAAGTGGTTCAGTATTATAATCACCCAGAACTGTCTTGAGCAGCTTCACTCCAAAAGAGTGGTCTCATGTCTCCAAAAGCCACCGCACATTGATTGCGTTTCGTCTTCATTTTCTGTGGAGCAAGTAATTTATTGTATAAGAAAAAAGGTCAACAGTGGCTTCTCCTGCCACAGCAAATTCCATTTTTTGCCAGTTATTTTTGTTCTCTTTGACTCACTGGATGAAAATGGTGCTTTATTTGCAAATGTTTTATGTGATATTCCAGCTCTTTGCATAAATCTGATTTGCATCTTTGGTTGGAAACAAAGCTAATGACAGAACAGTATAAATCTCTTCATCATGCGCTGTAACCGCAGTATCTCTCTTCCTCTCTATTTCTCCAGGTTTACCTCACTTTCTTCAGGATGAATGGATGTGTGGCTCTAATCACTTTTCTCCGCACACCTGACGGCACACTATTAACTCTAGGTCTCTCTGGTGACCCTGCGGGTCGTTGCCCATCACATCAAGTTTTTATTAGGGAATTTTCCTCATCATTAGCTCTGGCCCTGGCGTCCACCATTAATATTCATTCTGCTGCACACTTCAATCATCCTCGGTCTCTGTCTGACCACCATCCATCTCCAATGCTGCAGCACATCCACCATTCATCACTAACAAAGCTCCATTCACCCCTTCATAGACATTTTTTGGTGACATGCATATACCTTTATCGCTAGTCTATAGTGCTAGTATAGTTCTCAAATGTCTAAAGTGTTCCATCTTGGTTCTAACATTTACACATATACACTACTGGTCAATGGTTTTGAATATACATTTATTTATATATACATATCTATCTATCCATCCATCTTATTTTTTATTTTATTTTTATTTATTTATTTATTTATTTTGAAAGACATCTTTACACTCCTATTCAAAGGTTAATGGTAGGAGTAAAAATGAACTTATCAAAGGTTTATCAAAAGTAATAGTAAAGAAGTTTAAAATGTTTGTATGTCAAACTGAAAGGATTTGACGATTTAAATCAGTGGTAGGGAACCTATGCAAGCCACATGTGGCTCTGACCAATACAGGGCTCTCCATCAAATCCCTTCAATTATATTCTACGGTTTTAAAAAATTATAACCATACTACTAGAAATACTAGAAATCAGTTTCCTATTGAAAATACAATTACAATTGCCTTTTTATTGTAATTTTTTACAGCAAAATAATTAATAACTCAGTTAACAATAAAAGGACGTCTTGACCAATGACCAATGGTCGATAAACTGGAATAGTGACATCAATAATTGGCAAGCAATTTACGTTTCTACGATAACCTCGTGCACGTAAATTCAAACAACATTCATGAGTGGTGATGGCGTAAAGAAGAAACTCAAATTGTTCATCATTCATTCTTGTTCAACATGTGATGCTTTGTATTTGTTTATGTTTAAAATACATAAAATAGTATGTTTATAGTAAGTACCACATTTACAGTTGAAGTCAGAATTATTAGCCACCCTGTTTATTTTTTTCCCCAATTTCTGTTTAAGGGCGAGAAGATTTCTTCAACATATGTCTAAACATAATAGTTTTAATAACTCGTTTCTAATAACTTATTAAATAATTTCTAATAATTTATTTTATCTTTGCCATGATGACAGTAAATAATATTTTACTAGATATTTTTCAAGACTCTTCTATACAGCTTAAAGTAACACTTAAAGGCTTAACTAGGTTAATTAGGTTAACTAAGCTGATAAGCTGGTAATAAGGCTAGATATTGTATAACGATGGTTTGTTCTTTAGACTATTGAAAAAATATATAGCTTAAAGGGGTTGATAATTTTTACCTTAAAATGGTTCATAAAAAACTGCTTTTATTCTAGCTGAAATAAAACAAATAATAAGACTTTCTCCAGAAGAAAAAATATTATCAGACATACTGTGAACATTTCCTTGCTCTGTTAAACATCATTTGGGAAATATAAAAAAAGAAGAAAAAAAATTAAAAGGGGCTAATAATTCTGACTTCAACTGTATACTGTACACCCCAATGGCTCTTTAAAAAAAAGAAGGAATTTAAATTGAATCAATGACCCAGTATAATAACAGCCAAGTTCCTTTTTGGAAGTAAAAAAAGTGCTAACAAACATCTAGATTTACAATTCAATGGCACCATGTGGAAAATACAACAGTCACAGTAATGACATTTGTAATGCTTGATTAAAGTATACTGGAGAATATGTCCTATGTACAGGGTGGGGCATTTATATGGATACACCTTAATAAACTTACTGGGAATTTCACAAGAAAAAACAATGGTGTGCTTGGTTTTAACTTAACTTTATTCTTTAATGAGTTATTTACAAGCCCCCTCACATATACTAATGTGCCACAAACAGGACATTAATATCACCAACCATTTCCACTTTATTAAGGTGTATCCATATAAATGGCCCACCCTGTAGATCTGGCTTTGAAAAACTAGTTTTAGTTTATCCTCTTTAATTGCATGTCAAATTGACATTGCAGTATAGTATATTACAGCATATTACTCTTTTTCGACATTATACTACAGGTGGAAAGGCATTATTTGCTATAACCTGATGCACCTTACCTATGATTTTTCAACGTCAAATGTATTGTTATGTATTGTTGCTGTACAAAATAAAATGAAATAAATAAAACTAATCTACTCAACATTTCATAAGCATTTGTTTCAGGTGTCATAGACATGTGTAAATGTCACATCGAGTCATTCATATACAACCTTAAAATACTCTTTCATTGACAAATAAGGAAGTCAGCAGTTTTTTGTACTGTAAGTTATTCTTAGAAGCAGTTCAAACACTGGTAATAAAAATGTGATTAATCCATGAAAGCTGCTATAAATATATCCCCTATTAAAAGTAATAGAGTACATGTAATTATATGCAAAATCTACCTGATTACTTGCGATTCACCATGCTGCTGAAAAAACAACAATGCAGTAAGTGTTGAGCAGATGCATTAAGTAGAGGCCAGAGCAATAAGGCCGACAGCAGGAGAATGGAGACTCGCACACCCACACACACGGACAGAGCTGATAAGACTGACTCAAGCAGCGCCAGTGGCCCACTCTCACTTTGATAACACTCCTGTTCCAGGGGATGCTTTTCCAAACACACAGACACACACAGAGGCTCTGCTAGCCATAGGCACCTTCAGCAATTAATTGGCAATTCCCTGACAAGCTGAGATAAACCTAGCGAAGCCTCATGGTGTATTGCTCAACGCAATTACACACACACATAGACACGCACACATACACACGCATTATAAATAAATAATATACATATATATAATAGAGTAAAAGCAGAGAATAACTATATCAAGGCAGCGCCACCGGCATTTCAGCTGCCCAATCGCCCACTCTACAACTGACCGAGTGCAAGAATGGTATGGTCATTGTATCTCCGCTCTTGGTCAGTTTTTGGGTTGTTGAGGTTGGTTAACAGCCATGTCTTTAATGGATAACCGCGGTCTCCTGATATGCGGTTAAATAATTACACTCAATAAAATAAAAAAAACTTAGATGGAATAATATCTTTAAATACATCACTCACCAAGAACCCACCCATCGCGCACCCTGCCACCTTGGAGCCACATCCCAACCATGCTGTTTGTGAGGATAAATGAATCATGGGTTGACCAAGGCCACCTTGCTACAATATTTGTTAAGCGCATTTGACAATGCATATTATTTGCACATTTATTGAATGGAAATGTTTCCGATTCACGTATGCAAATTCGTCTTCAGATGACGCCTTTATAGCAATGTGCGTGCAGTCGATCGATGCAAATTGCGATTTAATGTTTGGCTGGTCAACTGCATTGTATGGAAACCTTTTATACCTGCTAGAAATACGGATGATCCTGTCCCATACAGCTGGCATTGCATGGCTCAAAGATACTTTGTAGTGTGCAATTTAACATAATTGCCTCTAGGAGTCGCCACTGGAAATAAAACAAACACACACAAGAAATACACTTACGCCAGACATGAAGTTGGCGTGGACGAACGCACATTCTCACGTTAATTTCATCGTTATTAAATCCAAACAAGATCATGAAATCTGGGGTACGCAAAGTTTTTGTGCTTACACAGCTGTGATACATGAGGCCCCTGGAAGGTGTGAAAAAATTTTTTTAATGCACAGATAGTTCTAGTCACTTTTGATTACATTCTGAAATGAATGCGCTTCTGCTTAGTAAGTAAGTGACAGTCTCCTCTGTGTAATCTCAAGAAGACAGAGGTGTGCTTTACCAGAGAATCGATAGAGATCAAACCATATCCACCTTTATGCTCAAGAATATTTGAGAAGAGGTAGCTAGCAAAGGTTACTATGAGCTATTAGATATGCCTTGGTCATGACACGCACACAAAGAATCTCCACTCACTCTCTATCTGTCTGTGAGTGATTCAATGCAGGAAGATCTAACATGTCCTAACAATATATTTAGTTATTATATTTAGTTTATATAACAAACATTTTTATATAGCAAAAAGCCTTGTCCAGCATATTTAAATCAACAATCTAATTAAAATACTCACTTGTGATAATCATTAATTCTTAACACAGGTCAGAATGAGTATGCATTTTCTTTTTTAAAACATTATATCTGAAACATTTAGATGCAAAAACCTCTAACGGCCATCTGAAATGTATATGGCAAATGAGCATACTTCTCAGCCTTCTATGTATATGTTGAGTTATTTCACTTTAAAGACCATGAAAAGAACACACAGGAGTCTAGTAAAAAAAAGCTAATTTTGGAAAAAAATTTCAGACAGCATTTAGGTTTTTGCATCTGAACTCTTCATCTGTTACACTGCATGGAAATGGAACATTGTTTTTAACCTTATTTTAATGCCATGTTCACAATTATTATTAAAAAACATAGACTTTATTTGCAAATAATTTACTTGGATGTTTGTATAAAATCACTTTGTAATTTGATGTAGGTCCCATGTCTTTGAACCTATGTATAAAAGCATTAAACATTAACATATACTGCTGAAAAAGATCTATTAGATTTATATCATGTTTGCAAATTGATTTGAAACATTTCAATATGTACAAACAAACTATTTGTTCTGCCAGTAAACACAGAACAGATGTGCTGGATGGGGCAAAACTCTAATATTTGCATCTTCCAAGTGCCAAACAGCTTTAGTTCTAGTGCCATTATCATTAGTCATGAATTAATTTTTCCAGACATGCTTGATCCAATTGTTCTCTTACAATCAACATAAACACTTCTCAACACGCAAACAAGCCTAGATGAATAAACAACAGCGGAAAAACGCCTCGTTTCTCGACTTGGCGGCCCTGCCGAGCTGCCAAAGATCTGCTTTGTAAACAACAAAAAATATTTAATTTGAGAGAGTGATGCTGAGCAAAATGAAATTAAAAGGAACTCATGCTAACTGTTAAATTACTCGCGGCGCGCTAAATTACATTTGCTTTTCCATCGGAGAGATCAAACGGGCAACTCCGGCACTCCGGCACTAATTATTTAGTCTTCACCTCCCTCCCTTCCCAGGAGGCTTAATAAACACACTATTTCTCTCTCATACACACTTGTTTATGTCAGTTTTTTTCCAAATACAGTAATAATAACATATTGCCCCACCTCCATTCCTGCAACTCCCAGAAACTCAAGCAACGAGAATAGAGATTGAGACTGGGATAGTAATCCTAGAGCATCTACCTTTTTCCCATGGTGTTAAGCATAAGTTATTACTATAGTATTTTTTAAATGGGTACAATAAGGTGGAATTATTCTATCCACAGTTCATCCATTTAATATTAAAAGCAAACTTATTAGAATTTACTAATTTCTTTCAGCAGATGGCGAATAACCCCAAAAACTTGAACAAGTCTTTTCACAGCAATATCACAGAATTATATTGAATATTACTGTGCTGTAGGCAGTGGTCCCCAACCATTTTATCACCGTAGACCAATCAACGCTTGACAATTTTACCACGGACTGGGGGTTCGTAGGTTGCTAGGTGACCATCAACCGTTTTCTTAGAGGATGACAAGTTGACAAAACATTGCTGTAACATTGCTGTACAAGTTTTATTTATGGAGAAAATTAAAAAGGACGGCAGTGTTTGGGTGTTTTGTGTTTGTCTGAAATAAATAGTCTGAAATGTGAAATGTGAATTTGTATTTTTGAAATGTGTATTTTCCATACAAAGTATGAAGCTGATCAGTTCTTGTCATGAGATTCGCGATGTGCTGGCGGCATTTATTCAACTGGGTGAGTCTGAAGCTCCATTCACATGATTCACATGGGGCTTCATCGTCAATGCTTCCCATTCACTTTGAATGGGCGACATCAAGCATTGCCGAACTGAATTGTTGGTCTTTCGGCGCTGCTTCAGCAATTGCTCGCTTCAGAAGTTGGGAATTTTTCAACTTTTCAAGTGCCAACTGAGGTGTCGGCCGATCAGATCGCTTTATGCAAATACCCCAGCTCAGATAGTAGCCAATTGCGGACTTATTTCATTGGCTGACACAGCTATGACTTCAGACACGCTCTCCGTCGAACATTGATGCTGAAGCCCCATGTGAATTGGGCTGAAAGGCGAGAGCGCGTCACACTGTGCACCTGGAAACAACAAACTTGTGCGAACTCTAGAAATATATGCGAACGGCCGCCGTCATTTGCAATCTCCAGCAACTGATCCTCCTGCACAGACATGCTGGATTCACCTGGTTTGTTGACAAGTGGGCCTTTTCCCCTTCGCAAAGAAGTTTCCAAAGACATTTGTTTCTTACTTCTTCTGCTGCTAGTGGGTTAAATTTTAGTAACCGAGATGTAACTGAGTGAATACAGACATTTTTTTAATCAATGATTTCTTGTGCGGCCCGGTGGTTGGGGACCACTAATGTAGTAAATTTAATAATACTAGGTATACAGAAAACCATAATGTAAGCATAATGCTATTAAATGCTACAGCATAATGTTATTTTCATGATAAAAACATTTAAAAAATATAAAGCACAATGCCAAGTTTCACTATAGATATGGGTTATATGTAGCGCAATATTATTATCTGAAGTGATTTGTTTCTTTTTTTTTTAATGGAAGTTCTCCAAACAGGAAGTGCAACCCATAATTAGAAGCGCAGTCGTCACGTGTGGAAAAAGGTGGATATTAGGGCTTCCTGAAAAAAAACAGCCCATCTAATTCAGGATGGGTCCTATGGGAGTGTTGCCTTGGCATCCGCACCATAGGGAGCAAGGGGTGAATGACACGAATGGCTGTCACTGGGATTAATTAGCATGCTAAGTGGCGGAGGGGAGCACTAGGCAGCGGGTGTGAAGCAGAGCCATCTGACATGCGCACGCACCCCAGAAGTGTGGATTTGCACCAAAGGTGGCGGCAGCGCGTATCACAATCACACCCCTGAGAAGTGATCTCACACATACAGCCCTCGCTGAAAATCAAAATAAAAACAGAAAAGGTGTCTGTCGGATGTGCAGTTCAGAGGGTGATGGAAAAATTATTTCTAATAACTGGCAGCCAAAAAAACATCACTGCATCTTTCTTTTTGTTCTGCCTTATTGTTTGCTTTTAATTTTGATGGCAATGCTTTAAGAACTGAAGTCAGTATTCAACAGAAAATGGGGGGGGGGGGGGGGGGGAACTAACTATCAGGCATATTTTAAAGGATGCACTTGTATTAACATTCTGTTCAATAACAATGTTGAAAATGATTTAATGTTGTTAACCAATAAAATAAAAAAAGGCATTTAATACCAAAGTTCCTTTGATTAAATACATTATCTTCAATAGTAAAAGAGAATTTTAGCTTCACATTATAATAGGTTTGTAACACACAGTACTGTAATTAACAGGAGTGGCAACCACATTAAGCAACTGAATTAACTCCTGAAAATACAGGTAAGGACACCCGTTTATATAACCTCAATGCAATGCACGCATAATTGAAATGTACAGCTAGTTGTTGTTATTGGGAACTATACGCTTATTGAAGATCAAAGGCCATATTTTGCTAGAAGGGAAAGCAAGAAAGAACAATCCATTATAACCTTATTCCAAACTATTTATCATGGGAAAAGACATAAACCAAATGTGCCCACTTTATTAACACTATAAGAGTATGTGAAGCAGCCTTACAAACATAAATAAAAAATGACGACAATCAAAACAAACAAATCTTGTCACTGTAATATTGCTTTGGTCGTGTAGGATTTCTATAGCTACTACGACGGGTGATAAAATTGGTTTAGATTTTTATTGACAACACCTTTTTCAGTAACGATAAAAAAAAGTTCGGTATGAAGTGCTATAGTTTTATTAAAATGTGGCTGCTGAGCGCGTGTTTGGAAGGAATGCAAATAAGCTTAGGGTGTAAGTTTGTCATTTCCAATGGTGTGCAAGTGGCGCACATGTGACGTGTGCGCATTTTCCAGGTATGCCTAGTTAAAAAAAAAACATCTGAACTTTTCTGAATGTTGCGAGCGCACTGTGACTAGTGCAAGTAAAACTAACCAATCTGCTTCACACTAAATATGTAATATATACATTTCAGTAATAACAGTAGACTAATTAGATCAGACAAACACAGAATCCAAACACTGCATCAGTTTTTACTTTTCTTCATGGAGCTGCAGAATTTGTCTGTTTGTCACCCTCTGAGAAAACGATTGATGGTCACCTAGTTACGAGAGACACCATAGAAAATGGTGACGGAAACCACATGCTCGCGTTTGTCACATAAGGTTAGCAGGTTAACAACACATGCAAAAATGAGTGAAATACAGCAGCAGTAAGGATATTATAAATAAAAAAGGATGTAAGGATTTCGTCAGAGTGGCTTTTTGGTTTCTTTTCTTGTGCATCCCAGCCACTAGCTCCCCATCTGAAAGATTTTTAGCATAGGGGGTAATATAGTCATTCAACTTCACAATTTGTAATGTTGAAATCTATAATTGAATAATGATGGTCGGTTCCTTTACTTGAAACTTAAAAGTATTTGCCTTAGTAATGTTGGTAAACTTGTATAAAGTGGTAAAACAAAAAAAATCCTAATATTCCTAAATGGATTGCTAAAAAAATATTCAATAATTTTAGATATCGAATGATATGAAACATGGTATCATGGTGGTTGTTTTGGCAATATCGCCCAGCTCTAATAGCTACCATATCAAACAATGCAATCCTGTTCCGTGCACACACAAAATAATAATTTAGGGACCTCACAGCTGTGGTTGTCACCCCTGAAATATTTCGGTATGTATGTGGCCTCTTTGTTCTAGAAACTCTAAACTGATTGAGTATTCTAAAAATGGCTCTAGAACTCCATATGAGTCCGACCTCTCTGATCGTAATCTCTACAATTAGAAGAAGGGTTGTGCCCCCCTGCTTGGCCCTGTGCCATCATCTGACCTCAAAACAGCAGCTGAAAGGCCCGGCCTATTGCACTTCAAAAAAGAGCGAGCTTCCGCCTGGCACCAGGGCTGAGCAGATAAGCCTAATTAAGAGATGGAGAGATGAGAGCAGTAAAGCAAAGCCCCTGCCAACATCAGTCTCTCTGCTCAGCCCATTAAAACTACAGAGCAGGACGAGGGAAACAAACACAATCAAAGACGTGTTCCTGTGCTTTTCCTGTCTAGAAATTGGCCGTAGGCATTATCTCAAGCTAGCACCGCACGTTCGCACTGGAACCTGATCCAAAAGCTACAAAGGCAAACCTTCACCCGTATCGCAACACCTGCTTGCGATTAGTGTGTTCCACAATTCCCCGTTCCCTTTGGGTTAGTTTGTTTGGCTTTAAAGTTCTGTTTCTTAACATGATAACGAAAGATGCAAACATCACTGTAATAATCCCAAAGTGAATCAAAGAACTGCCGGTGGATGTTGGCCAGTCATCCCTGTAAGCTCTTATTGAGAAAACCGGAGTAAGATGAAATGCTCATATCTCAAGACTAACCCCAGAACTCTTGTTATCATATCGATCTGATAAAGAGGAAGTGTTCTTTAGGCACTGGGTTCCTAAGGTGCAAGTATTCTGATGTAACACAGGCCAGCTAGTAAGAGCTGTGCAAGAAAACCTAATTTCCATGATCTCAAGAGGTGCACTAGTGTAGCAGAGGCCAGCTAGTAAAGTGCTGTGGAGGTAAACCTCACTCCTCCGATCTCTAAATGAGGAAGGACGCCAGTTCAATCCCAACTCAGAGTGGGTTGGGTGGTGTAGGACTGGCGGGGTTACATTGGTTCCATGACCCTGATGGGAGTGAGGTTTAGCGCTGTAAGTGTTGCAGACGCCAGCTAGTGAAGTGCTGTGGAGGTAAACCTAACTCCTCTGACCTCTAAAATGTGCTCTAGCAACAGACGCTAGAGGCCATGGTTTTTAGCCTCCTTGGTAGAGCAACCGACTCCCATGCGGATGGTCGCCTGATCGATCCCAGCTCAGAGTGGGTTGGGTGGTGTAGGACTGGCAGAGTTACACTAGCAGGTTCAAGTTCTAAGGGTTGCATAGACAAACCTCACTTCCCTGATTTCAAGTGCACTAGCAGCAGACAGTGAGTTGATGTCAGAATTGAAGGCTCAAGTTCTGCTTCGAGCAGATCTATGTAGAACCTGTAGAATTACATTAGTGCCATGATTCGGATGGGAGTGAAGTTTATTGGAATGAGTATAATGGAGGCCAGTTAGGCAAAGCTCAATTCTCTGATGTCAAGAGGTGCATGAGCAACATATACAAGCAGCTGCAGACTTTGATACCATTGTTATAGCACAGGTCTCTTTGCTAGAATCACTGATTTAAATCCAGGTCAGAGAACCTGGGGAAGTTACAATTCCAATAACAGTCCAGTGTGCAATTTAGTTGAGAACATTGTGCAAGTTTACTGTACAATGGTGCAACAAAGGCATTGTGAATGTCACATACTGCTTTTAGTTGTTGATAAGCAGCATAATTATAAAACAGAATTGCTTTCTCTTGCTATAATGGGGTAATAGCAACTTAGCAAAATATACAACTTATGTCTCCCAGAAAATCTGTAGAACTCAACCAATCAGTTTAGGACCTCATAATTCTCAAAGTGCTTCCTATTTAGTGTGCACCAGGGTAGATAATGGATAATGCTGTAGGAGTGACATCTGAGGCTGAGGCTGCTGTGGTAGTAGCTTAAACATGATGAACCAACTTCTAAATCTTGTCCATCAACACCACATTTATTGCTCAAATTCTTCTCGTGCTAAACCCTGCTTTGCTTTGGAAAAGAATTTGCATGTCATGGCCTTTGTGGCAAGCAGTTAGAGCCACTAGTGAAGGAGTTACAACTGCGGCTCTTCAGAGAAACAGTAGCCCTGTCTGTTTGAGAGGGTCATAGGATCGTGTTACTACTCCTTATGTGGTTTGGCTGTGTTATTCCAGGCCACCGAGTAAAGCGGTGCATGGATGTGTGTGCACGCTTGCTCTTTTCCAATAAAGCCTGACCTCTATTTCCATCCTGCAAATTCAGCACATGGTCCCCTGTAACTCTTTATGACATGCCTGATCTGGCTTTTCTCTTAGAGCGAGAGAGAGGGAGAAAATAGAAAATGAAACAAGGAGGGGCACAAAAAAAAAAAAAAAAAAAAAAAAAACCTGAAGTGTTTTGTCAGCCATAATTACTCTTCAATTATGTGGTCCAAACATGGAATTAGGGGGCACTTTGTTGTTGGAGCAGACGCTCTTTGATCAGGCCCTGGTGGAATGTGTTTCACATTAGGGGCCCGCTGCTGTGATGTATGTGTCCTGTCAGGTCCAGGATAACAGTAACAGGACTAGGGCAGGGTCACCCCCACCTGCTGAGGATCAGGACAGAGGGGGTGAGATGGATCTACAGCTGCTCTCCTGCCCCTTAACCTTTGAACGTGCTGATTTTTCACCATCATTGACTGCCAAAGACCCCCAAGTGTGGTAAAGCTTGCTCTGTATGTCATTTTAATGCTGAGTTTAGCCTGCAAGATATTTGTGAATGTTACAATCGTGTCAGATTTGTGTGCAAATTGGACTCCTGAAATCTTGTTGGTCAGATATCATGTTCCTTTCAGGTCAGTCATTGCTAGCTGTTTTAATAATGTGCATGGGGTCATCGAGAAGGTGGAAATAGCAACTGGTATTCTGAAAAAAGGATGTAATGAAATGTGTCTTTTTATATAGCGCATTTATCGTGTGACACTTCACAAACATGGGGGGGGGGGGGGTGTCTCTCTACACCACCACTACCAGTGCGCAAAATCCACTTGGATGATGCAATGGCAGCTACAGGACAACGTCACCAGACGCCAGCTATTGGTGAAGTCGAGAGACACTGTTTACCCAAACAGTGTGATGTTATTACTAATCATGTCTTTGTTGAAGAAACACGCTTATAAGATACACATATTGAAGGAGGGTTTGTATGGCAAACACATATTTTGGAAAGAATTTCTGTAAAGAATTGAGAATGAAAAAGAAAAAATTTAGATATAGGATTAAAATTCTGTCTGAAATTACTTTACTGTCTATTTCATACTCAGGCAAACTCACTCAACCATTACATATTCCAGTTGTGATGCATTTGTTACAATCCAAATAAATGTTTGCATCAATAAAACCTACTGCACTAGAAACGCCTTGTAATACATAACACACACTGCCAGAACCAACACAAACTGTGCAGAAATTTAAGAATCAAGCTGTAACACAGTAGGTGCTTTGCTTCCAACCCTTCTGCAGAGTCTCAACCAAGTCACAGACTCATTCTTCTGGCTGTCTTATATCCCCAGTTCTCAGGAGAGGTTGGTGAACGCTGGCGGTGGCCCACGCTCCAGCCTGACAGCCATCTGCCCACTCCCATCGGCCCACTGGCGAGTGATACAGAGCAGGCAGGCGATCTCTCCCAAGAGGGTCTGCATGGCGTGTGTAAAGGGGTTGTTCTGTGGCTTCGCCGAGAGCCCCTTGAGTCATCGTTTCGGGCTGGAGGCCCAGGGGAGAAGGGTGGTTGTTTGTGAGGCAGAGGGAGAGATTGAGCCCACTCCTAAGCTGCCTCCTCAGGCTGTGGCCCTCTGGAGGCTCCCTGGAAACGTCTTGGAGCCATCTGGGGAGAAGTGGAGCGTGGCAGAGAGCAGCTGGACCCTCTGAGCGCCTATTTAAGTACTGGCAGCCCTGAGGCACCATCAGTCACATCACAGAGACAGAGCAGGGACATGCAAAGAGGGGCGAGTAGGAAGCAGACGCCCTTAAAATATAATTGCCCACAAATCACCAGCCCATGCCTCCAATATGCCTTGTACTCGGTCTAGAAATAAGATTTTTCTCTGATATAGCTAATTTACTATGATATGCCACATTATACGACTTTAACATAATATTCATTTAGGACAAAGCAATTATTTGGCCTCATAAAACCAATCAACACCAATATTTTGGTGAAACAGTAGTCTCTTAGTTAAATGATAATGATAATGATATCAGATTTTTTCCTAATGTTAACTGCAGCACAAAATTTCTGAGTCATTTAAAAAATTAAATAAAAGTGTTTTCTCGAAGCATATGTAAATCTTTTAGCTAGAGTTTTGACTTTGCGTGCACTTTTAAGAACAGATTTACATACAAAACAAAACAATTAAAAATATATATAAATATATGAAAACAATCATACCAAGTAAAGGGTCATACTTGTGTGTAAGGCGTCAGTACTTCAGGAAATAACAGCCGAGGAACAAACCAATAGTATGCAATGTGACTAATGGAGCGATTTACTTAAGATCTATATCTGCACGCATACAAAGTCAAGTTCACTCAACAGCCATCTTGCAAATGCTCCCTGCAGCTATTTGCTATATGTATGCACACACATACAGCTTCTATTCTCCTAAGTGGATGTAATTGGACATGGTGCTATCCAACTTTGCCAGAAGAAAAATAAAGCTCATGATTGTCACATTTTCAACAAACACTTGAAATTTCTGGCCAATCACAACACACTGGGTTTGATATGTTGTGTTTGCAAAAATAATAATTAATAATAATAATACAGTAATAAAATGAGTTCACCCCAAAATGAAAATTTTGTTAAGATTTAGTCAGCATCCAAAACTGTTTGAGTACATTGACTTCCATTGTTTTCTATTATAGGCTCAATGTCTACCGATTTCCAACATTTCCAACAATCTTTTGTGTTCATAAAGGTTTGGAATTACCTGAAAATAGCAAATGTTTAAATAATTGCATTTTCCAGGTAAACTATCTCTTTACATATGCAAATTCCCACACAAAAGTTTGGAATGCATGTAATTGAATGTAATGTAACGTAATATGTGTATAGCGCCTTTATCATGTATGGAAAAACACCCAAAGTACTTTACAATCATGAGGGGGGTCTCTCCACACCACCACCAGTGTGCAGCATACACTTGGATGATGCGACAGCAGCCCCAGGACAATGGCGCCAGTGCACTCCCCATACAGAATCTATAGGTAGAGTGATAGAGCCAATTCGGTGAACATAGGGAGGACATGATGGTTAAAGGCCAATGGAGGCAATTTGACCAGGACACAGAGGTTACACCCCTACTGTTTACAGGAAGTGCTATGGGATTTTTAATGACCACAGAGTGTCAGAACCTCGGTTTAACGTCTCATCCGAAAGATGGCTCTCACTCACAGTATAGTGTCCCCTTCACTATACTGGGGCATTAGGACTCACAGAGACCAAAGGTTGAGCGCCCACTACTGGCTTCACTAAAACCACTTCCAACAGCAACCTAGTTTTCACATGTGGTCGCCCATCCAAATACTGACCAGGCTCAGCCCTGCTTATCTTCAGTGAGTAACCGGTCTTGGGCTTCAGGTCGATATGGCTGTGTGAATCAGATTGCAAAATTTAGATTGCACACAAACTGAGCTTACAGAATCTGAAATATAATAAAAATCCTGCATGTAACGTAAACATGTGTTATGACTTTAATAAATGTCCCATACGTAGTCCATCTCCATTGCCTTACAGTTTCTGACACATACACAGACATGAAAACAGTATGTGCGAAGGATAACAGACTGTGTTGTTTTTAACATCCCAGGAAGCACAGTTCTGTGAAGCAGCTAAACGCAGGAATTACGGCATCTTTAAATAAACCAAACCGCACTAACAACAATCCGCGCCGCCTTATCACATCACCTTATCGTGCTTCCAACTGTCAGCATCCCAGCAGCGTAATTATCCCAGCCTGTCAGCCCACACCTATTTTTTTCAGCTTTTTTTTTTGGAGGGGGTTGGGGGAGGTGTTTCTTGAGCATATCGGATGAAAGATGAAGCCTGGGCATAAATCTCACAGCTGGCAACATTCATCATGAGATTTCTTTGGCTAGAAACGTAAAAGTAACTGCAGAAGGCAAATCATTAAACAAACAGCGCGATGAGTGATTCCTCTGTTAGTAATCCGCGTTCTGGTCCAAACGGCTGACAGATGAGCTACCACATGCTAAACTTGTAATAAAGAGTTTGAGAAATAATTGGGAAGGTCGTGCTAAGAATCGGCTCTTTGCTCCTGGGGCTCATCTTGAATGTGCGAACCAAATGCTCTCTTTTTCTATTTCTTGCTCACTTTCGCACACACACCAACCAAGCCCTCTGGTAAAAACACAAACACAAGCCCCTAAAAGACATAAAACTTAATAGGCACCATCCTCTCAGCGGTGCACTTGTCGATTGCTCGCTAGAGGCGGTGTAGGTGGTTTTCTCCTGCCGTTCGGCTGTCTTGATGCTTTGTGTTCGTCCCAGGAGTCCATATTTATGAGGCTGGGGAGACAGCGAAGGTGATGAGGGAAGAGATTGCTGGAGAATGAAAGAAATGAGATTTCAACAGTGAGAGAGAAAGAGAGAGACTGAGAGAGAAAGCTGGTTGTCAGGAAGAGCATTAATTAAAGTGTTAAAGCTAAAAGAAGTATTGACTTCCTCTTTCGTTACAACCCCCCTTCTCTCCTTCGCTCCCCACGGTACCATCTTGTACTGTAGGCCTAGAGAGCTGACTGCAAGAAAAAGGCCCACCAAGACCAATTAAAGCCTTCAGCACCAGGCTGAGAGCAAGACAAATGGAGGCAGAGAGGCTCGATTACAAGAAACCTTTGTACCAATGTAAAGCAATTAGAGCGCTCTCAGGGGCCAGACAGCACGGTACCTATGTGTCATGGATCCGACATGCCGGCTAAACCTCCCAACAATCACTCTTTTCTGCTGCCTCGGCCCACTCAAATAGTCGTATTAGTGTCATATATCAGCTCGCAGGCCAGCTATTGGTTTCAGAGATGGAGTAAGTGAGATGGCTAAAAAAAAAAATGGTCCAACCTTTGAACCTCTGTGACAGAAACAATATGCTGGAATCCACGCTTAGCCCTGAGGGATGGCCTCTGTAGGCCGGCTAAAAATCACTGTTTGTTTTGGAGGTCAAAGGGCTCAAACTTGTCATGTTGATCTGTTCTGTTGTCTTTGATTAACTTGTCCAATGCAATTTGTCAAAATATAGTATTGAAATATATGATCTCTCCTGTCAGGTTGTTTTCATGTTATTTTATTTCATTTAATTTGATGTATTTGATGTTAATATGATATTTTATATGCTTTTTTGTCAGTTGGGAAGTGGCTCAAATGACAAAGAAATGGCTATAAAAGATTTTTTTAACAATTTTTCACATAATTAACATATTAGAATGATTTCTGAAGATCATGTGATGCTAAAAACTGAAGTAGTGGCTCCTGAAAATGTATTTATGTCATATATTTGCTAAAACATATAAATTAATTAGCACAGTTTTTTAATATTCAAATAAAATATGTAAATATACAACAATATAAAACCATGATGAGAGACTTTTTCATTCGTTTTTAATTAAGAACTTTGTCATTAGTTTTTAAGAATAAAAATACATTTCCTCTAATAAAAAAGCCCATTTGAATGATTTCTTAAGGATCAGGTGGCAATTATGACTTGAGAAAAGGATAAAAAAAAAGTTTAAACACATCACAGTTTTATATTGTATACCAAAACCTCACAATATTTCAATGTAAAATTGAATACACTGAAAATATACACTTCAAAGTTATACTGTGACAGAAACAATATGCTGGAATCCACACTCGCCTTTTTAGGCCGGCTAAAAATCATTGTTTGTTTTGGAGGTCAAAGGGCTTAAACTTGATCTGTACTGTTGTCTTTGATTAACTTGTTCAATGTAATTTGTCAATATATATTACTGAAATAAATGATCTCTCATGTCAAGTTGTTTTCATGTTATTTTATTTCATTTAATTTGACGTATTTGGCGTTAATATGATTTTTATATGCTTTTGTGTCAGCTGGCATGCAGTAAAGTGGCTCAAATGACAAAGAAATGGCTGCAAAAGATTTTTACAAAAAAATATTTTTTTTTTCACATAATTAACATGATTCTGAAAATCATGTCACACTGAAAACTGAAGTAACAGCTGCTGGAACTGTATTTATGTCATATATTTACTAAAATATATAAATTAACTAGACAGTTTTTAATATTATAGACTCTGTGATTAGTTTTTAAGAATAAAGAAAAATTCTCCAATAAAAAAGCATATTTGAATGATTTCTTAAGGATCAGGTGACAATTATGACTTGAGTAATGGATATAAAAAATGTTTAAATACACAACACTTATATATTGTATGCTAAAATGTCCCAATATTTCAACGTAAAAATAAACCTACTGAAAATATACACTTTAAAGTTATACTGGCCCAAATAAAAAAGTGGTGCAGACTGTCAAGACGAGGTCACGAGCACTGGTGGATAACTAAGTGATTTTTAATGCAAATTTATGTTCATTAGTTCTATCTACAATTAACCGAGTGAAAATTCTCTCTGCGACCTGAGATTACAAAGTAATTTTGACAAATGGCAGCAGATCAGTAACGACCTTTTTCTTTTACGGCGAGGCGGCGGAGGCTGAGGTTATTTATTACGCCTTTTTAAGAAGCAGGTAGAAAAGAATAAATGTGATGCTGTCATAGTGTGTAATGGGCCCCGTAATGGCAGACTGTAGACTGCATAATGATGATCTTTCTCATGTAAAACCTCACAAAACGGCTAGCTTTCATTCCCGTTCTTGCATTTAGCACCACAGTTCAGAAAAAAAGAAATGACAAACTACTTCTGTATAATGAGGGGTTGTAAAGAACCATTTTGATGATGTTCAGAAACAGACAGACTCATACATGCAGTGATGGATTGTTGCTACAAATCCAAATTTTTCTAAAGTACGGGATTGAGGTGATTTCCCACTCTGTAGAGTACTCATATTTTATTTGCATTTATGAAATGTCGCCATGGTTCAAAAGCTCTAATTTCTCACACCGGTCAAATGAAAGCAATATTATCAGTAGAATCAATCCACTAAGGACACGTCAAATGAATTTTTCAATAATAAATTCAGAAAAGAGAAATAATAAATGCTGGAGAAAAAAAGATGAAGTAAAAATGTTTACTTTTTTAAAATGTGCAAGTCACTGAATAATTAATTCCTATGATTCATTCAAAGCAGCTGATTCATACGGATTCATTCAAACAAACATTTTGATTTCCCACTTTTTCTGTAGAGTATCCAGATTTTCATTTTCTCTGTACCTGGGAAACATAGCTATGTTTCAAAAGCGATTTCTTACACCAGTCAAACGAAAACAAATTTGAAAGGAAGCAATCCACAAACAACAAGCCAAATGTATTTTCCAATATAAAATTCAGAAGAGAAAGAAGAAATGCTTTTTAAAAATCGCATTAGTCACATTCGAATGAGTCATTCGTTCAAGTGATTTATTCAAAGCAGCTGATTCATTCAGATTCAATCAAAGAGTATCTAGTGCAGAGATGCCCAAAGTAGGGCATGTGGGCCAAAGCTGGCCCATAGTAACCTTTGATTTGGCCCACCAACCCATTTGAAAAGAGAGGGAGAATGTTGAGAAGGTGGCTGGGGCGAATGCCTTTGACAAAGATAGTTATTTCGATTTTAACCTAACTCTTAATTTCTTTGTTTTATTGCTGAGCTACAAAAAAAAGCCAACTGAAATAAAAGTGTTTAATTATATGTTGTTAATGAATCAGACTTTTAAAATGTAAACGCTTGACAAAAAGAAATGCATAAGACATCGGCAAGCAAATCAAGGCAAAGGCAGGAGCAGGTCTACTAGTGTTTTCAGCATTGAACTCCATTGTGTTATAAATGGAATTGTTTATGTTTTTACTTTAATAAGTTTGTTATAAAATATAAAAATATATACTGCGTTAATATTTTCTACATTTTCTAGTATTTCGCAACATTTTCTTGTTTTTTTTTATATTTGTGAATAAATTCAAAAATTACCCATGGCAAATTGAATGTAATATGGTGATTTGGTATATATTAGTCACACATCCCTCAATCAAGTTTGGTTTTCGGTCCTTTATAAGAAAAGATTTGAACCCCGCACACCGATCTAGTGTATTCAGATTTCCTTTGCATCTTAGAAAGGTTATGTTTCAAAAGCTACAATTTCTTACACAAAATAAAAGCAATATTTTTCACAAATATACTTTTCACAATCAATCCATAAATGACAAACCAAACAGTCAAAAAAGCACCCAGAAAACACTAAATAAATCAACATTTTTATGTAGAGAAATGGAAGAGAAACTGCATCTAAAGAGACAGTTTTTGTATTATATTTACAGCATGATACAACTGATTATATTTTTGTATTTTTGTATTTTTCAATATAAAATTCAGAAAAGAGAAATAAGAAATGCTGGGAAAAAAGATGAAGTAAAAATCACTGAATCATTCATTCACATAATTCATTCAAAGCAGCTGATTCATTCCGATTCAATCAAACATACATTTTGATTTCCCACTTTGTCTGTAGAGTAACCAGATAGTTTCGAAAGCTCCAATTTCTTACACCAGTCAAACGAAAAGCAAATTTTAAAGGAATCAACCCACAAACTACAAGCCAAATTGTCAAAAAAAAACAAAAAAAAAAAACATCCAGAAAAAAATTTCCAGGAATCTACAGCTCTAAAACCAGTTTAAGACTTGGCTCAGACACAAGGCAGTGAAGTCAACCAAAATTACCCAGCAATCATGGCAAGCTCTCTGGATATTAGCCCGCAGTAAATCAGGCCGACGACGGAGATTTCCCTAACTGCAGAAATATGGTAGGCTGTCTCTCATTTTCTCCGGGTCTCTGTCTTATCCTTTCTCTCTCCTCACAGTTTGGGTTTGATGGAGTCCCTTGGCACTGCCGGGTAAAAGCTTCAGCAGATGGCTAGATACTTGGCTCGGGAAGAGAGCCATACTTAATATTTTTGGCAGAACTACAGGCATATGGCAAAAGTTCACGTCAAAACGCAGGCGGCGAGCGTCTCCAAAAAGATGGAGGAACACGAGGCGGAATGTTTCTCTCCTTTCCGCCGTTTAAGAGCAAGATAAAACAGAACGAGTTGTCAAACTAGCAGGCTCTCTTGATTGATTTGCTGCGGTGACTGCGAATGTGTGTAATTCAGCAGGAGACGGGCCAACTCCACTCATTTCTCAGATAAACACAGCCACAATAACAGAGAGCGCGAAGATAAACATGGTTCTGCTTAAGATCAACTCGCAATCCGCAGCGCAGAAGAGCCTGCCAAAAACTGCACTGCCCTCAGCACTTACTAAAGCGAAGACAGTCAAAACGGTGATCTTAGTGGGAGAGCGAGGAAAAACACTGGGCCTTTTGTCTGCGTCCAAAAGATTAGCTCTGAAGACATTTGTGGAGATTGGATACACATTTAGGATTTAAGGGATCGTTTGCAGGATTCAAAATCAATAAAGGCATAGATTGTGGAGCCGCTGGAGCCACGAGCGCAGGAAAAATCAAATAAGAGGCTCTTATCCTCAGAACATCTCCTGCTGGCAAACACATGTGGAGATGTGATTATTCTGCTGGTCAGATCGCTGTTTTCATTTGCGCAAATTCAGTTTAAAAATGATGTATTTAACTATGTCGAGGGCAGGCAACCAGATTATTATTGTTTGGACGGATAAGTCACGAGACTACAGTCTTAAGTGTGTAAACTGAAAAAGAAGAGGGATACAATACTGTATAATGTAACCTGTTTAATATGTGGATTATGCTGGTATCAAACTTCTGAAGCATTTACTGGATCACGATATACGGTAGTATCACAAATTTGCCTTAAGCTACAAAAAAAGATTACGTTAACAGGTAGAATTCATTCATTCTTTCATTTTCTTTTCGGCTTAGTCCCTTTATTAATCAGGGGTCGCCACAGCGGAATGAACCGCCAACTTATCTAGCATATGTTTTATGCAGCGGATGCCCTTCCAGCTGCAACCCATCACTGGGAAACACCCATACACTTATGCACACACATACACTACGGACAATTTAGCTTACACAATTCACCTGTAGTGCACGTCTTTGGACTTGTGGGAGAAAACCCACACGAACACGAAGAGAACATGCAAAATCCACACAGAAATGCCAACTGACCCAGCTGAGGCTCGAACCAGCGACAATCTTGCTGTACAGGTATAATAATAATAAAAACACTCAGTGTATTGCTTTATTGTATATGTTCAGAGTAAATAAATATTGTAAACAAAATAAACCATTAAAGTATGATAAATTAGTAGGTAAAATTTTTAAATTGACAGTGAGAAATAGTCAAATTATAATTATATATATATATTGTAACCACTGTAACCAAGACTTTTAGGCTGTGTCTAAAACAGTATGCGAGCCAAGTAGTATGTTCGAGTTTACAGAATTCGAAAAACAGTATGCAAGAAATACCCGGATGACCTTCTACTTTCTGGCGAGATTCTAAATTGCGCATCCGATGCAAGCTATATGCTATCCCATGATGCTCGCAAGAGAATTCATGAATGGGAATGAAGCAACGCAACTGACACGGGTAGGTCACGAAATCATGACAAAATGTTCATACTGTATAAAACATACTTCTCTTATGATCGAGTAGTAAATTTAAATTCAAATGCAGTACCTACTGAGTAGTAGGCGATTTCGGACCTAGTGTTATTTCCTTTAATTTATTTTTAGTGTACAAAAAATACATTACTTCCAACTTTTAAAATTACATGATATTCCAGAAATTCAATGAACCATGGGAACCCAGAATACATTATTTAGCATTACTTTCGCCATTTTATAAAACAATTACTACTTTTGATTGTAATGCGTTTTTAGGCATTAACTAAGAAATTACCATCAACTAAAGCTAATAAATGCTTTTACAGTGGATATAGCACTGATTTTAGTTACATTGGTTGATGTTAACAAATGAAACCTTACTATACGGACTTAATGAACCAAAGCTCTATAAATAGTTTTTCAATGTTGTAGGCATTTGCTGTGTAGATTAATGTGAGGGAATATTAATAATTGAAAATATTCTATCGTTAGGTGCAATGAAGAACAACCACTGCCAATAAAACAATCTGAACATTATTAAATGTTTAAATAATAAATAATTATTCGCAATATTCTGAAGAGCAGATTTATTAAACTATTGAAAATCGGCATATGTCTATTTATGATACAGTTAGTTTGTTGAAAAGATGTGTGCTGTTCTACTTTAAGCTCTGGCAACCAGCAAAAAACAAGAGGCAAGGCAAAAAATATGTAGTTTTCATTGTCACTTTGATGGCTAGAAACTTTACAATTGCTCTGATCATGCGAAGAAAGTATTTCGAGGTTAGAAAAGGAAAAAAAAGATAATAATTCTACCCACATCAGACAACAATCACATGGCAATATCATTCTTTTCTACTATAATTTATCCTCCCATCTAAAAGCTTGGCATTCTCCTAGGCAAGAAATGATCCCCTTTGAAATAAAAAGGGGGCCTCTATCAAATCCTGATGCGGAGAAACACTTTGCCTCAAAAATAAATCACAGAAGGAGAAAGCAGGCTTGAGTACAGCAAAAAAGAAAGATTTGGTCTAGTAGAAAAAGACTGATTGAGCAATTATATAAGATTTTTTTCCATGTTTATTTTGTATTTACAGTGGCACGGTGGCTCAGTGGTAAGCACTGTCACCTCACAGCAAGAAGGTCGCTGGTTCGAGTCCCAGCTGGACCAGTTGGCATTTCTGTGTGGAGTTTGCATGTTCTTCCCGTGTTTGCATGGGTTTCTTCCTGGTGCTCCGGTTTCCCCCACAGTCCAAAGATATGTGCTATAGGTGAAATGAATAAATTTAATTGGCTATAGTGTATGAGTGTGCATGAATGAGTGAATAAAATGAATAAATTTGATATTTTCACTAGTATGGTAGTCATAATCCCATATGCATGTTTACGGCACTGTGCCAGCTGAAGCAATACCTGCATTATTTGTAGCAGATCAAAATCTTATGTCCTCTCAATAATTAAATTAAATATAATAAATAACTAGCTGCTGTTACTAATCAAATGAAATCTGAGGAAACAGAAACTTCATCTATATAGACATTAATTTACATTCACAGTGTAATGCTGCTCAGTGATGGTATTATATTTACAACACATACAACTGAACATACAATGTTTTGTATTTATATTCATAAAATCATCATTGAATCAATAGGTCATTGAATTGTTCATTCAAATGATTCATTCAAAGCAGCCGATTCATTCAGATTCATTTAACATACATATTCATTCATGAACATAAATAAATAATCCAATCATATGGAGACATTTCAGCTACAATTTCTTCACATCTCCTGAATCACTAGATATCGCATAGCATGCGTCAATAGCGCCACCACATTTGTACAGTGCTCTCAGGACAATTGTCATTCAGTGCACTAGTCAAGATTAAAGCCAATGTGAAGATGCTGGACTTTAGCGCTGTGTACGGGTGTAGTATCAAGCGAGCAAACAAATAAAACAAAGCACAAAGGCATCAAATTTCATAGGTAAGATTTTGTTTTTTAAGTTTTTGTATGTTATGAACTTTTGTGCTAAGCAAGTAGGCAATTGATGATAATACACAGTCACTTACTGCCCTGACCATAAGGCAAAGTAGCACCAACTCGCGCTAAATACTAGGCTTATGCTAGTTTAGTTGAATAAAATAAGCAAACAACACAAATGAAATTTGACAACAAGATGCTGCGGTGCTAGAAACTTGTATTGTCGGCTAAGTGAACGAGTCGTTCATAAAGAAGATTCATTCACAAACGAATCGCTCCCTCTATTAGAATGAAAAGTAAAAGCAGGAGAGGAGGTGTGTTTCAGGACAGGGATTAGATCAAATTTAACAGGGACGGAGGATAAAACATTTCCAAGCACACAAACACACGCTTTTTGTCAGGAATGCCCGTGTGATTTTTATAATTTAAAAAAATAATTGCATACTGACCATCGGGAAAACTCCCGATCATAGCTATATGTATATCCGTGTAAATATCTCTGGCTCTGGATAGACAGTGGATGGACAGTCCTCCTCTGAACCTTGATCCCACACTGATTTCCAAGGAGCGCTACCCTGTACTAAAATGGCGGCTCAATTGACGCATTACTTCCAATAGACAACAACAGCCAAGGCGACATCTATTGTAAATATTTATGTTCCTGAATTACAAAAGTATATAATTTATTTATAATGCTAAAAATCACATTATAATGATAATCTATCTATCTATCTATCTATCTATCTATCTATCTATCTATCTATCTATCTATCTATCTATCTATCTATCTATCTATCTATCTATCTATCTATCTATCTATCTATCTATCTATCTATCTATCTATCTATCTATCTATCTATCTATCTATAATATTGCTTCTTATGATAGCATTTGGATTTAAAAACTAGGAACACAGAGAAAAAATAGCTACATCACTTGAAAGAGAGAAAAAAACTGCACCTACATAAATCGTTTTTTTTTCCAAACTGTGCATGAAAGAGAGGCCAAGGACGTTGTATCCCAAGCGTTAGATTGGTTTCACATCAGATGATTAGCCTCATCCATGCTAATTACACTGAATGGAAACTAATTAGGAGGAACCACTCTTCAGCTAATGAGGATTTGGGGCCTTTCTTAGGACATTATTTAGTGACGCACGCATCCTCCCTTAAGCCAAATACAAACTCAAAAATAGAGCTTTACATCAGTACAGCACAGTTATTTAACACTGCATTTCTAAAACTAGACTCAAAACAAAGCTAATCGCTAATGCTAACTAAGCTCTTGGCTAAAACCAAAATATGACAGAACACCACAGTTTATGTGATTGCATTTCTCTCTAAAAGTACTGCTCTTTTTCAAATGATGCAGTTGATGTTTTATTTGTTTGTCTAATCGGCGCTAATGAATTATGTAAATGGCATCACTTTAAATTAGCAGAGGTAATTTGCATGAGGTGCTGTTCTTTAAATGACATTATGAATTTCATACCGCACGTCACATCCGAGTCTAAAAAATGAATGTGAAATGATCTTTAATTGGAGCGAGCACACACACACACACACACACACACACACACACACACACACACACACATCAAACCTCTCTTTTGCAGCTCCCGGGGCCCGCAATTAGACCCGCGACAGCAATCAAAAGCCAATGACAATACCCACAATCCCCCTCCTCGGACATGTTTTCCTAACCTCACTGAAGACCCTAGCAGAGGTCCACTTATTCTGTCAAAAGAGCCCCATGTCTAAAATCAAAACAACCCAATCAGCAGACACACTGGTTCTGCTGTCCCACTGATTAAACCTAGCAGAGAGAAAGAGAGAGAGAGAGTGAGAGGGAAAGAGCGTGGGGGAGAGTGCAATTTGCTAAATTACAAGTATTCTGAACATGTAAATATAGTTTAATTACAGCAATTAAAGAAGATTACTGGAGATTGGCAGATGGGGGATGTAATGCTCTTTTAATTAAAGTCTGAATATACTGTAACACAAACAGAATGTTAACCCCACTGAATGGAATGGGTAGTTAGACCCTGACAAATTGTATCCCCATGCCTCTCTCTGAAGACTTACAATTACCAGTGTTTAGAAGCGAGAGCTCGTATGTGTGAGCGTGTGTATGTTTCTGTCAGGGCGAACGAGACTGCGGCGTAAAAATTGAAAACAGGCCTTTCTGGCTGCAATCGTAGCCTGTGGAAATAGCAGAGGTGACATCAGGAAAAACATTTTGACAACGGTTAATGTGGCATTAAGACCAATTAATTGGGATTTAGTGTGTGAGATCACTCTCGGCGAATTAGAAACAGTCTCGCACATGAAACCCTTGGAAACGAGGGCTAACGAAAGAACGAGGCCTTGGCGGGACTTCAAAGCACTGAGGAAAAAGAGAAAGGGGGGGCGGAAGAAAAGAGGGAGAGAATCAAGTCGACACACATTGAAGAAGTTCTGACCGATCTGGGGATGAAAGCGACTTTGGTGAAAAATGTTCATAGATTACAGCGCTGGTTTGTTCCTAAGTAAACTTTGTACTGCCTAACAATCTATCAGAAACTCCACATGTGTTTAATTCGTAGGCCTTTACATAATCCAAACAGCTGCTAAAGCTAGTGTTGGGTTTCGTTTGTGTTTTTTTTTTTTTCGATACTGATGTCAACATACTTTACAAATTCCCAATAAAACCTAAGCCATCTATTCTAAAATAATATAAGTAAGGGATAAAGTACATCCAGCCGGTTGTTATCACAGAATAAAGCACGGCAGGCTTATCGGCTGTATAAGACTGAAGGGTTTTATTCTGTGATAACAACTGGCTGAATGTACGTTATCCCTTACTTATATTATTTTAGGATAGATGGCTTCGGTTTTATTGTGCGATCATTTATATGAAATAATTTTTGTTTATTATGCTGATAAAAATGAAAATGGCTGAATGGTGCATACACTGACCTACATATTAGTCACAAGATGGCACCAAACAGTCAAAAACAGCATTATATACATGGATGTAAATGGATGTGAATGTATTCACTATGCCTGTGTTATTAGTTTCAGTAGTTGTTATCTGGGAATAACATCCCTTGGAATGCCGTAACTGACCAGTTTCAAATGAATAGCTGAAATATGACCATATTTACCTCATAAAATTTAAAATGATGGAGTACACATGCATTTCACAATAAATATTACATTTTATACCTTCTAAGTCACAGTCCACCATGCAATAACCTACAGTGTCTGCATTTCTTTACAAAAAATAAATAAAAAGAATAATCTTTGTAAGGATAAATAGTACAGTAGCTAAAATCCATTATGCCCTTATGGACTGGTCAACTCATCACATCTATGATTACTGCTGTTTTCAGCAGTGCTGTTGTCATTCGGTCTCTTGATTTTTTTTTATCTAATTGTGAAACAAACCATGACCTGGTTCAGCAATGACATTTTGTGGACAAACTATGTAGTGCAAAAGCGATTCAAAGCACATGTGTAAGCTGCTCGTACATTGTCAAACAAATAAATTGTTGACATTATAGCCTATTTATTTCTTTATATAAAGAACCACAGTCTGATTTAAACTGACAGCTCAGACATTTAAGTACCACCAAAATTAATCTCCAGAATCTGCATTCTGACTAGCCAATCATAAAGGTATAGCTATAATAGCTCCAGGTTTGATACCCGACATTATGAAAAGCTATGTTTTGTAGAACAGATCCACGGCCAGTTTCCCAGCATTAGTTAGACTATTCTTCCAACAAGCTTGTGGGAAAAGCATGTTCTCTGGATCTATATAACAGCATAGCAACATTTTATAAATTCATGTCAATAGTCTATTAGAAATTCTAACAGAAAGATCAATGACCCTCGCCTAGAGCCTAGCAATAAAGATTGCCTTTGGAAAAGCCATTTAAGGGCTTAATCTCTTCATCATGTGGTATTTGGAAGCCTAACTTTGTTCTTGTTAGGCAGATCAATCGCATTAATTTACAAAATGGGGGAAAATGTCACCTTTCATCCTTTAAGTCAGAGCGCTGCATTAACGAGCGTGACCGCTCCACTCCCTCATATTAGCACAGAGAGGTGTCATGGGAGACCTGACCTACAAATTTTAATTACCGCATGAAAAATGCAGGGCCGCCGATGAACAGTGACATCGAAAGTGCAACCAAAGAGCCGTCTGGGTGAGTTAACGGTATCCCGTCTGGACTCAAATCAGACACAACACACCAAAAAAACGATGAAATGTAAGAACAGTGTAGTGTATACACTGCAACGTGTCCAGTTCACGAACAGCACTTCTACATACTATACACAGTACAAAAAAAAAAAAACTGACAATAACTGAATGAAATAAACGTAAATGATAATTGAAATGACTGAATAAAATAATTAACTATAAATACTACTATTCATAATTACTGTGATCTCATCTCATCTCATTTTCTTCCTCTTTTCTGAGGCTGGGTCGCGGGGCAGCAGTCTTAGGAGAGAACCCAAAACTTCGCTCTCCCCAGACATTTTCTCCAGTTCCTCCAGGGGATCCCGAGGCGTTTCCAGGCCAGCCGAGAGACATAGTCCCTCCAGTGTGTCCTGGATCTTCCCTGAGGCCTCCTCCCGGTGGGACATGCCTGGAACACCTCCCTAGGTAGGCGTGCAGGAGGTATCCAAAACAGATGCCTGAGCCACCTCTGCTGACTTCTCTCAACATGGAGGAGCAGCGGCTCTACTCAAAACTCCTCCCGGGTGACAGAGTGCCTCAGCCTATCTATAAGGGTGCGCACTGCCACCCTGTGAAGGAAACTCATTTCGGCCGCTTGTATCTGAGATCTTGTCCTTTCGGTCATGACCCAAAGCTCATGACCATAGGTGAGAGTAAGAACGTAGATTGACCGGTAAATCGAGAGCTTTGCCATTCGGCTTAGCTCCTTCTTTACCACAACGGACTGGTACATCGACCGCATAACTGCTGCCGCTGCACCAATCAATCTTTCCCTCACTCTTGAACAAAACTCCAAGATACTTCAACTCTTCTACCTGGGGTAAGGACTTTCCTCCAACCTGGAGATGTGTGTTTGTATATATGTATGCAACCGAATACATTAATCCTTATTTTAATATTTTTAAATAAACACATGAACAAATTAATACAATCAAAGCTCATTTTGATTGCTCTAAAACTATTAAATATAATGTAAATATAAATATAATTAAATAAAATGAATAAATTTAAAACAGTGAATAAATATATAAACTAATATTTCTTAATAATTAAAAATCACAAAAGAAATATTAAACATTTATTTATTTAAAAATATGTATAATTTATAATATAGATTTTTTATTTAATCTTATATTTTTAGAATTAACAAATTATTTTTTATTATATTTTTAAGATAACTGCATAGTAAATACACTCAAAAATATTTTTTGCAGTCAGTTTGTTTAAACTACCTATTTAAAATAAGCTGAATCAACACAATTCTTGAGTTTTTTGGGGGAAAACTCAATTGTTTTGTGTTCAACTCACTTAAATAGTAAAAACAATTAAGAAAAACATCCGCTATAGTTCTGAAGTGACGTGCGTCAATACAGCACGAGCTGCAGTTGACGGCTGCGCCATTCACATATCGTGTCTTTTTTCCGCGCGCAAGTACGTTATTTCCAATGAAAGAATATATGCCAATATGTGTGCACAAGCGGAGCAATGTTGAAACAATCTGACGCCATAGCGGTGAGAGTTGTGCATGGCTTTCAGTGCAATGTAAACAAAAGATACGTTAGACGAATTATTACAAATTATTAAAATGATTATGTAAGTGTGAACGCAGATGATAACACTCATTCATTTAAATACTTACCTTATATAAAGCTTGAATTTACATTAGACATGAGAACCGTGAAACCATGATTATTCTTCAGACTATATAATCGTACAACCAAAATCTATAATTGTTGCATCCATAATTGTTATGCAGTTCAAAATAACATATGAATGTGTTTGAATGTAGAAGAAAGCTACTTAAGCAATGCACTGCTTTTGTTATGCTTTGAAATACAACATTTGAATGTTTGTTAAAAAAAAGCCTATTGTACAATGCACTAATATTATGTAGTTTCAAAATACAATATATTAACATTTTAATGTAGAAAAATACAACGTGGGTGTCTTAAGGAGCAAAAATACAACATACGGGCCCTTATATTGCTGTTGTGTCATCACTCATATTGCAAGTCATATCTCTCCGGCCCCTCATTTGGGATGCTTTTCATGAACTGACCCCCATGACAAACTAAATGAATAGCCCTGCATTATTGTAAGTAAATAAACTGCTGTTTTCACTGTCATTTAATATACAAAAATACACTTACATCCACATATATCCCTGTTCCTCCACATTCCCTATAATTTCCTGTCATTTCTCATCTTAAAAAGTCTGTAAAAAATGTAAAAAATGACAAAACAGCTAAAGAGCAAAAACATTACAGCCACCAACTGTGGATTTTTGTGTTTTGCTAAACCGCAGGAGTAACTCAAGACATAGATGAGTGTTTACTGACAACACATCACTACGTTGCTCAGCGCTCTCCATCTCGTGTTCATTTTAATGCAAACATAATGGCTTCTCACGGATCACTGCACCAGCATTGTGAGCGTCTTGTTGCCGTCGTGCATAAGAGCGAGCGATAATTAAAGCAACATGAGGACTTCTAGACCCGCACAGATTAATCAGGGGATTGTTCTCAAAGGCAAAACTATCTCGCGTAAAATAATGTTTGGGTTGGACAATGCAGGGTTAACTGACACATATAATCTTCCATGACAACAGCTGACTTCATCATTGTCTCTATGGAAGGAGAGACTGAATGATGAATATAGATGCTCATTATCCATGGCCTTTGGTGTGTGCAAGTAATAAGATGCATTGCCATAAAAGACAAACAAAGGGTCTGTTTTCTTCCACAGGAGATTAGGATCACATGTCCATGTCCTTTAGATTTGAGTTTCATTACACAATCACACACACACAATAATAGGCTCTTCAGTGGTTCTTTGGTGCTATAAAGCAAAGTTATCACATACAACAGCAAATCAGAAAAAGTTGTGACAGTATGGAAAATGCAAATAAAAAAAAGTAATGATTTCTAAACTTAATTTGACTTGTATGTCATTGCAGGCAATAAAACAAACATTATTTAATGTTTCTCATGACTTTATTTTTAATTTTTTTAATAAACACGTTTTTCAATTTTGGTTCTTGCAACACATTCCAAAAAAAGTTGGGACAGGATCAATTTAGGGCTAGTAATTAGGTAAATTGGTTAAATAATGATTTGGTACACAAGCAGCATCCAAGAAAGGTCTAGCCCTGGTCTAGGTACAAAGATAGGCCAAGGATCCCCAGTTTGCCAACAAATATGAGAGAAAATTATTGAAATGTTTAAAATCAATGTTCCTCAAAAAACAGGAAGACATTTGGATATCTCACCTTCAACAGTGCATAACATAAATAAAAGACTCAAGGAAAATGCATAAAGGAAAAGGGCACAAGCCTAAGCTGAACAACTGTGATCACGGATCCCTCAGGTAGCACTGCATTAAGAATCGTCATTCATCTATTAGCAATATCACCACATGGGCTCAAGACTACTTTGGCAAACCTTTGTTAAGTGTCACATTACTTACACAAATTCCAGTGAAAACTGTACTGTGCTAAAAGGAAGCCCTATGTTAACAGTGTCTAGAAGCATTGTATTTCAGGTATTTTTTGGGAGAAATAGACGCCATGTGCTCCAGACCAAGAAGAAAAGGATCATCCAGACTGTTAACACCAACAAGTCCAAAAGCCAGGGTCTGTCATGGTTTTGGGTTGTGTCAGTGCCCTTGGCAAAGGTAACTTGCACTTATGTGATGGCACCATTAATGCTGAAATGTACATAGAGATTTTAGAGCACAATATGTAGCCTTCTTTTTCAGAAACGCCCATGCATATTTCAACAAGACAATACAAAACCACAATCTGCACATATTACAAAGTCCTTTCTGTGGAGGAAGATGATACATGTACTTGACTAGCCTGCCTGCAGTCCTGACCTGCCTCCAATAAGGAATGTGTGGCCCTATAAAGAAATGTTGAAGCACAAAATTTCACAAAGAAAGTAGATGGTTGGATAAGATGGTTGGGCAAGATGAACAAAAACAGGAACGGTATAAGCTCTATTCTTGAAATAACAGCAGAACATAATGCAGAACAATTTTTATTTAACAATGATTTCTAATCTCTGTCTATTTAAATTATGATGTGCTTTGTGAACCTATTATTACAGCTCATAACCGCTGTCTTATTTGCTTATTTGCTTATTTGGATGCTTATTTAGCTTCACAAATTTATTAAAGTAAATCAGAACACATCATTGAAGCTGCATTTGTATTTGATAATTCTGAGGACAATTGTGGTTTTCAATTTTTTTCCCTCTATAAGGAAATATCCCCACATTAAACTTTTTTAACCTTATAAATGTATGAAAGTGATTCAAAACACCTTTTGCCATTGTAGTAAATTCCCATTCATAGCTAAATGCATGAAAGTGGAGTAACATTTCTAAAACTTTTTTTTCTTCTTTTTCTACACAGCACTATTTAACAAACGTGCACCTCAAAATAGGTGCTATATACTGTAGCACTTAAACTGGTTCCTCTATAATTATGAGGCAATAAACCACTTATAGTGCTACTTTACACCATATTTATTTAAAATGTATGATGTCACATCCTTTCTGGACTGCACGTTCAACAACTTGGAGCTCTACATGTTATAAACAGTACCAGTGGTAACAGAAAGAGACCAATGGAAACAAACAAAACGTAGCAGGATGATAACATTAAGATCCGATAGGGCATGAAATAGTGAGTAATTGGGATCTGTTCTAAAAGGCATGTTTACGTTTTGGGAGTTAGCAGATGGTTGAGATTAGTGGTTTTGAAGTTTAGCATGCTGCGAGTTGCAAATAATAGAGCTGAGCTTTCCTGAATTCAGCAGTGAAACCACAGACACTACATTCCCACACTTGACATCAATCAGGGGTCCTGCCAGAAAAAGAGCAACCACAAAAAACAGACAAAACTTCATGATAGTTTAATCAAGGCAGTCTTCAGGATAAATCAATCATGATAGTTAACTAGATCTTCTTTTTCAATTTAAAGAGCTTGCCAAAAAAATGTCACCTTAATGCTAGTGAGGTTTGCCGCATGCTGATACGTGGCTATTGGGGTCTTCTAGGTGGTTGATTACTGGAAATTCTGGACTCTAATTTCAAGTATGACATTTTACTATTTTAATCTTTATTTTTAGTGCGTGTCAAAGTGCATGTATGTATGTATGTATAAATGTGTGTGTATATCTATCTATCTATCTATCTATCTATCTATCTATCTATATATATATCTATATATATCTATATATATATATATATATATATATATATATATATATATATATATATATATATATATATATATATATATATATATATATATATATATATATATATATATATATATATATACTGATCCACCGGGATTTTCAAGCCCAACCATTTCTAGGGTTTACAGAGAATAGTCCGAAAAAGAGAAAATATCCAGTAAACGACAAATCTGTGGGTGCAAATGCCTTGTAGGGCTGTGCAATTAATCAAAATCCGATTTTGATTTCGGCTTCTAACGATTATGAAAAAGCATTAATCGAGATAAACAATTATTCCATCATATACCACCCCCTTTCCAGTTGTACACATTTGTTGCTCTGCAAAGCTCAGTTCCACGTGAATATTACTAAAAGCATGTACTGTAATGTAACATTTGCAGCACGGGATGTGCATCATTCATTGATGAACATTCGAATCATTCATGTTTAAAAGCGCAAACGAGACCGTATGCTTCTGTGTGTGTGTGCGCGCTTAGCCTCGAAGACGAGCGGAGCACACACATCTAACGCCATCTTAATGTGAGCGCTTTAATGGTCAAATACATGCACATTTGTGTCAGCGCGCAGTGTTTAGTAAATATTCATATTAACCCTCATTTATGTAATAAACAAACAAGTTGAGAATCGAAAGACATGTAAAAGTGAAACCATATCAGAGCCGCACTATTCTTAAAGTGAAAGTGCAATATTCCTCCTGCCGCCTGTTTTTATTATGAATCAAACAACAAATGGAGAAAATTTCTCACTGCTCTTGACTGAAAAACGTTTGTAGCTGAAGTTTTTTTTCTTACAGTGAAGATGCTTAAAGCACAGTTTGTTTCATACTTTTATTCTATTGTATTTATTTCCCTTTTCTTATTTACAGAGAGGAAAATAACAGATAAACAGTTAAAGTCAGAATAATTAGCCCTCCTGAATTATTAGCGACCCTTTCCCCCCAATTTCTGTTTAATGCAAAGATTTATTTTCAACCCATTTTTAAACAACAGATTTAATAACTAATTTCTAATTATTGATTTCTTTTATCTTTGCTATGATGTAAAGTACATTATATTTTACTAGATATTTTTCAAGATACTAGTATTCAGCTTAAAGTGACATTCAAAGTCTTAATTAGTGTAATTAGGCAAGTCATTGTAAAACAGTAGTTTCTTTTGCAGACAATCAAAATATATATTGCTTAAAGAGGCTAATAATATTGACCTTAAAATAGGTCTATATATATATATATATATATATATATATATATATATATATATATATATATATATATATATATATATATATATATATAAATTCACAGGAGGGTGAATAATTTTGACTTCAACTGATAATCATTTTGAATAATCGTGATTACAATTATGACCAAAATAATCGTGATTATGATTTTTCCCATAATCAAGCAGCCCTAATGCCTTATTGATGCCAGAGGTCAGAGGAGAATGGCCAGGCTGGTTTGAGCTGAAAGAAAGGCAACAGTAACTCAAATAACCACTGGTTACAACCGAGGTATGCAGAAGAGCATCTCTGAACGCACAACACATTCAAGCTCGAGGCTGATAGGCTACAGAAGACCACACCAGGTGCCATTACTGTCAGCTAATAACAGGAAACTGAGGCTACATTTTGCACAGGCCCACCAAAATTGGACAATAGAAGATTGGAAAAACGTTGCCTGGTCTGATGATTCTTGATTTCTGCAGCAAAATTTGGATGGTAGGGTCAAAATTTGGTGTCAACAACATGAAAGCATGAATCCATCCTACCTTGTATTAACGATTCAGGCTACTGTTGGTGTAATGGCATGGGGGATATTTTCTTGGCACACTTTTGGCCCATTAGTACCAAATGAGCATTGTGTCAACACCAAAGCCTTACAAAGTATTGCTGCTGACCATGTCCAGCCCTCTATGACCACAGTGTACCCATCTTCTGATGGCTGCTTCCAGCAGGATAACACGCCATGTCATAAAGCGCAAATTATCTCAGACTGGTTTCTTGAACATGACAATGAGTTCTCTGTAATCAAATGTCCTTCATAGTCACCAGAACTCAATCCAAGAGAGCACAATCCAATATATATATATATAAACAAATATATACAAATAGTAAAAATTTGTTGTTTGTATTGATAACTGTGTATTTACATGATTTTATTTATTTTTAATTTGTAGTAAAAACATGGTTTACCATGTTGTAAATGTTTATGCAAGTAAAATGTATATATTGTAGTTTTATATGTTTTATTCTTTAACATTATTGTTTTAATCTTTAAAACACTCTTTGATTTAAAAGAAAGTTTTTTAAAAATGCAATAATTTTTTAACCTTTTATTGGACAGGATAGAGGAGAGTTATAACAGTAATGTGTGAGGAGCAGAGAGAGGCGATAGATCGGCAAAGGACCTCGAGTCGGAAACCAAACTCGGGTCACCACGAGCACCTCAGTGCTATGTGTTGCCGCACTTAACCACTAAGCTATTGGCACAAAAAAGACAAAAAAAAAACAGAAATAACCCTCACTGAAATGCCTATTGAATACTATAAAAAGTGAGAAAATGTTAAGATATACTATAATTTCCCGCAGCCATACATGTCACTAGTCAAGTAGTATTTACGGTCAACATTGACAGACTTTATTAAAATCTATCTGACTAACCATAATGCACATCTGCGCTACTCTGGACAAAAAGCCACTAAAACCCTGCTGGCATGTATGTATGTATGTATATTTATATATATATCTCCCACAATCACCCTTAATCTGCCTGACTTCCAAGTCTTCACTCACCCACTGCGAAAGCCTCATTTACTGTTCACTTTTGCCTTCGCCTGCATTCTTTCCTCCACACTTTGTTCTTTCAGTCTCACTCTATTGTCTGGAAATGATGGGCAGATCACAGGTCTCCTTCAGTCATCAGCAGGTTAAAGAAACTAATAGCTTAAAGTCTTTAAATTGTCACGTAAGCCAGTGGCTTTTAGACAAATTGAAGAAAATAGGCCCCTTTCGCGGGCCCCCCTGTGCGTGTGAGTACAAAAGAAAGCCCTTCAGGAGGAGGCGTAAAAGCAGTGGTAATGCACTGCGTAGGTCTGTAAAGCCGCACATCCAATACCACCTGCTATTAGCTTTCTTACTGCCATTACGGCTGTCGAGATGGAGGGCCTTGACACTTGGGGAAAGGGTAAAAAAAAAAAAAAAGAAGTGAAGTTGGAGGGGTTTGTAAGAGAAGATTCGGCCCCTTCACCTCAGACCCCATCCGTGCACCGTCAACCCACTGTCAGTCAGAGAGGCAATTTGCTTCATATGGCAAAGAGACACAAAGGAGTAAGAGAAGCTATGAGGGATGCAGTTGGTGAACGGTAAATGACATCTCTTGTCTCTCTCTCAGCTCCGCATGTTGATCGCTGTCTCATTATTTACAGGGAAGACTTTGCTAGAGAAATTCATATGCTGATGCATCGTATTGCAGTTTTCTCTTTCTCTACACAAATCCAAAACAGCAATACACATCAAAAGTGTTGAATGTCAGTTGAAAATAGAAATGCTCAGTATTTAATATTGATGGATTACCCTTTTGTGATGTCTACAATAACTAATTAATGGATATTACACTTCTACAACTGGCCTTGCCCATTTAATGAAATGCCACTTGTCATTTGAAGTGATTGGTAAAAAAGGATCAAAGTTTTTAGTTAAAGACAATGCATTTACCACATAAAATGTAGTAATAAAAATATAAGAAATGTGTTTCAGTCAAAGAAAAGAATCACTCCGATGGGAAATTTCTTTGGAATTCTCTAATAGATCAAATTAATTGGAAAAAGCTTGGCTCTTACCTTACAAATTTTGTGTTTCCAACAAAGTTAAAGAATAACATTTAAAAGTGTTACACAATATCTACCTCACAAACCAGATTGTATCTAAATTTGGTAATCCTAATTCAAATTGTGTCTTCTGTAACTTTTTGTCAAATGCTCACGTGTTAAAATGATTTGATCTGATTTATCTGTCCTTTTTTTATATCAAAATGTAAGTTTAACATTGATTTTTCCATGTCTGATATAATTTGTAGCTATTCTCATGACAAACATAACATAGAATTTAACGGCAATTTATTTATTTTATTGGGTTAATGATATATTAACAAATGTACATTTTCTTCATCATTACCTAATTAGCAGAATTTTCTTTGTGACTTAAATTGTTTAATTACTACTTTACAAAATGTTTACAGCAAAAAAAAGTGTAAAAACTGTGAAATTTTATAAGGACTTTGTAAATATTATTTAATTTGATAGTTTTGCCTCTGTACCCTGTTTTTTATTATCTTATTTTAGTATTATTTATTTATTTATATATACTTTTCCTTGTTTATTATTGTATTTGATGTTATCCATAGTTATGGTTAATATGATTGTATTGTTAAAACACAACAAAAATAAATAAATAAATAAATAAATAAATAAATAAAAATTCTACAACAATATTTACATGGACATTAAGAGACACATTCAAATTCTGCAAAAAACATTTTTTCAGTAACAAATTTAAATTTAGCAAATGCTTTAGGATTCTAATTCTAAACATTATATATTATTATTTACATTTATCATTAAGGATTTAAAAAATCATTATAAATGATAACCTTGAGATAACTGCCATAGGATAACATATTAAAAATAATGGACAAAGGACTGAATTCGGTACCCTAAGCTGCCAAAAATACCTTTTTTAATCAAGTTTTTTCATATTTCTCACATTTTTGGGACTGAGTTTTGTTATAAAAATATTGTATCCTTTGTATCCTTTTAAAATATAAATTTAAAGGTCTATGTTGTGTTATGAATATGTCAGAATATGTCAGATTTGTCAATGTAAATTTTACAAATTCAATTAATGTTTTTGTTGTGTTTAATATGAAATCAGAAATTTTTATGAATAAAAACGCATATTAACATGGTAAAACCTACCAAATACCTTCACATTTGCATTAATGAAACATACAATATACAGAAATAAATATTGAGCTAACTTAGACACACATACAATGAACTGATAAAACTGTATAACTGTCTGAGAGTAATATTTATGAAATAAATGTGTAGATTTTATAAATGTGGATTCTGAGTAAACATGTTTTATATACAAAAATACTGTTTTTGTGTGGTCAAGGTGTAATTTGAAAATCAATGCAATAACACTGAAACAAAATGAGAAACCTTTCCATTTTGTGTTCTATCCTTTAACTAATGAAAAGTTGCTGATCAGTTGGTTTTAGTATTAATATAATGCATAACACATCTAAATGTATATAAATTCAATATATCAAAAGACTGCCAGTGATTTAGGCATTTGATACAATTTGACATTTGATTATTGTTCAACATGATTGGAGTAAAATTATTAAAGTACAGTATGTACATATAAATATCCACATATTTACCAATAATGCTATACTTATTAAAGCCAATATGATGACAATTGCTGCTTTTAAATACACATATTTTTAGTTGTATTGCAAGTAAAAACAACATTCATTCATTTTCCTTCAGCTTAGTCCCTTTTTTATCAGGGGTCACCACAGTGGAATGAACCGCCAACTATTCCAGCATATGTTTTACCCACGGATGCCCTTTCTAGCTGCTACCCAGTACTGGGAAATATACTCATACAGTACGGCCAATTTAGTTTATTCAATCCTATAGCGCATGTCTTTGGACTGTGGGGGAAACTGGAGCACCAGGAGAAAACACGCAAACATGGGGAGAACATGCAAACTCCACACAGAAACGCTAACTGGTAAAAACAATATATCAAATGTAATACCACTTTCAGTGTATTTGCCATACAAATGAGTTATACTGTATTATTGTTTTTGGATATTCTCTGAAGTGAAGGCGTGGAACAGTTGAAGGCATGCAGAGCTAATAAAAGCTTCGTTTCGGGCTGTAAAATGCCTCATTTCCAAAGAAAAGCTGGAGCACATGACCCCTGGATTTTCCACACAGGCGAATCCGGAGGCGATGCGGTCTAGCTTTCCCTTTGGAAACATGGCCTTGGCTCAATCTGTCCCTATAGCCGCTCCACTCCAAAAGCGTTAGGAAAAGAAAACCCGCAGAAAAGAAGGCAAACGATCCCTTTAATTTAGCACATACAGTATCACGTCTCACACTGAGGAATTGTGCATTAAAGTTAATGGGAAAGAGATTGAAGGACTGCCTCATTGAACTGTGCTGATTCGGGCCTCAAACCAAGAGCCTAATAATGTCTGCAAATCGACATCAAACTTAACAGTTCCTCCGAGAAGCTGGATGAAAAAAGTTTTTGACCTCATCTGTAATGCCGAAAGCAGCCAAGTTCCTCTCTCTCCAGCGACCGGCCATGAGATTTTGAGGATCGCCGCTGCTGCTGCCTTCCTGATTTGCTCACATTATTGTTCTAACCTCCAGCGCCTCGCCATACGGCCCCTAGAATAATGTGTCTGTATTTAAATTTAATAGGGGACTCTCCTAGTGATCTCACAAACTGCCAACGCACTATCTAGCAGTCTTTTATATTCACAAGACTTCAATTCACTCCAGATTCAGCCAGGGAATATATTAATATGATAACCAGTCATTAATCAAACCGCGCCGTGAATTCGGAGCACACGGCCTGTGCTTATAACATCTAAAACTTCATTCCCATGGAGTTTCAATTTTAATGATATCATTTCCCAGTTTAAAATTCATATCTTTTTTTTAGAAAAAGGACACTTTAAAGAGGAATTTTTTAGTGGCTTTTTAATGCAATTATGAGCGAGCGTTTGAACGGCACGCAGCTAAGAGACGCCCCGGCTCAGTCCTCATCGCTCCCTGCAGACTGCGGCTAATTGAATCGAAAGTTCAATCTTGCTGAATTAGTGGTGTGTGTAAGAGAGACCATTTATCATGTCCAGTTAAGCAAAATGGATTTGAAAAACATTAAGAGGCACTGATTGGCTTCAGCACATCATTAGTCGGCTGTTTTGCTGCCCGTTTGCATGATGAGACAAAAAAAAGAAAAAGAAAAAAGAGATGACAGACCAAAGCCGGCGAGACGGAGCTTAACTCAGGTAATTGACATGAGGGAAATGCTCAGTCATCTCTACTCATTAGACACAACTGCTATGAACAAGACAAAAAATGAAAGCTAAGTAAAGGTGCGGGTGAGCCTGAAATACTGATTGCCAATGCATTAGCTAACTTCGTTGGGCTGTGCTTGTAATATCTATATCATTTATTAACAATAATAATCATAAATCATTCGACTATGGCTGGAAAATACTGCACAACCAAGATTTCTGCCATGATTATAGTCTAAAAATTCTGATTTGAGTCAATAAAAGAGTAGATTTCACAGAAAATTCAAGGGGTGTCAAAAATAATTGTTTCTCTAATGCACCATGATGCAGACGTAGGCCTGTGAGATTAATGGAAGGCGAATCGCAATCACGATTTAAAATGTTGCTATTAGCTAATCGCAAGAGGCTGCGATATGAAATATGTATTATTTCATTTCCCCTGCCCAGAGCAAACGCGTGCACAGTGTCTGTGTGTGACAGTCTTACTAGCCAATTGAGTGCGCACACTTTCGTTCTGCCGCAACCGAACTATGCAGAACGCCCACAAACAGAAAAACACACACACACAAAAAAGCAAACAGGAAAGCGCGGACGAGCGGGATGATGGCGTCTGCCGCTTCAGAAGTATTAACAGACAAATTAATATCAACAGGACATCGGTAATATGTAAATATTTTGTTTTCAAAGTCACAGAAAATGAAAGTTTAATGTTTTGATAACTTCATGTGTATTTCGCATCCATTCACGGCTCGCGATGCAGGTATGTGCGTCGTCTGTAGTGACTAAATGTAATGTAATATACTACAAAAATATTATCTTATTTCATTTTCATAGGACAGATATATTTAGATACATTAGTTGCAGAATTTTGATGCAGTTTAACAATTTAAATGCTTCTTATTGGATATTATGTCATACAATGCGACTATACGCATGACTTTACGGAAAGTCTACTAACTACGGTTTGCTTTAAGAACATGTTAACAAGTTTAGTTACAAACTAGCTAGTAGTTAAAAAGCCCCTAATGTGGACTTTACCTTCCGGTTTAAGAAAGAACTTATGAACAGCTGGTGCAACTCTACCCAGGAGATAGCTAATGCCATAACGCACTACCTTGCTAAAGACACGGTACCTTTTAATGCAGTGATCAAAGAGGGAAAACTCATCTAAACGCAGGATAGGAGATATACACTTCTATCTCGCATCTATTTTAGCCATTTTGGAGTACCAGAGCTGTACGTTTAATGTCATGATTTTTTTGTGTAGCATCTGTGATGATTATTTTGTTTTAGACAACATGCCCTACAGAAAGGTTCTTATCAGCCATATTAGTTTGCTGAACGTTCTGTATTTTTATAATTATAATTCTTTTGTTTGTTTAATAAGCTACACTATCTCCCTAATTTGAGTTCAACTTGTTTACAGAAAGGTAAGGTCATTTTATTTATGCTTACTGTTTGGTGTAGAGAAATAAATTGTGTTTAATTTATGGATATTTATAAAAGTTGGAGTTCATTAATATCTTTTCAGTTCCTTTTTTTAACTAACACTCGCTGTATTTTAGCAGTCAGAAGCTGTGATACAGATTATTGAGCTGAAGCTTGACTACAAAATTCCATGAATACAAAAATGCAATAATGTAAAAAAATTAATTAATTAAATAAATAGCAATTAGATGTTTTTCCCAAATCGCACAGCCCTATGCAGACGTGAACAATTCAGTATCGGTTCAGTAATAATCATAACCAGTTATTATGTACTGACATCAATTATCATTCACATATGTGTTATATGGCTGTAGCGTACCATGGTGAGGGAGGAGACCGTGAGTAAATAAAATGCTCCAACTACCTAAAAAGTAGATAACTGTGCACAATTCACTGCTTGTGAGTTTACTGGACAGGCTTTCACTGACAGGGAAGAACATCAGAACCCAGCTAGGAAAAAATTAAAGCTAAACACTCTCTCTCTCATTCTCTGTGGCCCCTTTGACCTGCTGGTGTGTTCTTGAGGTAACATTTTATCTCCTCTCTCGGCTGTTACAACAATAACGTTACTTGTGGATCTAGACATAAGCGTGTTTACAGAGCAAATTTTCTCCACAGAGTCGCCGTCTGTAATGGATCAGCTGTGATCGCAGCAGCTGACAAAGCCGTGCCGACCATTACAGCCAATCGCAGCCTTTTCTGTTGAGCACGTGATCAATCATAGGCATCTAAGAACTCACTCAACAACACTCAAAAAGCAAGTGGGATAATATTTAAATTTGTTTATATGTTTTATAGGCTCATGTTGTTCTGTGCATGTACTTTAGTTTTGTTCATTCCGCTGTGGCCACCCCAGATTAATAAAGGGACTAAGCCGAAAAGAAAATGAATGAATAAATGTATAAATTATAAATTTTAATACAAGAATTCTTGTGTTAGGTAAAATATCAAAGTGTGTATGGAAAGCATCGTCAATGCACCGTGATGCAATAAGATATCGAATTGAACCGAATCGATGCCATGATAATCCTAACCAAACCGAACCGTGAGACCAATGTAGGTTCACACCCCTAGAAAATTACATTTGGTATGAATAATTTTAGACTAGGGCTGACAATTATCAGATTTCCAACACACAATAATTGTGCCAAAATAATAGTATAGAAATGTGAAATTTAGCAATTTTGTAAATTAACCTACTCTCTCGATTACTCAAAATATTTTTTTAGGGAGACATTACAGAAAAAATATATCACACTAATGCATACAAAAGTAATAATTATTACTCTTAACGTAACATTCAAAGCATTTTTAACTTAGCACAGCATCAAACAACAAAAAAACAAACATATTTGTGTAAATCGCTTAAAAAAAATCTTCGCTCTGAGAGCTGACATGCCATATTGAGTCTGAATAAGTCCAAATTCTTTGTTTCCAAATTGTTTTACTTCTTAAAATTGTTGGCTATGCACTTAATTCTAAATACACATTATCCAAAAAAAGAAAATCTCATCAGTCAAAACATTTCTTTCTGCAGATTCATGTTCAGCAACATAATTTAATTTGTCCATAAAAGTGATTTTCTTTTTTTTTTCAGTGCAGAGTATGAATTAAAAATGTATGTGAGCTCTCCATAAATTAAATGCTAGAGTTCCACAATAGTGTTGCCTTTGGAATATTTATGTGTCATATCATCATACATGTACTTATTATGAGAGGTTACCAATAGATATTTAATAGTTTGTAATCGCTGGCCTGAGTTTAGTAATGTATAATCCAAGTCGTTTATTGTATTCTTTTCCTTCAGTTTTTCCCCTGTAACCATTTAGGTGTTTCGGTATATCCGTTTTCTTTTTTAAATCAAACATTGCATTACACTCATATTGTGCAATTATGAAAATAATAAAACGCAAAGAATATGGCAACAGCACTGTGAAACAATACTGGGTTGGACACAAATGATTTGTGTTGGGACAGCATGAAGGACTTAAGTTAACGTATTAGTTTTTTACAAATTTAAGTAAATTGAACATAAAACATTTAAGTTGTCCCTAAAAGACCTCAAGAATTGTGGTTTCAGCACATTTTAAATAAATAGTTTTAACAAGAAACAGTGTTTAAATAGGAAATACAGATTTGACATGCTTAACTTGCTGATTTCCTGTTCTTTTACTACTCTGCCTGTACAAAAATGACAAGAAAAATGAAAAAGTGAAAGGCAAATAACCACAAATGAACCCGAACAGTTTCAAAACAGCAGGATTTCAACACAAAGAAGGAGGAAACAAAGAATCCGCAGTAAAACCCTGGCACCAAAACAGTCCCTTGTTTCACACAAAAATAACACGCTCTCTGCCATGATGTCTTTACCACGCCTTCAGCTAGCCGAGCGTGTGAGGAAAACAGCACTCCAGAGGCATCCGTGGAAAAGGTAGAGCCCAGACGAGAGTTACTCGACGGCCCTTAAGAGAGAGCGGGGTGGCATGGAGGAGCTGGCCTGACTCAATCCCCCTGAATAAAACATACTGCAACAATCCATAACGCGGCCATGGATAAATCTCTCCCTGCTCCCTCTGCCCTTGGTGGGAGATCTGTCTAGATTAGTCTGACATCAGGGCTATGGGGAGAAATAGTGTTTATCTGAACCCTAACAAGGGGGCTCTGAGCCTTTAAGCACTGAACTGGGATCGCTCAAGATAAAACACATTGCAAGAAGAGATTGTGGTCTAGTCTGCTTGAAACACACTGGAAGAGAACGCCAGAAAGTCTGCAGTATGAGTAAGGCCTTCTGCATTAAAGGGTTAGTTCACCCAAAGATGAAAACGTTATATTAATTTACAGGAGGCAGGCGGGGACCACTCATGGTTTTTGGGGCCACACTCTACACTGTAAAAAAACTGTACTGCTTGACTTTTTTTTCAGGATCATTGCATGTCATTTTCTACCTCATTCACAATTTCACTCTTGTAGTTGAATCACTGGAAGTAAGCTAATAAATTTTACTATTTAACATTTTAGTTAGATGTTAAGTTTATTTAGTCCAATAAAACAAGTTGTTATATTAGCATGCATGGCTGTTTTTACATCTTTCCGTTAATATCTGCATTTTACTTATTATATGCTACACAAATGCTAATGCAAGCACATTATTTCGTATGTAGGTTTTTTCTATTAACAATCATCAGCACTGTTATATCTGACTGACCTATAACCTTTAACACACTCTCACATGTTTTTTTGATAGGAGTCAAATTTACTTATGAAAACGAAAATTCACATATTTCAACAACCAGAAATATGCCCCATAAACAAGCAAGAACTGACACCAGTTGAATGAAACCCAGTGTCTGGTGATGTCAATGTGTTCCAGACTTCAGGGTGTAATTGACTGCAAAATATTGGCAAGTATTAAAAAATGAAAATTTGATTTATGATTATTATTCTGTCCAATTACTTTTGGACCCTTAACAAGTGGGAGACACATATGCAAACTGTTTTAATTCCCACATCTTTCACCTGATTTGGATGTAAAAACCCTCAAATTAAAGTTGAAAGTCTGCAGTTAAAGCTTAAATCATGTTTGTTGCATAGAGCCGAAAATGCTAGAATTGTATTGATGTCCAAATATTTATGGGCCTAACTGTATATCCATTTACATTAAGTCTAGAAGGGCATTTACACCTGCCCTTTTCCGAATCAAATCAGTACCTTGAAATAGGTGAGTGATTGAAGGCGTGGTAACTGAGTGTCAGGTGTCTCGTGTTTGAAATTTCTCAACCAATTTATTACAACACCAAACCTGACAGCAGATGTGCTGTGGCTTGTGTGTGCTTCTGGTATTGTCATGTCCACCTATTATAAGACTATAAATGTTTAGACTTGGCTCATAAATCATTCAAGTTTATTAGTTATTAGTCGAATGCAGATACCAGTATTTTGATATTATTTTCTATACAAAGCATTTGGATTTTTTGGGTTACATTTTTTTAAACCTGGCATTTCTTGCTCCTTGCAGTTAACACGCATACACAAAACAACAGTTATTCAGTCAGTTTAAATTTAACCTTCAAGAAATTTTTGTAAAAGCAGTTTTCCTTCTTACATTTTTCCACAGTTCCAAGCTTTGCCCCCTGCCTGGCAACCCTCTAGAACTGCCACTGCCTCAAGTCTGGTTTATACTCGACGCATCTGCTAGTTCACTTGAGTGCGTGTGGCGAATGTGAGATCATTGTTGTGTTTGCGGAGGCTTCTTTGGGTGCACGCAACATGATTTAGCTGGCATGTTTTTTTTTTTTTTTTACTTTAGCGAACAGTGTGCGCAGCGCCGAATTTCATTTGAGTTGAATATGAATCACTTTAAAGAGATTTTGTCAGAAAAAGGTACAACTGTAGACATCTTTATGATCCGTGTTCATAGGGATAATCAGATGACCAATAATTATTGGCTAGAAATTGCAACAGCAGAGTGAAAGGAAGAACATTTTTGTTAAAAAGTTTGGGAAAACTTGAGTGATAAGTTTGTTACAAACAAAAAGAGAGGTCATAGCAAAAGTGGAGACCAATGTGGTTTTAACAAACAATTACAGAATATGTTTTTCCAACATTCATAAGTTTTACACTGATGTATATATTACAATTTTGAATTTAAATAGTTTACTTTAATAGTTACAAAATTAAAATGAAATCACTAATTATTTCTTTGATAACTAGAAAAAGAATATTTGAACCCACTGATTTACAATATACTGTACTAATGCCCTGTCATTCTAGGTTTTATTGGGGATAATGGTCAGGAATGTTAGACCATTATTGCCTTTTTAGCATATAAGTGGAGGACAGAAAATAGTTAATTGTGGAGTGATTGTGGAGTGACTAAATAAAAAATAAAAAGCATCAGTATGTAAATATTCAGCTGAAGTCAAAATTATTAGCCTGCCTTTGATTTTTTTTTCCTTTTTTAAATATTTCCCAAATGATGTTTAACAGAGCAAGGGAATTGTAACAGTTTGTCTGATAATATTTTTTCTTCTGGAGAAAGTCTAATTTGTTTAATTTCTTATTAAATTTTTCTAATATAATTTAAAAAAAAATTAATTAATTTAATTTAATTTTTGCTTTTATTCTTGCCATAATAAAAAATATATCTGTAGAGCAACCCATGTTAAATAAAAAATAAATAGGTTAAAAATCTTGAATGATATTAATAATATGATTAACTGAGTTCTGGAAACGCTCTACTTCTCTGTTTATCCGTCTGAGTTTACGGTGGGTTCTTTTTGATCGCCCCCTGTCATAATAAAGAATATCTCAACGGTGAATGCGTCGAGTATAAAAGCCTTGTATTTTTCGCGAGGTGCGCGTGCACTCAGCGGAGGTGCGCGTGCACTCAGCGGAAATGCGCGATGCTGCGCCTGCCAAAAGTATAAATCAGGCTTCAGGCCATCCAATATGTACACATTTTTAGTATAAAATTTTTCAAGATTTTTTCTTAAATTGTGCTGATTTATAAAATGCAATTCAACGGCCCTTTTTGAGAGTTAAAAAACACATGCAGGCAAAACAAAATAAATACAGTCGCTACTGTTGATACATTGAGGTCTTTGAAACAAAACAATCAGTCTGTGCAAGAAACTGAACACCTTTAATCCAGAGTCTCCGCAAACATGTTTACAGCGGTCTGGAGCACACATAATGACGTATGTTGGGGTTGAAGGTCAATGAGGTCCAAAGTTGTTTTGGTTTTCATTGGGCACTGTAAATCTTCTCTTCACAGGGAAAAGTCACAATATGGGCAGCTGGTCTCTCATGGGAGAGTCCGACTACACTGTGAAGAGCTTCTTCTGTCCTTCAACAGGCAATTAACACTGTGTCCATTACTGCCCTCAAGGGGTTACACAAGCAGCCATGCATCGAAAAGGCCGGGTGTTTAAGGGCTCCAGGGTAGGGGAGGCTGAAATCTTTCAGGTCACGGCCTGGAGAGGAAGTCTCATAAGAGAAGAATAAAAGAGGAAAGAGAGCCATTGGCTGCCGCAGAGCAAATGGAAAGCAGGTGCTATTTGTCACCCCGTGGGGATTTTTCCTCTCGTCTGTTTTTCACATAAGAAAAATACAGCTGAAAATTTGGAAAAGTGTGTCCCGGTCAGCTGTGCAAACGCTGAGCGTCTGTCCTTGGACGGCTTATTCCACCGCCCATGAGACGAGCCCTCCGGTCCTGTTTGTGTGTTACAGACGCTGAATGTTTTCCTCTGACCAGATCGGTCACAACTCATAAATGTTTCAATGGCGTTCTCGTCTTTCTTTGATCCGAGGGTAAGTCGAGAAGCGGTTGTTCACACCATGCAATGCAATCTGCACTTCCTCTATGGGGAGATCCCCTCCAGCTTGACTTCCATGATATTTTTCTTCTCCATCTCCCACAACATTTTTTTTTTAAATGACTCTTGGAAGTTTTATCAGGTTTCTTTATCCACTGAGTCTCCAATTACGTGGGATACTGAGAAAAACATTTTAGGGCGATGCAATTTACAAAATGCAATTGGCTTGAACTTCCAAACCACCGGAAATTAGATCTGAGATCCCTAAGAGAGTAAACACTGTCTGGATACAGGCATGTGATGGTCTGCTTTTTTTGGAATTGAGAGGTCTGCATTGTGCCTAACTGAAGAGAAATCTAGCTCTCTGCTGTGTTAAAGATGATTTGAGACTTCACGGGGGAGGAGCGAAGGAGAACTAAGTGAAAGGAAATTAATGGGAATTAAGCAACAACTCACTTGCTACTTGTGTCACATCCCTCGTTGTTGCTCAATATGTGTGCTGACAATCCAGACATTTAAGACAATCTCTCTCAGCCGCCCCGTCTCTCCAGCAGAGATCATTATGCAGTGTCAACCCCCTGTTGACAAGTTTACCCGCTCGTTCTCTCTGCACAGATGCCACGGCGGCTGCCGGCGGCGCAGAGCTCAGCTTGGCGCGAGCTCCGAGTGGAAAGATTCTGTCATGTCTCAGGAGAGTGGGGTAGACGTTTTATAGCTCAGCTGAAACTCATAAACAGAGCCCCCAGCTAGTTGAAATCATGACAGCCTCTCTATCTTCCCCAGAAAAGATGGAGACCAGGTAGACAGAAGAGAAGCTTCAACGGAGGATGAACTACAGCTAACTTAAAGTTCACACTTTTTTTTTTTTTTACAACCGATTAAAGGTGCTGTGTGTACATTTCTGACTTTTTAAAGCATAAAAATACCATGATATGTTTGCAGATATTTAAAAACACACTAAATGAACATACTTGTATATCTAAAAAATGATGCAAAAGCCAGGTTTTGTTCTTTGAAAATGTGTCAGAATGCCTGTCTTTGTTCTGATCTGTATAACCAGCTCACTGCAAGTATACCCAATTATATTTTGACACCCCAGGTTGCCTTGGTGGAAAACCTACCATATTTCACTTGAGTCAAGAAGGCAGTCCAAATGTATGCATGAGCGAAAATGCGACACGAAAAATGCAACCTCCGGGTGACAAAAGCAGCCTCTGAATTGAGAAGCAGATTCAGACTCCACATGAGGTGGCTTTTAATAAGGAAATACTACAAATATTACAAACATAGCTAAACAATGGTTAAATCGTTGCTTGTTCGCTCCTGTTGCTGTCATCAATCTGGCAACCTGCTTGTGGGTTGAGTTTTCAGAGGAGTGGCTGAGTGAAAAAAAAAAAAAAACTTTTCCAATATTTTCTACTTAGGATGCAATATTTAGTTCAAATACTAGGCCACTATCCTTATCCTGCTCAATCCGTCTGAAACCAAAAATACCAACTCTATCTCCTCCTAGGGCTTTAATGCTACAAGCCCCAAATTTGGCCAAAAGTTGTCTTCTGCATTAGATTTTGCTGCTATATCTTTTCAAGTTTATTAGCCTTATGGTTTTGTAATAAATAAGCAATATATTTTTCAGACTTAATTTTTTTGACATAAACTCATGCAAGCGATTTTGCAAGTCCTTTTTCTACTGACATGGCAAGCCATTTTTGCATGCATCTCTTTTTATACTTTTGAAGCATTGTATTTTCAATCAAATTTGGCAAGCCATTATTACATAATGTCCAAGTCCAGATTTTGACTGTCATATAGACATCGGGTTGATTTATATCACTCATATTAGCAAGAAGCTTTGATGTATCATCATTAAGTTGTCAATTATCCCCACAGCAGCAAAACAGGCTAACCTAGCAACCATTCAAAAACATCAATATCTCTACATCAGAACACTGTGGGGACCTGGTTATTGGCTTGTTTGATGCTTGCAAAATGGGACTTCCTGTGTACTATGCATGGTAATAATGACTAGCCAAATGCTAAAATGCTATTAATGATTATCTAAGTGCAATAACATATGCTAGAAATGCTTACTAAGTATTAGGATTTTATCAAACATGTACATGAGGGTTACCATTTAGCAAGCCAGTTTACATTAGCAACTGCTTAGCAACCACCTAGCAATGCCATAAACATTTTAGCAACTGCCTAGCAACCACTTCGCAACAGCTGTGCTTCCTGCCAACTGCCATGCGCAGTCACGTTGGCTTTCTCAAGCCAACATCAAAGTTCGTCAACAAATTTTAGGTTCTAGTTTAACTTTGGGACTATTTATATATTGCATTCATCCTCCTGATATTTGTATATATGTGTACATTTGAGAACAAAATAGCATCTATTACTATAAACTCCCAATAAAGCAACAGTAGTGTTATGAATGTGCACTACATGTGCCAACAGTGGCCTTCGCACGTATTCCCTGAACCCAACTTTTCATTGCTTTGCAACTATTCAAGGCCTATACTTGGCAACTTCTCCAAGGCTTTCCATTTGAAACGGGTAATGTGTTGCCAATCTGCCGTTTAAAACTCCCCCTTGAGGAGACCCAGAGCCTGTGAGAGGATCAATGCCACCGAGTCTTGGCATGCACAAAAGTCTCTGCTGCCCAGCTCTTCACAAGCCTGGACCTGGGGAAATGCAGTCTGTGTTGAGATCTGGCCAGATGGGGGGAATTAAAGAGGGTTTCTGTCTTTGGCAGAACTTCTTACAACAGTGCCTCATTCAGACAGAAGCCTAAACCTTTTCAGAGTGGGAAACATTGCTTACAATCTCAGATGAAGGCCAGTACTGTACACTGCATGCCTAACCAAACATAGCGAAATATGTCACTTTTCAATTGTAGTTTCATGCATCTTACACTAGATATCATATCCAATATCTATAAGTGATGTGTATATACAGATTACACCACCATCACCTTAGCAGTTGGCAGGATGTGCTTTGGCAAACATATGCGCCAGCTTCTTTCTGAGCTCTTTGGCCAACAGTTATCATAGAAACAGATTGCTGATTATAAGAACAGGTTGTTTTGAGAGGCCATCTCTCATGAACAGCTAATGCTCTCCATTATACACCAAATTAGAAAGCCATTTCATGCTGTAAAGTCAAAAAATAAAACTTTTTTCCACTTCAAAGGTCCAAAGCAAAAATTTAGGAATATTTCTTATTATTATCAATGTTGAGAAACTTTTTTGTAGGTTTTTTTTGACAAATAAAACATATTTCCAATACCTTCTGATTAATTTTTGCTACTGATGAATAATATTAATTTCTTTCATATGACCTAAAGTTACATTTTTAACAGTCATTTCTATATTATTTCAGAAAATACATGACACTCCACCTTGATCTGGTTTGTCTCTTCTCTATTCTGCGATATTGATAAGGTATACTTCCTTCATCTGACTTCACATGATCTATTTATCTGAAGCAAAAACTATGAAGCGAAGAAAAGGGGAAAAAAAAACCCTCAAAGTGATAATTAACTAATAAATAGGAGAGATGTTTGAGTCTGTTAGATGTTGCCTATGAAGTTGCCTCTTTCACCCAAGGGATGAAATCTGCCCAGCATGATCATGCCACTTTGAAGAACTTCAAAGTCCGAGCTAGCCTCTGGATTCTGGCTCTGAAACGTACACACACACACACTTGCCTGCTAACATATCCTTACTTTTGACACCTGGGAAAAAAATCCTGTCCTCATTATCCGGTCTCGGTGGTTCCAGCTGAGTGACAGGCTGTGGATACTATGGTCGGCAACACAAGAACGGGGCCATCCGACAGAGAGCAGACATTATGTCATCATTTCATCCAATCATTGGCTTCCTGTTCCTCATATGGTACAAGCGTCCTTGTCTAACATGACAAATCTTCCTTCCTTACTCAGCCTATGCTAGTGCAGGCAAAAATGCAATACTGTTGCACAATATGTTCCACTGTTAAATTAGCTATACAAATTTTGAAATTTGTTCAATGTTTTTCTTATAATTTCTCAATTACCATGTATGCTATTCTGTGTAATGTATACTGGATGTTCTGTAGTTTCTCATTCAAAGCTTTCCTGTGAAGTAAGCAAATGCTGGCATGCTGAGAACATCAATAATATAAGAGAGAAAATTAGTGTACAAAACCATTAGAATCAAGGTCCTTGTGGCTGCTTTTGTGTGGCTAAAACTACAACAAATTTAAGTCTGTGGCAATGATTTTGAATTTCATTAATTAATTCAGAAATCTATTATTAATACACTAGTGGCAATAGTGTGGATTGTATTTAATGGTCATGCTTTCAATATACAAAAGCTGATTGTAACACCCTGCTTCAATATACACAATAAAAAGTACTGGAAGTTTCAAAGTACTTAAAGTGAGTAAACTTGTTGCCTTAAGTAAACAAAAAGTCAACTTAAACATTTCCAAGTTTGCAAAATTTATTTAAAGTAAAGTGAATGTGTCATTTCTAAGATAATGGGATTATTATTTTTTTCTTAAATTAAACCACCTATTTACTTTTTTTTACAGTGTACTCATGGTGTAGTCCTTTTTTATTTACTTAATATTATAATCTATCAATTAATAAATATCTTTGCAACAATATACTGATAACAAACATCTAGATGTTGTACATGATGATAAAATTGACATTAAGATAAATATGCAAAAATTTGCTGCATGTTTTGTATTCAATAACAAGCACTAAACTAAAATGAGACAGTTAAGAAAAGAACAGTTTAAAATAAAATAAAATTAAATGAAATAAAATTAAATAAACTTAAATAATAAATTAAATTTTGAAAATTGAAAAATTAAATAAAATAGTCAAATGAAATAAAATAATACAAATAAAAAAATTAAATAGTAAAATAAAATTAAAAAATAATAAAGAATTACAAAATGAAATAAAATAGTAAAATAAAACACAATAAAATAAAACAAAACAAAAGAATAATAACCAAATTATAAAATGAAAAACAAAATAAAATAAAACTAAAAATAATAATAAAATAATAAAAATTACAAAATGAAATAAAATAGTAAAATAAAAAAGTAAAAAAAATACAATAAAATTCTTACAGCCCCTTTAAGAAAAACTGACTGAAAGAAATTGTACGGGTCAAACCCACCAAGTACTTAAAATCCTGCAATGTATAAAATAACATTCTGTACTTAGTGTTTATGCAACAGAAATCTGAAATGCACAGACTTACACTACACCTAATCCACATGATTGGCCTACAGAATGAGATCCTGATCCAAATGTGTACATCCACAACAAAAGATGCTGGAACAAGACTGAGAAAGCTTTAAAAGCTAGCTCAGCGCCAAAAAGTGACTTTTAAGTGTTTACACAGCACAAACTGAATCTACATGTCCATTGGCAAGAAAGAAATCCATTCAATACCTTCAAAAACACTATAAACATGTCACTTTCAAGGGAAATCTGCAATATGAACAGCTGTATAGCTCTCTTTCAGCTTGAAAAATATGAAAATATCCAAAGACAACATATTTCTATATTTTTTAAACCTGAATAGCTAAACACATTTCCAAAACTAAAGGTTCAATGTTCATACACAATATATTTTCTTTATTTGCATATGCATCAATTATATACAGCTGAGGTTAGGAGTATTTATGATTTGATGTTAAACTAAATTAGGATATTACACAACACTTCATCTCATTATTTTACTCACAGCTCAGTGTAAATGGCGTGTTTATGGGCCTACAGCGTCTCATATAAATATTACTGTGCTGGTTGACGAGTTTTCAACGTAGCCATTTAAAATAACAAATTGCATTGCATTTTATGAGGTTTTACTGAGGTTATCCGAGAGTGTGTGGAATAGTCAAATACATATGGCCTGTGACTTTCAACTTAGAGATCCTATATACAGTACATACAGTTAGAGGCATTAGCAAATTATTAGCCCTCCTGTTTTACAGTGTATTTCTTTTACTTTGGCAGGCATTAAAGCAGTTTTTTATTTATTTATTTTTAGGTCAGTATTATTAGATTTTAAATTGTCTCCAGAACTAACCACTGTTGTACAATTAATCAATCATTAAATCAACTCTATTTATTCATTCATTCATTTTCTTTTCGGCTTAGTTCCTTTATTAATCGGGGGTCACCACAGTGGAATGAACTGCCAACTTATCCAGCGTATGTTTTACGCAGCGGATGCCCTTTTAGATGCAACCCATTACGGCGAAACATGGATGGATGGATGGATGGATGCATGGATGGATGGATGGATGGAGAGAGGGATACATGGATGATGGATGGATAGATGGATGGATGGATGATAAATTAATGGACAGAAA